>NC_090697.1:6392708-6708750 GCF_040954835.1 Lepisosteus oculatus
AAATCATCATTTGCGACTCAACAGCATCCTGCTTGCACAGGTAGCGAGAACATTTCGTTTCTTGTTTGTTGAACTGTTTGTAATCCCGTATTTAAACGGAATGGAAGACCGGTTTTATTTTATTTTTTTCAAATAAGTGAAAACCATTTTTATCACATAAAAAAGAAAATGAATCTCTACGTGAACAGTTTTTAAAAAGTGTCATTCGACAGGACCACCCATTCTCTTGGATGATCACTGACTGCATCGCACACCAATAAACCCGCAGTGGTACAGTAGCACCGAGCAATCCTTCACTTCAAAGACTAGTAAACAGTGGGGTTTTCGGTTTGTTTTCATGCGGAACAGATACATGTTAGTGTAGGGAAGGCAAAAATTTATTCTGACCACCCTGTTGAAACAGATTCCAGTTTTTACGATAGCTACTGTATCAATGCGTGCAGTTTACGACAGAAACAGAGAAAGTTTTAATTCCCTTCTCGCTATACAGTTAGCGTGCAGATGTTGCATATTGTAATTACAGTATTAATATTAGTATTGTCGGTTTCTGAAGTACATTGTTTCGTGTAATCGATTGTTTACTGAAATTAATTTTCTAATCAAATGTCTAAACCGTTTATATATATATACAGACAAATATATCTAGACGAATAAGAAATCCACTTGAAAGAATTGTGTATGTGATATTTTTCGTTCAAGGTCTCGCTTGAAAACTTAGAAGCATACAACCTTGAAATGATACAAAACAAATTTCCCCTAGGGGACAATAAAGCTTGAATTGAATTGAATACGTATCATACCGGCCCATAAGTAGTCTACTGTGCCTCAGAATGAAGAGAAGACCGGTTTTGGCCTATACATTAATTTTCTTCCATGCGCGATTGAGTATATTTACACATTTAGTCTTCATCGTGTTATGTAACATGGCCAGCTATTGTCTTGTGCGTTTTCATCATCAAGATATTTGGGTGTGGCAGTGAAAATTGCTGGCAAAGAACTGTCAGTTGTTAATATTTGTATTTTGTATTATGCTTGCCATCGCCAAGCAACAGAGGAAAGATTCCAGGTGCAAACCCAGCTCAACAGATGGTTGGTGAAAAGGTGGGCACTGCAATGGACAGTTTGTAGATAACCAGAGCAAACTGGTCCACGTTGATGTGATATGAATACTCTGTTCAAGACTAAAAAGATTCAGTTCTTTCAGCCCGTCAGTGCAGCATGTACCTTTAAGCCTGGTATAGTGGTTAGTGGCCTGCTGCTCTTCTCTAGACTTATTACAATATTTGTTTGTAAAATAACAACCCTAACTTTGCACTTTTATTCTTAAACAACGTTTTACTAATGCACAGCTTTAACATAAAATTACTCGGTTCTGTCGTTTGCACACATAGGGAATTTTAGAAGCATATACTGTAACATACCTGCAGATTTCAGCCAAAGGTTAAAGATGTATTTGAAGAGCTTTTTAGATTTATGGGCAAAATATAAAGCAGACATTTTATAAGACTTGTATCTATAAAATAAGTCACTATTATTTTGAAATGTATTTTTTCACTTTTGGAAAGTCTTAGTAACTAAATGAATACCTTGTTGTAGTAAGATATTACAGCTGAGCATCAGACTGTAAAATTAAAATTGGAGGTGCTTAGTTACTTGTTCATATTTGCCTCATGAGCTTGTTCTGCTTATTGCTGTTCAGTTTAGAATCACATACTGTCGTTCAGCTTAGTTCATCAGGAAAATAGAACCTCACAGATAAAAATAAATCTTAAGGATAATGATATTGTTGATAAATGACCCCCTTTTCTATTGTTTTAGGTAACAATTGTGTCAGCTTGTGCAAAGTATATGCAACAAATAATCTAGACTATCTTTAACATTGTTTCTTATTAACAAAATGTGGTATAATCACAAAAAGTATTTTTTAAATGACAGCTGTTGGTTGATTTCAGTCAAATCTTTTGTGCATGTGGTTAACAACTTGTCTAGGACAACAAAAGCCTTTAATGAGGTGCAGTGTTCAGTTTTCACAGTATGCATGAAAACACATGAAGTAATGGCAAGGTGGTATGTTACTATTTATAAATCAAAATAGAATAACATTCATTAAATGTCTAATTTAAGAACATACTGTACCTTATTTCAAACCAAATGATTTTGTCAATAAGCTTTGCAAATCCGTGTTTCATTTTTGGGTTAATTGATGACATCTCCTGCCTAATGCTTGTTTTTGACAGGTTTTCCTTTTTTTTAACTGTTTGCATAGCTTTCCAAGTTTCTTTTTATTTTCCTATGTCTTTTCATAGATTTTATACATGTACAGTAATTGCAAGTACTCTTTGGAAATGAAATGCATAATGACATAACGTTTGCATTGCTACCATGGTGGCGCAGAGGTTGGCATTGTGTCCTGGTGGTGCTGGAGCCCTGGGTTCGATTACTGTCTGTCTGGAGTTTGTTCTGCAACCCTGTGTTCACGTGGCTTTCCTCCCACGGTCCAAAAACATACTGGCAGGTCACTGGCTATTGACTGGTGTCTGGTTTAACAACATAGCTTATTCCAGACTCGCACAACACTTTGTTTCTACCTTTTCTCTTTTTTAAATGCACTTCCCCTTAGTTCTCATTTCTATCCTTTGATTTGTGTTTTTCTGTTAATTACGTCCGTTAGGTTGGCTTTGCCTTTGAGGCTTATGAATGCTTAAATCAGGTCTCTTTATAGTCTTTTCTTTTTTTATAACTACAAAGGTCAAGTTTTTTTCTCTCTGTCTAAGGCATTCCTGGCCATGCATTTAGTCACTCTGAGTTTTAGGACAAGCAGTGGTTCGCATACTGACCCATGTTGTACACCACTAACTATCTCACCCTAATTGGAGCACTCACCCCTTGTCCATTCTGTTTTTGATCCATTAACATTATCTCAATCCGAATACGTGCATGTGATGCTTGCAATTTCAGATTTAATCCTTTGTGAACTTTCTGAAGCCTTCTGAAGGTGCGTTTAGACAGTCATACGCTCCGTTTCTGTCCATTAACATGTCAATTAAGCAAGACCTTCTTGTTTATTTACAAACTTACTTCAAACCCTATTGACACGCAGTTGATCCTCTAGTACTAATTATATTTTCTATACCATTCAGAAGTTCAAATTCTCATTCAGAGAGGGCGAGGTCAAATTTGGGCATGCTCTGTTTTCGTGGAACACTGATGGTGAATGAAATAGATGGGAAGCAGAGATGATGTGGGTGATGGAATGCAAATAAGCAAACAGGTGGCAGTACAAACAGCTAATCAGCAGAGGCTAGTTTGAGACTGGAACTCTGTGGTAGACAGCGGAAAACACTGCAGCGACCCAGGAGAGTAATCCGATTCTGAAGTAGGAAGACTGCTGCCACCTGTTGAAATTTTCAGGATGGAATGGAGAGGATGTATTCTAATTAGAAGTCCTAAAAGGACAAGAGGTATCACCTGCATTTGCAGATGGAAGCTTTGAGAGGCAGAGTCCAAAGCTGACACCGCACCAGTTGGACACCAACTGAGGGAGGGGGATAAAGGGCTGGATGGATAACTCATCTCCGTCGCAGCTCAGGGTGCAACTGGGGTTGGGCTCTAGGAATGGTGAGGGCTGTGAAGGAGGAGGACCTCAGTGTAGACCGACACTGTGCACTTGCACTCATGGAGCAGAGTGGGTATAAATGATCAGGGGAGGTCCTGTGGGGACAGCAAAGAGAAGAACTGGAGAAACAGATGTAACAGAAACAATCTGGGCTATCTGCATGGTGCTCCCAATGCTCGACCAGAAAGTGGGAGAAAAAGGTGAAGCAAGATGAAGCATCATGAGCAAGATTGGGGAACATAGAGGATGAAGTGGTTGCAGTTGTTTGGACTTCCATGTAGGGTTGATGATATCAGGGGAAGTGAAAGAAAGTGAAAAGGAGCATTATGCTTCACATGCACTATTCATCTGCTTAACAAACTTTACACACTTCATGGTCTACACACATGTAACTTAAACTATCCTGTGCAACTCTACTGTGAAAATGTTATTGCGGGACCCACGGGAGGTTATGTAAAGTTGAAAATGTGTGTAAGTCGAGTCTTGTGTAACCTGGGGAGCAGGTGTATGCAGTTTAAATGACAATCCAGTGTGGCATCATGGTAGCACCAAGGTTTCTATGTTCAGTTACAGCTGAGCTGAATGTCAAGTCAATCACCTGCATGCAGGTTGAGCGCTGTGATGTCCTCTTTGACCAGGATTAGCTGAATACTGCCGCACGTAGGGTGGAATTAGTGGGATTCAGATTGTTTTGGCTCTCAGTGGCACAGAGACCCCCGCAGCTTGCTGAGTGCTGTGGATGAGGGATTCTCCCCTCCTCCAGCTGGTACTGAACCTCCTGTAGAGGGCTGTGCTGCCTGGGATATGTTAAAAGACGAGTGGCACTGGCTTGAAGGAGGCTGGGTCAGAGGGGTCAGTCTGCTCATCCTCATTCTCCCCTGGATGAGGTCACGAGCTTCGTACCTTTCAGTCCAGAAGTTAAAAATGCAATAGCTGCACCTCCATCCAGTGGAACAAGAATATTAAGACGCACAGAGTCTAGCATCATCAACAAAACATTAATTACCTTAGCAAGGACTGTTTCAGGTCTGCGCCTGTCTTAATGCTGACTGAAAAGGTTTGAAAAGCTGATTTAGATGCAAGGTAAGATTGTAATTGAGCTGCCACTACGTGTTCCAGGATTTCCGTGAGAAGATGCAGATTGGAAATAGGATAGCAGGCCTATTTGTTGAGTATATTGGGTTCCTATCGCTTGTTTTTAACAGCAGTAAAAGGAGAGAAACCTGTGAAAGTAGGAAAGGTTATAGTTGGCATGTCTGCAGGAGGTAAAGTTGGTTATTATTGCTATGCATTTAGATGTGAAAGAATTGCACGAATGTGTCGGATGGTTCAGCAGACGCAGAGAAAGTAGATTTATTAGGTGATTCAAGTGTTTTACTGACAATAGAGGATTACTGTGACCCCTTTCAGTAAGACTGGAATAGAATAAGATTTTGGTCACCTTAAGTGTATCTCTATAGGGCTGCTGATGATGTTCAGAAGAATGTACTTCAAAGCATTCCATATTATGATCTCTGGAGAACTATGTTTGTCTCACCTCTAATATCCTTACCTAGCAATCGTTTGAAAAGACTAGGTTAAAACAGGCTATCTCTCAAGTAAGTGCCTTGACAAACTGAGTAAGTAGTCATTAGCCAGGTCTGCTATTTTATTTTTAGATGCTGAGGTCTTTCGTGTTTCTATTCTGTATGAGAAAAAAATATTCGCCCGTGATAACCACTTCTTCACCACTTTGTTTTTTACAAGCCTAGGCCATGTACTTTTTGAGATTCTTGGTGCATCTCAGTTAAGTTCCTGTTCCTAATTGCTCCTTCTCATGTAAATTGCTACAGCCAGCCATTAAGATTGTATTCTTTATTCTTCATATCATTGTATGCCATTTTTCGGTGATTCCTTGTAGATCATAACAGCATGCTACAGTAATTCTATAGCATCTGTCCTTTGTTCTTGTACTCATGAAATTTAGGTGTAAGTACTTAATTCCCAACCAGTTTATTACTGGTATTACGTCAGAGTTGCAACGCCAATTTCAAGATAAACATGGGAGCATTGCGAGTTGGGTTGGGACCAACTTGCATCCTGCTGTTGCCAGGGGCAAGCCAAACATTTGCACAAGTTCTCAGCCTTCCTCCTCCAAGCTGGTGCAGACAAGGTCAGGACGCCCTTCAATTAGACCTGATCTCTTACAATCTGGCAGTCAGTCAAGGTCCAAACCTGCCTGTTTAAAGCACCTCACTCCACTGCACCACCGCTCTGACAATGAGCTACGAGCCATCCATGCAAGCGTACGCTTCACTCTCCGCTCTCCGTTTTTCTGACGGACTCTCCTGCGAATTCTTCAGGAGCATTGACCCAGCTGAGTTTTATTTTTGTTCCCGGTCTCCGTCAGCCTCATCTCGTATTCCTCTGCGGGGCTAGTTTGTTTTTGCAGAGGCTGTCTTCTCCGAGGCTTCGCCTCGTCAGCTTCACTCTGTTTTTTTTCCTCTGGGGGCCTCGCCTCACTCTGACAGTACTCTCCTGCTTTCCCTGCTCAGCTGTTTTTCGCTCCTGCGCTCTTGCTGTAGTATTCAGACAGCCTTTCTCCTGCCGGGGTATTCCCTATCCGTCTGCCTTCATCCTTCTCCCTCCGTTGACTCTGTCACAGCCACCCTCTGCCTCTCCGGAAAGCCCGAAGGAGCGCCCCGAGACCTGCGCTTGGGCTGCACAGTCATCACTTTACGTATGGTATAAAATGAGTCACAAAATGGTACAAATGAAATTCAATCATTTCTAAACGGGGAAAATATGCACATTCCTGCAGAAATCATGGCCGCTCACAGGGAACTCTGGCTTCGGAGAGGCACAGTGGCACACTGCCAACAGGTAGGAACTATGCTGCACGGCTGATTTTCACTCCAATCCTGGAGGATCTCTGTGCCTTCTTGTGTTGATTCTGTCCTGAACTCCTCATGGCAGTTTGAATCAGTATTATACAAGTATTCACTTAGTCTGTATTGGCACCGTTTCCAGGTCTTCACTCATTGAGGACTGGTAATTGAATAAACAACAACATAAAGACATGATTCAAATGAGAGGTCGTGCATGAAACACCCAACCAGAAGACCATCATGTCTGCTGATTTGAGGCCAAACCCAGTTGTGATGAATGGGCATTCAGGAAGGGCAGGAAGATCCAGATTGAACAGAAACACCATGTTTCCAGATGCTCATTACAGCATGCCCGCAAACTATAAGCTTGGGTTCAGACTGATCTATAAAATGTCTTGAAAAAAGATGGGCACCATCATTTTTTCATTCCCTGGGGCAGGGATCTACTGAGAAATTCAAAACCATTCAAGCTTGAAAGGAAGGGAGTCCAAGCAAAACTCCAAAGGATATACATAAGGAGTGGAGTTAGAAAGATAACTCGAGGGAAAAGCTAAACATCAAAGGAGAGTATTACTGTATTAATAGTTTGTTCCTAATGTGAAACTATAGAAATCAAAGCACAGAATGGGAGCAGTATTTTCAGTCTAATAATATATTAACCTGAAAAACTTCCATCCATTTTCAAACGTCTTCGTCCAATTCAGTGTCAAGGGGGAGCTGGGGCCTTTTATGGCAAGCAGCAGGTGCAGTTCTCCCTGGAATGGATGCCAGTCAGTTGTAGGGCAGCAGGATGACTCAAACAGACACACACTCACACCAGGGCCGACTGTCCGAGAAGCCGATTAACCTGCCAGTGTGTGTTTGGACTTTGGGGGGAAACCAAAGCACCCAGAGGAAACCCATGCAAACATGGGGAGAGCATATACTGTAAACTCCACACAGATGGCACCCCAGGTCCTAAATTGAACCCAGTCACTGTACTAAGGCGCTGGCATTAATAACATTTTAATATTTTGTTTTGCTCTATTACTATAGGGGTACATTTTAGATGTATAGGACCCAGAACAAAAGATGTCATCTGAACACACATAGTGGCTTGATAGGTTTTTTATACATAGCATAGTTAATGCTGACAGTTACTTTTTTAGGTAAAATGCCAGTTACTAGTTCAACCTTATGTGCAGTAGTGTAAGCCATGCAGTGGGACTTAAACTATCTTGGTTGTGGAAAGATGCAAGAAAGTAAATTACAAAGGATCTTTGAGACCTTTTAAAACGTTGACATATTGTTGATAGAGCATTTCACACATTTCAGATTTTTACTCTCTGCAGTGCGTTCATGATTTAGTGTTATACGTGTTTTTACAACTGTTCAAACTGAAAAGCATTTTTATCTGGATGTCAGAATTTGTATCACTTGTTGGGAGGAATGGGTAAAAATGAAATAGGAACAAGTAAAGGCTTATTCCATGCTTACTCCTGGTGACACCTGAAGAAGGCTCCACAACTGAAACGCTGTTTCTTTTCTTCTCTTTTCAGCGTGGAATAAACCTTTACTTGTTCCTTTGCATCCTACGCATGCTGACTCAGCTACCTACCGTACTTGAACTAAAAGAGAAATATTTAAAAATATCAATGTTCTTTTAATATGCTTGATGGATTTAAATATGGTATATATAGGCATTAAAACATAAAAACATTGCCAAGCATCGAATAAAATGCTTCTTCCTAACCTTCATTATTTCTGTTGTTGCTACCTATAGGTATATATTAACACAGATTCTTTCCAAATTCAGTTGATAAACTGATATTCAGCCTTAGCACCTGAAATGCTTGGAGTGGATGTATTTCTACAGGCTGCATCTTAAGAAGAAGCATCTCATTTCCAAGTACTTCCTGTCTTGTTTCCATGGAGACCAAGAGGCTCAAAGCACATAAATTAGTAGTTAACTCTCTGAAGACCACAAATGGAAAAAAAAACTTGAAAATGTCATAAAAGCAATATATTTGGTACTGAGAATTTTGAAATATCTACCAGCGATATTCAAATATAAATAATGGGAGAAATTTCTGCTGAAATATATAATTGTAGTCCACATGATGCATTTTTGTCATTTCTGAGAATGGTGGGTGAAAATATTCCTTGGATCTGTGATTTTAACATCACTTCTGTGCGTTGAAGCTTTCTTTTTAAGTGCCAGATTTATAATTATCCCCCTTTTTTAAATGAAGAACAAAATCAAAGTTTAAAATAAGAATATTTTGTGACTGCTTTTTAAAAGAGCAAATGTATGAAGACCGTGGCCTTGTAAGTACCTACACATTTCTATTCAGTACTTCACTTTTTGCATTAAAAGTAACAATTTATACATAACTATTGAAAACTTTGTAACAGATTCCAAGGATGGTTAGCCTAATCATTTATTGTATGAAATGTCATCCGGGGATTTTTAACTGTAGCCTCCATGTCTTTATTTATCGTTTACTGCAGGTCTTGAAGAAATACAGCCTGGTTACCTCCATAGAATACACTTATAATTTGTTATACGGGGTTCTGACCATATACTCCTCCCCCATCAGCATGCCTTTTTAATTTTCTAATTCCTCCTAGTTAACCCCTTCCTTTTTGCTGCTGTACTGTTTAAAGAATTAAATCAGTCAACTGGGGCCAATTAAAGGACAATTCTAGTGCTGCTATTAGATACCACTCAGCCTTTTCCGTGCTGCATTAAGGGAAATATGAGAAGGCTCATAGCCCCAAATGCTTATCTTTTCAACTGCATTGAAAAAGAAGCTTAAATGTATAATTTTCAAATATGTATAGTATAACAATATTTCATCTACATGACCTTTTCATTGTTATGATTCAATGTGAAGGATTCATATCCATTGGTGTCAATCCATGGGCATAATATCCATTACTGTCAAGCCACGCACTGAAAACACTGGTTCTGGCCATATCTTTTTGTGAAACAGTATATAGAGCGCTGGTTTGTGTCATAACTCTATCACTTTACGGTTGATGTGACTTAATGATTATGATCTGCCATTTCCATTGTTGTATGTTGCTGTTTCACTGTGCTCAAGGACACATCTTATGTTAACTCGGATTGTGATTGGTGTCATAAACTCCTTTTAATGACATCCATATGAAAATGGTGTTTTTACAGGATAGTTTCAGAATGAGAACATCAGAATAATACTTATTTGAACTGAATAGCTGTTAATATTAAGTTGAAGCTTTTTAAAGCATTTCTGAGCTACATTGCATTGAGATATGTACTGAAAAGTCATTATTTTGTGGTAGTGGCTACCACAGTGGAAGTTTAAATCCTAGTGTGCCAATACCTAATCCCATGCTAAAAAGGAAAAATAAATAAACAATGAGCCTTTTCCGAGTGTATAAAAAGTAGAACATGCAAGGAGAGCAGAAATACAGTGCCCTCCAGACTAATTAATACCCCTGATGAGATTGGAACAAAAATATCATATTATTTACAGATTGGGTAATACCTTGCATTTAAATGTGAAAAAGTTAGACTGTAACCGTAATAGCACTGCATAGAGGAAAGGTTATGTGTCCTAATTTAATTGGAAGTCCAGAAAACGCAAGAAAGCGTTGCATGCATTTACATCCCATTAGTGAGTATTTGTAAATCTTCCTCTGGCATGGAAGCCCATAGTGTTGACAGTCCTGTGGTGTGCTGTGAGCTCCTGGCACCTCTGAAGGGGGAATTTTGGCAGATGTGTTGCAGCTCCTTCTGACCCTTTGGTTTACATTGGTGAACAGAACTTCTTGAGTGGACACTGCAGTTGTTCAAATGGATTGAGGACTGGAGACTGTGAGGACCATTCCAATTTTGTGTGCAATTAACCACTGCTTCGTACACTTTGGATGTATGCTTTGGATCTTGCAGGAATGTCATTTTTGAGCCTCTTGGAAGAGGGAACCGGGTTTTTGACCTGAAACTTTCAAAGATTTTCCTTTTCTTGACAAGGACGCCAGGAGCCATAAATGCCCCATTACACAACACCCCCTCTACCACGTTTGGCAGTCAGCAGGAATGTTTTCTCAACATGAACATTTTAATGCCAACCACAATGCCGATGAGCATGTCTGAAAAGCTCAATTTTCATTTTGTCTGACTGTTTGACATGCTTCCAGAAGTTATTTAGATGTCATCTTACCCATCTCTTTTGGTAGTTGAACCTCAACAGAGTCTTCTTCCTCTCAGCCCTGCCATGTGTGCCGCAAACTAGAGTTTTGGACACTTTGAATCCTGAAGTTGCCAAACCTGTTGAAGAGCTACAGCTGTTGCCTTTGGATTTACCGTTTCCCCTCAAACCATTTGCTTCGCAATCTGTGCTGGCAAAATACACTTGTGGCCCCTTCCTTTGACTGGTAGCCTCTAAATCAGTAGCCTTAAATGTCTTAATGGACAGGACAGTACAAAGTTATGGATTGTTATGAACCCATCCCCCCAAATATTGGAGGTCAATGACTATTGGCCAGCAGTTTACAGAGAACTCTCTGATCTTAATCATGACAATACAGTACATGACACTGCTGTATGTCCTCAATGTGTTTTCCCTGTTGTATTTCAGGAAGGAATATTGTATATAAGTTACCAGAGGCTTCGATTGCACTTCAAATACCAGAATGTTGAATTCTATTTAAAGGAATATTTAGGTCTGAATAAATTTCCTGAATTCAGTTAATTGACAAACATGAATTTACGACTAGAGTGTATCATCCTTTTTAAGCAAGATCTAATGCAGATAATTGCGTTTCATTTTTCGGCTCATGTCATAAATCTCGACCAACCAGCGTAGGGTTACGTGATATAAACACAAAGATAAGTTTTTGTGATTAAAATCCATATTCAAGGTCATGTTGATCAATTGCAGTTGTGCTGCTATAAAATATAAACTAAACCTGCAGAATCTGCAAAGGAATATCTGCATAAATATTCTTTGTAATAGAAGTATTACAGAAGCTTCTGAAGTATAGAAGTGAGAATTTACTCTTCTGTTTCTGTTGTTGATTGTTTTTGCTTTTCTTCTGCAGTTGTTTGACATTGTTTAAACTGGATCTGTTATTAAGCAACATAAATCTTCCATTGTCAATTTAAAGCCCCTGAAAACTAAAGTACTGTATATAAAATGAAGGATCAAGGACCACTAATACAATGCCCCTGTTTGTTGTTATTGGTAATAATGTATGGAGCAAAGTAGCATAGAAAGATATTTGTATCTGCTTTTGTTGTGCTGCGGGTAGTAAGTATTCATGAAATAGTTTGAGAAAATCTTTATAAGTTTACTGAAGTTTAGCGTAGAGTAAATTCAGTGTCCGTGAGCAGGTTCAGTTCCTGTTCAGCCTTCCACTGTTTCTTTATGAAGTGTATACCTAATTAAAGGCAACAAGCAGTAAATTGGCTAGGAGTGAGTCATTCTTAGAACTGCAGTATCGTGGGGAAAAAACGACATAGAACCATGTCTCAAGCATGTCCCCATCTCAGCCCCTGCATGGGAATTGCTTTGTCCATAAAAATAGTTTTCTTTCTTCTGAAGTGTGACGAATGTATAGTACAGAATTTAATGGAGGCCAAGGTGACAACAGTATTCATACTTGTGGCAGAAGATAAGAAGGGCAGTGCCATTTTAAAAGGGACTAAATAGCAGAAACCCACTGCCTGGCTGGACCTTGTTGCTAGGTGCCAAACCTACTCTGCATGCAGCGTTATCGCTGAGGAGCAAGGTACTAAGCAGATGTCTTTTTCTGGTTACTATGGTTTCTATAGATATTTTTCCCTTGGGAGAGAAACAATTGTCCTTAATTTCTAAGCGGCATTTAAATCAATTGGAATAGTTCTGCTGTCTGCATTCCTGTTGAGATTTGTGATAGGCAGAGCTGTAAAAGTCGATAATTGAGTACGATTCTAAAATGTCTTGATTCCTACTCTGAAGCTATTCTTCCAGACTGAAACCGTAAGTTAAATGTGAATTGCCAACAAATATCTAAAAAATTCTGCTGTCTTGTTTGTGATAGTCTGACATATGAATTAATAAAAACTTGTGATTTGTTGAAGGTACAGTATGTAGCACATTGTATGTGTTTTCCTGACAAGTGTTCCTTCTTGGTATTAGTTACTTTCTAATATGTAAAATTTCAATTAAGACTATTTAATACAGAAATAAGGCACCACTGGGGAAAAAATAATTTAATTGTAAAACATTATCTCTAGAAGGTACTTCAAAGTAAATTGGACATTCATATCATAGTTTTGTTGACCTATAGCCCAAATGGCAGTTTAGCTCTATGCTCAGTGGTTTCAATTACGTTCTCAATAACTTTTGGATGTAAGTGGATAAGTGGATTTATGACTGTTTCGGA
Organism: Lepisosteus oculatus; assembly: GCF_040954835.1. NCBI lineage: Eukaryota > Metazoa > Chordata > Actinopteri > Semionotiformes > Lepisosteidae > Lepisosteus > Lepisosteus oculatus. Next base: position 6,405,585 of record NC_090697.1, read on the forward strand.
AATAAGTTTGTTCTTGAAAGTTTGAAGTGGTTTAGCTAAATTATAAGTGGGTGGACAAATTTATAAGGAATGTTGGTGGAAAAATGTTTTAATGCTTTACCAAATGTTTTGTATGATTGTAGTAATCTCCATACGGTATTGGAAGTTTCATGACATTTGTAATCCGTTTTCTTGATTATATTTTGTTTTTATGTAACTGCCTTGATATTTGGATTATTTTCTTATCTATATATGTTTTGTTAAAAAGCACAAATCATTAGAAAAAGGTCTTTTTTGTCTGATATAAAATATTTACAGTTACTTTATAAGACACTAATTTAAAATTGTGCATTTTGCCATGAACAATATAAACTCCCATGGTAAAAAAAATATTAAAGTAGTATTTAACCCTTTCTGCCCTGACTTGAAAGTCCAGAGTAAAATTACTCTGAATCTGGACTTTTTAGAGGAGAAAGGGACCATTTTCAGTAAGCAGCCACATTAGACTGCTATGTCAAGGTGCGCACTGACGACTGAGTTTATCTCCCAAAGAACCAGACATGAATAATGAGAATCGCTCAAGGTGTGAGTGTCGTACTTGATCTCTGCAACATCCAGATAGTGACCAGCGTGGGCTTGGGAAGAGCCACTGTGCCAGTGGAGTCACTGGGGAGCCCCCAGTTAATGTTAAACTTCTTTTAAACTGCGTTTTTGTTTCTGACGGTAACATCTGAGGTTCTAAAGAATTGCAGTTTTGGTATGCATTATTATAAAAGAAGAATTGAATGGGGAAAGACATAAAAAATAAAAAAACAGATGTGATTTATTCATTTGAGAATTTTGTCATGGAAATGTGGTAATAATGACCCCCGAGAACTGATTATTTTGTTGCATGATTTATCTGCGGCGTTAAGTCATTTGATTTGGTTGATAGCGCCTTCAGCTACAATTTTAGATTAGGTTTTACCTTACCATCTGTTGGTATGGACACACTTGACTTAGATTTAATTAAAATGCTTTCTGAACCATTGTGTGTGATGGCTTTAACAGCAAATATTTGTTTTCTGTAAGAAATCTGTTTAATTTTTGCATCGTTTGGCTTGTAGTAACTGAACAGGCAAGATGGATGCAGTGTAGAGTTGCAGTTAGAGTACTGTGCTCATAATAGGAATTTTGTTTGTTCCAGTCCTAGGAGTGGACATGTTAAAATATGCTTAAGCAAGGTGCTTTAGTTTAAAAAATATCATAAGTGGCTTAAAAAATATGTAAGTTGTTTTGGATAAAAAAATCAGACAAATAAAGACAGTTGGACCAAATGGCCTACTTAAGCCGGCGTCAAACTACATGACTCGACACGACTTCTACTCCGAGAGCATGTCAAATTTAACGACTGTAGTTGCTGAATCTCGCTGCCTTTTCTGTCCCAGGGGGGGTAAAATTGACTAGGAATCGCATGGGGTGACTAATAACACGATTTCCTCACGACTTTTCAACACGGTTCCAAATCTCGTATTGCGCCGCGAAAGTCCCGCGAGGTCGCCTCATTCTGACAGCCAGTCAACGCGGAGCACAAGAGGAGCATCGCACGAAAGGTTTCCTCCAATAAACATCTTCAGAAATATAATTCTTCTTTATAAGTATATAACAAATTTACAAAAATAAAACACAGTTAAAAATATAAAACACCTTTTAAACAGATATTGTAAACAAATTAGTATTGCACTAAAACGTGTAATATAATTGGCATATTAACTCACAGGTACACATCTGGCTCACTGCCCATCCCTACAACTTGCTATAGGGGGCAGAGCAGTGGCTGGTTCAAATCCCACAGCCAGCAGAGGAATCCTACTCCGTTGGGCCCCTGAGCAAGGCCCTTAACCCCAACTGCTCCAGGGGTGCTGTACAATGGCTGACCCTGCGCTCTGACCCCAAGCCTCTCTCCCTGTCTGTGTGTCTCATGGAGAGCAAGCTGGGGTATGCAAAAAAAAGACGAATTCCTAATGCAAGAAATTGTATGGGGCTAATAAAGTGATGTTATGTTATGAGAAGATCGAATCAGTGTGATTTTGTCATGGCGCATTGCAGAGAGTCGTAGGGGTTATTAAGAGCAGTATGACTGAGTCTCTGGGGGTGTCACACTACACAACTGGCGGTAACGGGCGCGCGCTGCGACTCTCTACAACTCGCTGTGATTTTCTTACGATTATGTAAATGAAGGCTACGAATGAAAAGCCTAGGAAAAGTCGTTAAGTGTGACGCCTGCATCAGTTGAATGTCTTTAAATACTGAGTGTTGAAATATTTTCAGGGTGTTACATTGTATTAAAATGTGGACTTAACTGAAAAAATGTTGCTTGCCTCATGTGTTTAAAAAGTAAAAACCTCAGGCTAGAGTACTAAACATGATCTTTTTCTGTCAAATTGCATAAAAAGGAGCTCCTAATTTTCTAAACAAGCAAAGGTGTTCTTTTAAAGAGCAGTCCTATAATTCCGACATCTTTGATTCCAGTCAAAACCTTGTCACTAGCTGACTGTGACTGGGATTTCCCCAGTACACAACTGGTGATTAGTTGTCAGTCAGAGATGCTTCACTCCTTAAACTGATGCTAATTCTTCTAAAGAACATACATACACCTTCAGAACCATTTCAGATGAAAGGGTCCGGGGTATTCATTCCTTCCACACCATTACGTGGGTATAGCATTTAGCCACGTTCATTCACACTTGGTAGTTCCGAATCACAGAGTCGAGGCAAGTGGTGAGAAATGATTGAGAAATCAAAGTTTTATAGATAACTGTTATAGATAACTAAATTGTTATATTTTCCCAAACATCATCTGTTTTTCTTCAGATGTCTGGAGCTGAGGCTTTTTACTTTTTGTGTTGTGATAGACAAATTCTTTCCTCCAGGCTCTTGATACATTGCTTAAAAATGGAACTCATGTGAGAGAGTGGGAAGGTGTGAATGGAAATTGTGATCTCCAAATTTAGGTTCAACACCAGCTGCCTCAACTGGTTTTTACTTCATGATGAGAATATGAGAATATGAGCTGTCACATTCTGTGGTGCCAAAGTAGAGGTGCTGCTCTAGTATTAGCAAAATATGCTTGACATGAAAAAGAGACTTAATATGACTCATTAATAATTCAGAAGCTTTCATTTCCAAAAGTGCAGTTTGTTTTGTGCTGCAGTATGATTTGGTTATAGAATTCCATTTAAAAATATACAAAAATACATGTAATAGAAATCTAAATATTTTAAATTTTAAAAAAAAATGTCAAAGGTGTTTGTATACTAGTACTTGAGCTGAGGATCTTTTCCAGCCATTTCTTGAAAGAAGCCAAGACATCAGCTTCAACACCATGGCTGGCTAGCTTGTTGTACACCCCCACAGCCCTAATTAAAAAAAACTCTGGACAAGATACAGGATATAAGGATTGATATTTGATTTTTATTTGTGACATTGTCTTTTGTCAAAGAGGATGAGAAGTATTTAATTATCTTCCTATAAAAAGGTTACTCATAAATGTTGGCACTAGGATTTACTTAGTGATTCCAAATGGTTTCATAGCTGTTAAATCAAATATGTAATATAATACTAACAGATAATTTCTGTAGTTATTCCTTTTGGAGCTGATTTCTTCTATACCGGAAAACGTTTTACTGTTGTCTGTTCTTAATGTGCTGGGCTCTGTGTTTTTATAAAGAAGATTTCTGCTTTGATGTGTATTTAAGTATGTGTAACAATCGTGTTTTGTTGACTGGTTTGTTCGTAAATGAATGTGAATGTTGCAGTTGTAGCTGATGGCATAACTGAATCTGTGGCAGTGTTGTAAATAATAAACGTGCCAGTGCTGAATCCTGAAGAACACTAGGAGAACCCTGGACAGCAACAACCACAAGAACACTTTTTTAGTGTAGGCAAAGAACTTTCTGTAGTGGACAGGCATCCCATAACAGCAGAGTAACATCCAGTATTAACACTGAAATGATGAATGCTAATAAATTACTTCCTTAAAGTAACAGAGTTTACAGTTTTTCTCATATACCCACTGTAAAATCCAGGAGAGGTTTAATATTGGATTAAACTGAAGCCCTTTGATGGCAACTTTTGTTTGCCACAGTTGTTGTCCCTGAATTGTCAAGTCAGAATGGAACTTCCAAATAAATAGTCTACAGTTTAAACAGTTTTAGTGGTCTGCACTTGCACAGCTGCTGTGTAGACTGATTTATATCTTAACTAGTTAAATTATACTTTGAAGAGAATGTTGAATTTGACGCTCACCCCCATTACAGTAATATGGCTGTTAGCAAAATATACTAGCAAGTATAAGGATGGTTGGTATCAATCCATTATTGATTTTAAACTTTTGCATACTGTAAATATTCCTAAATGAGCCATAATATGTAATCAAAGTAGTTAATTAAAAGTGGGCCTCATCATTACATTTCTTTTATGTTATAGACTTTCCTATTTATGCTGTTTTTCCAGCAGTGATATAATATTACATAGCCCAATTTTTTTACAGCTGTCACTAAGCAGTTAAACCATATTCATTTGACTTATGCAGCTGTCCTCATAACTGAAATTGGACCTTAAAATAACAGCATCGAATGTTTACATTGCAGATAAGCTTTTTATTGCAGCATGGAGTTTCATGAAGAATATTTGCATTTTGTTTTGATTGGTGATAAAAACATCAAAAATCAGTTTCTGTAGAAACTGCGTATGATGTATAATATTAAGGATGTAAGAAGTGCGTCTGATCATGACCACAGAATGTGCCCATTAATGTGCCAACAAATCTTAGCAAACATCATATGCTTAGGTGTTTGTTTACCTACTCTGAAAGCGACATGTTTAAAGATGCATTTAATCCCCTCTTCCTCCTCTATGAATAACCTGTAATTACAGTATCTTTTTATGGACTCTTTACTGTATCTTTATCTGGAGCAACTCAGAGTTGACAAAAATTAAAGTTGCCGGATAGATTGAGTCGAATTATATGTTCTGTTCGTGTATTACTTTAAAGCAAGCATTATGCACATTTTGTCTGTACATAACTCATGAACAAGACTGTTTAATGCGGTTGAACCTGTATTTAATTCCAAGGTGTACTGCAAGTGAATGCAATAAAAAAAAACATTCATCTATCTACTATAGCACAGATACTTGGAAAACATCAGGCAGATGACATGCAGGAGGCAAAAGCATACACTATAATTAGTTTAGATAAGAAAACATCACTTTGAGGAATCAACCTATGAAAAACACTTACTATAAGTGTGTGTGCTGATACATTTGTTCATCATCTAGACAGATAATCCAGTAGTGGAACAGTAGCCACAGATTTTATGCACTTGGATTGAAAAGTGATTCACAACCAGGAAACGGTGCATCATCTTTATGGGCACATGACAGGCCTCAACCTAAAGTGGCTCGTGAGGTCTGTGCACATTAAAGCCATTTTGTTAAAAAAATCCCTCTCTAGAAACACACGTTCTTCAGAAACTCAGCACCAGCGACCACATTGAAGCCTCTTTCTATACCAAACCAACTTAACCCCAAGTGTGAGAATGGGCAATCTCTACCCTTAACCAATTATTAGATAAGATCACTTTACTGGCCATAAACAATTTATTGTATGAGGAATTTGTCTTTCCGCAGACCCCAACGTGCTATCCATGAGACACACAGACAGGGAGAGAAGCTTGGGCTATAAGCTATTAGCTAATCCACCTCTAGTGTGTCATAAGAGGCCTAATGACCTCTAGTAGCAGATTGGCTGAAATTGGTCTATCGCTAGCCTACCAAAAGGCACAATTTCTAACTTGTCAGATGTAAGCCGTGGTGTAGTTAATTATGTAAGTAGGTGAGATTGTGATATAATGAATATCCTGCTTAAATTTGCAGGTGAAGCAGAAATTGGGGGAGTGGCAGTCAGAAACCGTGGCAAGAGGAATTCCAAAAACACTTTGGATTGGACAGACACTTGGCAAATGAAATTAAGATGAACAAATTCAAAGCGATCCCCAGTAGTAGAAGGACCATACACCGCCTATGCATATACTGGACATATTTCATAGGTGGTTTGGAGCTGCAGGAATTTACACAAAATAATTCTGTGTTTATATAGGTTGTTTTATTTTATCATCAAGACGTAGTAGGGAGATGTAACACAATCCGAGTGCTGGGCTATGTAGAGACTAAAGAAATCTGTTAGCAACATTCAGGTTCCTATGAAAATACAAGGGGCACCTACCTTTGATTGGTAGTCTTTTGTTTGATCAATAGTGAGGTTTCTCCCAGTGAAGGCTATAATTACATATGTATCAGGAAATCCTTGTTATGTTTTTTTTTTTAATTTTTAATACTTTTGCATGACTTTGAAATCTAGATATGTCTATTTAGTGATTTAAAGTATTTATGGTACAAAGTATCATATTGTATTTAATAGATTTATACTTAAAATTTTAACCAAAAAATGAAAAGACTAGAATTAGAGTAGGTTTCCATGTGTAGAATTGATGCATAAAAATTCCAGATTTTTTTTTCTCATTTTTAAATGGAATTCATTGATTACTGAAATCCATATACTGCAGAAAGTATTTTACTAGCTAGAATGAGACATGTCATAAGCCCAGTTTTATTAACATTATGATATTATTCAGATTCCACTAATGGGTTCCAAGTATACATGGATAAAAATAAATATTTGCATTTATCCATAATCATTGCATCAGTAGTAATTCATATTCAGAAAAATTCAGACCTCAGTAAGACCTACATTTTGTCAGTTACTGAAACACTTAATCTGATGGTGAGGACTATGTCTTTTTTTCTTCTTCTCTTCTTTCGAGGGCCTATCTATCTGTAAGCGAGAAGTAGAGATGGCAGTCTCACAGGGAAATGCCAAGCCTGTCTGCTTTGCAGAAACCCAGTCTCTCCTTAAGCACTACAGGGAATATCACGGTTTGGATTAACAGCTTACACGACTGATCCCATTAAACAATGATGGGATTTAGTTGGAAAATGATCTTATCAGATCTTGTCTTGTTTTCAGACCGCTAATCGCTGTGATTGTGAAAATAGACAGGGGTGAACAAAATAATGAGATCAACAAGCAATATATACAGTACATTTTTATTACCTTATAAGGAGATGGGCCACTCCCTGTCTTCAGAACAGCTTCATTTCTTCTTCCTTCTTCAAGTTCTGAACAGTTTCTAGTGAGGTATTGGACCATTCTTCAAGAAGGCCTCCAGTTCTTTGAGAGAAGAAGGAGGTAGAAATCTACTCCACACGCTATGTTTATCCAATAACAGTTCACTGATGTTTAGATCTGGTGACTGGGGAGGCCGTGGAACAGATTTGACTTTATCCTGATGTTCATGAAACTCTTGTATCCATTGAGCAGTGTATCTTGTGGGTAGCAGTGTGGAGGAGCAATCGTTTCCTCAAGACGAATATGGGAATATCTTGAGGAAACAATGTCTGCACTATAGGGTGCACCTGGTCACCTGAAATGGCTTTGTATTCCTTGGCAGTAGTTCTATCATACGGAGTAATAAATGGACCCAGTGACTCCCAAGAGATGGCTTCCCATTACCATAACAGATCCATCACCATGTTTAACAGTTGGGAACAGGTAGTCAAGTTGAAGGCTTCCTTGAGCTTTCTCCCAACATTAACCCTTCCAGATTAAGGTAAAAGGAGTAAAAGATGACTCATGAGACCATATAACTTTCTTCAGGAGCTGCTGTGAATTAGCCTAGGTTGCAAGTGGTTTCCGAATGACAGCCCTACTGTAATTATCAGCTTTGTACAGTTTTTGCCGAGACTGATTCACAGATGTGTAGATTCAATTCTGTGGTAATTTTTTGGCTATTGCTTAGTGGTTTGTAGCATCTATCCTGTTAAGTGTTCACCCATGTCCCTGTAAGTGAACTTTGATTTGTGACCTCTTTTTTCTTTCCTTTTGCTGTGTACCCTTCTTTAGCATACAGTATATCATCATGGTGTTCAGCACTGTTCCCCTCGACACATTCAATAATTTGGTCGATTCTTTGAATGACACGCCTGCATTTTGGGCACCAACAATTTGACCAGTTGGATCTGTTGGATCTCTCGTGTTGCTTACATGATTTATAGTGGAAACTTACTGGTAATTGCTATCGAAAATAATATGAAACGCATGTAGAATTCTTTTAAATTGTGATTTTTGTTAGGTGTTTCATTACTTTGTCCACCGCTTTCCCGAGTCAAATTAATTGAACAAGTGGTGCTTTATTGTACAATCATATTCCTTTGTTTTCACTTTGAAGTGAAGCAAAAACTGAATTTTAAACTATTCAAAACCTACTGTAGCATAATTTTTCTGCTTAAGTTTGGAAGTGATGCAATTTAAGGGAATGAATTTAAACTTAATTTATTATACACTTTATTGTGACTGAAATTTAATGACCATTTCACATCATATTTCACATTTCATATTTTTAATGCTGATTATCTTTCTGAGATAAATGAACTGCCACATACACATTAATGGAACAAGCCACCTGAAGAAGGCTTCACAGCCGAAACGTTGTGTTTTCTCTCTTCTCTTTTCAGCATGGAATAAACCTATTACTTGTTCCTTTGCAGCCTACGAATGCTGACGCAGCTCCCCACCTGAACATACACGTTAATGTCTGTTATAGAAAGTCTCAGCAAAGGCTATATTTCATTCTTAAGTTAAAATTATTCAATGTTGACACTATCATTGTTTTTTTTATCCAAATTAATTTAAACATTTACTCTTCACTGCTAGTACAAAGCCGAAATTGTCAAAATTATAGCTTTACAATGATTCTAAACTAGTAATTAGAAATATAGCAAATTTTTTGCATTTAATTTTCTTTATGATATACAAATCCTATATATAGCATTCTGGCTATATTTAACTACACTAATGCTGACTCATGAACACTTTATTAGAATGTGTGCTCTAGGAAGATGTGAGCTTTACTAGTCCAATTAGCTAACTACTTTTCCCAGTCTGATAATGTAATAATATCTTAAATGTATTGTGGCTGAAATAAAATTGCTATACAGTATCCTCTAGATTTATTCATAACCCCAGTGAACTGTACTTAAAAGTTGTTTTTTGTGCAAAAAGTGCAGGTTTATATTCTGGTGAAAGAAAATTCCCTTGATAGAAACAAATCAAAAAACATTTTGTGACTCAAAAATCCAGTTAAACTTTGTAGTGACAGAATCCGTTCATGAAAACGGTGAAGCTGCACTCTGAGGGAGTGCGGTTGTGATGTCTCTCTGTGACGACTCTGTTTCTTTCTTTCAGGATGTGACGCAGACCTTCTGAGATGTTGGAACCTCCAGTGAAACACAGAGACTCCCGATGGATGGGGTTATACCACGTCAGAGAACTGAAGTGACCATTATGCCAGGCGATGGCATCTTTGCAAGTCTGCTTGTATACCCCTGGGAAGAATGGTTTGCACAGATAATGTATTCCCATTTGAAGCGAGAAAAAACAGCGGAACCTTAATTGCCAGAGATGAGGGTTTTTTAAATGTTACAGCACTGCATCCCAGGGTGTGAATTGCCATGGCTGAGGGTTCATCTGACAACAGTTCACATGTTTTGGGTGTTTCCACAGAGAGAGGAACTGTCACCCCTACCATACAGGAGAACTTTGAGGGTCTCAGCCTACCCCTCCGAGTATTCCTATTGATCATCATTATTTCTATCCTGCTTGTCTCCTTCCTAGGGAATGTGGTCGTCTGTTTGATGGTCTACCAGCGTTCAGCTATGCGGTCAGCCATTAACATTCTCCTTGCTAGCCTGGCTTTTGCAGACATGATGCTGGCCATCTTAAACATGCCCTTCGCCCTGGTCACTGTGGTCACCACCCAGTGGATCTTTGGAGAGGTGTTTTGCAGAGTATCAGCTATGTTCTTTTGGCTGTTTGTCATGGAAGGAGTGGCCATCTTACTTATCATTAGCATTGATCGGTTTCTCATAATCGTTCAGAAACAGGACAAGTTAAGCCCCTACAGGGCTAAAGTGCTAATTGGTGTCTCCTGGGGTATTTCATTCTGTTTCTCCTTTCCTTTGGCCATTGGCAAGCCCAACTTGCAGGTCCCTTCCAGGGCTCCGCAATGTGTGTTTGGCTACACGACAGAGCCAGGCTACCACACCTATGTCGTGCTCATCATGTTAGTCTTTTTTTTCATTCCGTTCATGGTCATGTTGTACACCTTCATGGGCATCCTGAACACTGTACGCCACAATGCCATCAGAATCCATAGCCACACTGACAGCATCTGCCTCAGCCAGGCAAGCAAGCTGGGTCTCATGAGCCTACAGAAGCCTTTCCAGATGAACATAGACATGAGTTTCAAGACGCGTGCCTTTACAACTATCCTGATTTTGTTTGCGGTTTTCACAGTGTGCTGGGCTCCCTTCACGACTTACAGCCTGGTTTCAACCTTCAACAGTGGATTCTATTACAAGTCTGACTTCTTTGAAATTAGTACCTGGCTTCTGTGGCTATGCTACCTCAAGTCTGCACTCAACCCTCTGATTTACTACTGGAGGATAAAGAAGTTTCGAGATGCCTGTTTAGATTTAATGCCCAAGTACTTCAAGTTCCTTCCTCAGCTGCCTGGCCACACAAGGAGACGAATTCGGCCAAGCGCCATCTATGTCTGTGGAGAGCACCGGTCTGTTGTATAACGCACAACTGTAAAAGATTTGAAAACTGCCATTACATGCCATTCTCATGTTTGTTTGCAATGTGAACTATATCAAAACACTATATTTTCTAAACATGACATGTTGTGAGTTATAAACGAGTGGTTTACATGATGTAATATCTTATTTCTAGGAAGATAAAATGTGACAAAAAACAAAGTAAAAAATTTTTTATTTAGGCCATTTATTTGTGCCTATGAGTTCATGACAGTCTGAATGCTGCTATATTTTGTGAAAATGTGCAATTTAAGTGTACTGTACTTTTTTCCTGAATATAATAAAATGTAGACGTTTGTTACATTGTTATTATGTCTTATTGTGCTTCATTTCAGGCCATTAGCTGGATGATTATAGAAATATATCCCTTAATTTATACATTTTGCATCATTGGGGAATGTATTTTTTAACGGTTTTCTTCATTAATTCGGTAACTGAATAAATCAGAATATTAAGTATGTACAGTAGATAGCTCTGTCACTGGTCAGAATGAGAAGTAAGATAAGCAAAAATAGTATGCTAAAAACGTGATGAAGTAAATGTTGTAAATTTAAAATGTCATTTTTTACAGATCATTAGCAGCTTGACATTTTTGTTTTGTCCTGGAAGAATCTTAAGCAGTGACAACACTGCTTAGAGTGGAAGAGAAGAATCAAACAACAGAACAAACAGTCTCCAGGTCAGAGATATTGGACAGCTGCTTTCCCTTAAGCAGGACATATTCTGAAAGAAAATGGCCACACAGAGCAAATACATTTCTGATACACAAGTATGTGTGAAGAGAAAAACATTTGCTTCAGGGATTTGGGATGGAATATATTTTTAGATCAATCGACTCTTGTTCACTTTCTCTCAGATGAAGGCTTTTTTGGTGGTAGTGCTTAGAAGAAAACTGCACGTGCTTGTTACCAACAAGATGTTTTATTAAAAGAATGGTGATGAACAATGAATGAGATCACTAGAGTCAGTGTGTATAAAAATTTCAGCTTTTTAGGTTAAATGAGTAGCTTATCTTGGCCTTACTTAGTGATTTCAAAAACGTTTATTTTTACTTTTTATTGTATGTGGCATTGATTTATTTTTCTTTCCACGTATTGCACCAAAAATGGCTTTCACAGACTGTATTCACTACTGCCGGCACATACTGTATAGTAGTTGATTGTTATGCGCAGCAGGAGTGAACTCTCAGTGGAACTCAGACAGTCAGGATTTACAGCTTGTGACTCCTTGGTGCAGTCAATGAGTGTCACAACCTTCATGTCATCCTCCTATTTCCAGGCTGTAGGACTGATCCTGTTATCCAAGACATTAGTGTATCTCATCCCTGTCAGAGAAGCATATTGACTCTTTTTAGTTTCAGACTTTTGCTGCATAATGATGCGCTTATTTCACCTCTTCTATAAATATATTTTTCCTACCATGCAAGCTCGGTTTCTATAAAGAGCTGTTAGGAACAAACTGTACAGAAGCTGTTTATCAGAAAAAAAAGTTTTTTTTTTATCAAGCCCTGTAGGTTTTGACATAATGCAGGGGCTTCTTATACCAAAGTCTGGAGATCGCTAGCAGGGTTCACAGATACAATGTGCTGCTTGCATTTTTGACCAGATGCAATTTTGAGTTGCTTTGGATAAAAGTTTCTGCCCAATACATGTAAATGTTAAGAAAAACACCAAGATCAGGGTGTACTTTTGTAACGCTATCCACTGTGAAGATCTGATGGTATGTATCATAATCCTGCACTTTAAGTATTGTGATTGTATATATAGTGTAAGAGTTCTTGCACTGAAGTTTTATATCACTGTTACTTTATACTGTACAAATGCGTTATGATTTATTATGTAATTTGTTAATTCTCTTATCTGCACAATGCCCTTTTTAGTTTTTGCAGCATCTAATTAAGCTATTAGTGTACTCCTCCTTGAATTGGCACTTCAATTTGATACATAAAAATAATTAAATAAAACATTCAAATCCTTTGATTCCTAAAAAAGCTGAAATGTCCTTATTAACTTTAAGCCTGAACTGATTTGGGTGAAATCATATTTTTTCAACACTAAAATCAAAGGGAATAGATACAGAAGTTCCTTGACATCAGTATACACATCATAACGCACCCTTAGTGATCATCTTTCATTCTGGTACTGTTTTGACTTATTACACAGTTAAATATGATTCACCTTATTCTATTGATTTGACAATACAAATAGCTGTACGTAATGCAAAAATGGTCATATTGAGTTTTTACTTTTTTAAAATTCAGTTTAGATCTAAGTGAAAAAGAAAGCTTGCTGTCAGATGGATGTCTGGATTAGAAGTGTGAAAACGAAGAGTGTTTTATTCTACACACCTGTACATTTTGTACAGTAAAAACAATGTGAAAACAATCCGTGGATGACAATTCCAATTCTCAGAACCTGAGCTTAGTGGGTGTTTTCCGTTGGGTAAACATTAATTAGGTGTCGTTCTACACTGCTGCAAGCTACTCTCAATGGGAAATAACAAGGCCTGACAGATCCTCTTTTATTGGAGGAAGAAGATGCCAAAACACTGAAGGAAAACACAGAAGGCTCTCATGCTAATTTGAATATTTCTCCTTAATCTTCCTCACTTTCCTCTTTAATTCTAAGTCATAATGTTGCTTGGTTTATTGTCAGGCTACAATACATTTGTATTTCATATCTAATTGGTTCTTATTCTCCTCACGACCCAGGAAGATGCAAAAGGAGACATCCTACTCAGACCTCTCAGCAAAATGCTAAGAATTGAAACTATTTAAAGATAGTTCAATAGGAATAACTACACCCCAAAACTAAGCATAGTGAAAGGTTTATAGAGTTTTTTTAGTCACAGTAAATCAGTGATATTTAATAGGACATTTAGCAGACATTGTAAGTAGGACTTTTTTTTAAGAGTGTTTGTTCCATACGTGGATTATATGTGCTGTAAACCTCTGACTTTTTTATATTCGTGCTCTATGCATATGCAAGTTTAAAGGGAAGAAATTTGATTCATGTTTGAGAAAGCTTGTGATACAAAGCTGTAAGTACAGAATCTAACTTTGATTACAGGGAAGGCAGATTTTTAAATGTCAGTGTGTCATCTGAAAAAACGGACATTAAGCATCAAAGCAAACCCTGCCGTGGAGACTGAGTTTAACTTGCCTGGCTAATTGAGATAAAGATTATTCTAATAAACCTGATGCTAAGGTGATTCTTCTCAGGTTTGTCAATATAGAGGTTGATATTCTTAATCAGGTTCCTCACAGGAATTCATTATCTTTACAGTGATGACTAATGAGATGTGCTCTGGGCTTTGAAGCTCCCTTTAATCATAGTGAGAAGGCTACTATTACCAAGCAACAGAAACACGGGGGTGTCTTTGGAGAAGCCTGCTAAAAAAAACATATTCAGTCATTTTACAAGAGCAAAACACATACATAATATATAAAGAAAATATCACACATTGTTCTCATCCCATTGCATGCCAATTCAAAAACCTCTGAATAATATATGAGAATAATATGGAAATTATTTGCCAATACAATTAATACATTTCTCTAGTTATACAGTATATACAGGATAAGCATCTTTTAGTCATAAGATGGGAGAACTGTGGTAGCTCAGTTTGTGAAGAGGATTGTCCAAATGTGATTTCCAATAAGTTTATGCTACACTGAGTTTAGGTTTAATGAAAACACGATGCTCTTGTTTGATCTTCTCAGTGTGTTATGCTTTCTCTGTTATGGTTGTAATCATTTAACTCTTTCCTTCCTCACTAGCTATCTGTGTGAAATGCACGGAGTGAAACTTCATGTAATTTCCATGGGCATTTGTAGTGTTTTAAATAAAGGCTGTTCATTGAATCTGGATGTTTCACATACAGTTGCCATTGTCCACACACTATGCGGCTATAAAATCATTTATTTTTAGTGAGTTAATCAAATCAGTAATAATTGTGAAATACAGGGGTTAACTATTGTGACTGTGGTATCATTTGAAAAGAGCTGAAGGTTTTATTATTTACAAATACATTTAAATTAGAAAAAATAATTTTGATACAAATTAAAGAACCCCAAAATGTCACTTTTTAGTGTGGTATACATTTGTATCTGTGTGTTTTTTTCATAATAAAAAACACCTTTTTGTGGACTAGAAAAATATAACGTTTCAAAGCAGTTTTTTTTCCTTTGTTATAGAGAGCAGTATTTCACATCTCATCGTGGCAACACAGCAAGGTGTTTTTTTATAGTGAGTCGACAATGGTGAATTTGTTCACAATCGGGTAAATAATTTAACTGCTTTAAAGTTGAACCTTATTATTTCATTTTTCAGGGGTACTGATGATTATAACAACACAGATTAGAGTGAAATCTTTCAATCGTTTTTGACATACATTGTATATATATATTGCTTTGTTCTTCACTAATGATGATAACAATTGGTGCTTTTCAAAGTCATAATGACAACCATTTCAAATGTATCCGCATCTAGAGAGGGCTGGCCAAACAGAAAGTTCAGAAAATAACAGAAGATATATGTAGCTACAGTACTTAGAAACTATTATTTAGCTCTTAATGGCTGGGTGCAGAGCAATGGCTTGATTTTAGAGGCCTGCATTCAATACAATTGTGACATATTCTAAGTTGAGTAAAAAGAGTGTTTCTTGAATTTAAAATTGGAATGTATATAAAATAGCTGACATTATATATAATACATTATAAAATGTATTTGATTCATTTTCTATCGGATGTAATCTAAAGATTACTTGACATTATGGAATAATGTATCCTTTGAAGCCATAGTTAAATTCTGGCCCTCTAATGTTTGGTTAGCTTAGCTAAAAACATGATCTGAGATTTCTACAGAAGTGGCTCCATGGAAAAAATGTTGTTTTTTTTTAAATGCACTGCTGGAGTGAAAACACTCTGCTACTCTCAACAATAAAATGTGAAAATCCTTTAAGCTGCTTGTTGAAGTGTGGTTCGGCTTTGTGCACCTCGAGGAATCACGGAGCAGTGTCATGTAGCAAGAGGCCTCTTCTCCCTAGTGAATAACAGTGCTTTCAGTTAACACAGCAGCGAGCTGAAGAAAGAGAACTGAGATCATTTTTTTCATCATTGTTTTTTTTTTTACTCACAATACAATTTCTCTGGTTACTACCTCCAGAGAAGGTACAAGTTTGGTAATAATGAGCAAATGCTAATGTAAAATTATAAAATATATTATAGTATTTACTATATACTAGGAGAGGTGCGGTGGGTCTGTGGCTAAGGATCTGCGCCGGTGGCTGGAAGGTTGGCAGTTTGTATTCTGAGGCCGCCAGAGGAATCCTACTCCACTGGGCCCCTGAGCGAGGCCCTTCACCCCAACTGCTCCAGGGGCGCTGTATAAATGGCTGACCCTGCACTCTGACCCCAAAATAAGAGATAAGTTGCCTTCTAAACTAAACAGAATTCAACCTATGATTAAATCTCTCTCACTCTAACCTGGATGCTACAAAACAAATTGGAACCTATCTCCCTATTCTAAGATACACCCACTTAGCAGGAGAGGCCATTTTAACTGTGGGACTCTTCACTCAGGAAATCCAAGTTCTCTAAAAACTACAGAATAGCCAGCTCTCTTAACGAGGTTCATATACAGTACTCCAATCAAGTGTTTTTGGATCATCTTGAACAAGGATCTCTTGCCTGGCACACGCTTGAAGTTCTGCCCTCCTCTTCTTGTAATCTGTCCTTCTTTTTCCCTATTCTGTTTTGATTGCATCTTATATGGTGTCTTTCTGGGCTGTTGATTGACACAGAATTTAATTAATGAAGGTAAACCGAGGTTAAGTGTGTGATTGCTTTGATCACAGAATATGGACATCCCCTTTGAAGCTGGAAATGTTTAGACTGCCAGCTGTCACACACTTTATCCAGACTCTTAGAGGCACTTCCTAGTCACCTACTGTATAGCTGTAGCAATATATAAAAGAAGGAAAAGAATGGACCTTTGACTACTGTATATGTGTCTATAAATTAAGTACTGAACAAACATTATTAAATCCATGTTTCTTTCCAGGAATATCCTCCTATCCCAAAAAGGCCTCCGTTCTGATCTGCGTGAAAGGTATATTTTTTTCTCTTAAACCTCTTCCTTTATTTTTCCCTGCATTTATGCAGAAACCTCTGATAGAGTATTATCTAGCCTACCTGGGAAACCTATTATTCCATTTTCTAACCCCATGCCCATATGCATCACAATACGTTGCTTTTTCTAGTTTTATCACAACCATTAATCATTTAATACAGTGAGATAAACACCTGCATTAAAGTAATTTGTGAGCCAGCTTTTTCCATTTCCTTCCATGCACACAGTTCAAATTAAATTAACATTTCAAAACAAAGTGTTCTTAATACCATTCAAATCTGTGCTCCTTTGCAGTCTGTTTAAAATTTTAATTTCTGTCTGCTCTGTGATTTGGAGCTGTATCATCTGTCATTCCAAGCTTTGACCTACTGTTTTTTCAATCGACAGTTTTTATTTTTGTTGATGCACATATATTAAAATGTCACAGAACTGCTGAAATGTTTTTACTGTAAAGCCTTGTTAAATATTCCTCATTTCTTTGGAATTTTTATAGCACTTATACTGTTTCTAGAAGCAGAAAATCCTATTATTTTTTCAGATGTATACCTGAAGAAACAGCAGCTTTCACATGTTTTAAAAAAGTGAAACACATTTTTTTAAATATATACTGTATGGCATGTCATTTTAATTTGCTGATCTGGCTGAAATATTTCAGGTCAAATAATTTAAAATCTCATCATCGTTTTTGGAAAATTGTCAAATGTCTGGGATTAGTTTTTCTTCGAGAAATAGCTATCGCAATTCATTTATTGTAAACTTCAGCTCAGGAAAATTGTATGAACCCTGCTAAGGAATATTATTTGAAAACACATTCTAAACACACTTATAACAGCATTACAAGTACCCAGCTGTTTTTTTTTACCAAGAAAAAATATTTCCATTGTGTGTGTATTTCCAAGACATAATGTGTTTGTGTCTGTTCCAGTTTGGGTTTGTAACTTGTATGCTGTCAGGACATCTCTTTCTAATGAGCCAAGGCTGTGTGCAACAGGGTTTTATACCATCTTTATGGTATTTTTATACTTTGTCATCTCAGAAGAAGAGCACGATCTGGTTTGCAGAAAGTCTGAAAAAAAACTGGTGCACCAATAGGTGGCACTATTTTCTCTTGACCAGACATTCTAATCCAATGATCCAGGAGACCAGAACTAAATTTACTGGCAAAAGGTTTTTATAATCTAGGGTTAATTTATAATTAATTGACTTTTCTTTTAGGTTTAAAGAAACATTAGTCATAGTTTTGCGTCAGCTTAGGGGCAGACTGCAGACTGTCCTGTGGGAGGTCTTTGTTTGCACAGAACAAATTCATTGTTCTCCCACAAACATAGGCATCCCCTCCCTTAAACAGCTGCGGTGGGCCCATATTTGAGGGGACAAGCGATAATAAATTTGGATTGCAGCAGCCCAGAATTCAGGGAATCGCAATCTTTGTAAATAACAATTTGTGTGTTCCTCTTGGACATGTAGAGGTGAAACAACACATGTTGCAACAATACACCACAAAGCTGAAGATCTGCATAATTTCTTATAAGAACACAACTTGTACCTTGGTTTCAAATGAATGAAAGTAAAGACATTGCCTTCAAAATCAAGTAGCAGATAAAGACAGACCTGGTTTCTGATGTTTATTCTCTTCATTTAATGGTGCAAGTTTAAAAAAATAGTTAATGCTTAACATGCCTAATCAAATTGAAGGTCAGTAGTCCTTTTTTTTACTTTGCATAAGTGCTGTTGGGAGTTCGAGCTTTGTTGATGAAGTGGTATGTTACCTAGCACTTGAAGAACCATTAATACATTTGAGATAGGCTGCTAGGAAATGAGTAATCCCATGGTGCATTTGTAATCGCCATTAAGAACCTGCTGATTTTTTTCATAACAGATAGAGAATAAAAACAAACATCAGGGTGAAATACCTCCCTGACTGTAGGATTAAACTCAGATTAGTTTACACCAGGGTTTAAGAAGAAATACTGCAAATGCTGTTGGTATTTCTTTTGAACATGTCACTGCACCCAACAACTGTTGCTGGGGAAAATAAAGCTAAGAAATGTTCAATAAAGCTAATCCCACAGAAATCATTTCCTAATCCCCGAGTATAGAATTGCTTCCTTACCAATACAGAGAGTGATTGCATATTGCTACCATGCAGTTATGATCTATTGTAGTTGTTTCTACCAAAACCAGTATTTCTGTATGTCCATATAGGGAGGTGGGCTTCTGATATCTATGTTGTCTTCTCAATTAATCATGGCTAATATTTGGTTTTCTCTGTGTTTCCATTGATTTCACCTCAACTAGTAAAAAGCTAGTTCATCAACAAATCTTTCCTTCAAGCTGAGCACAAAGACAGTGGCAAAACATTAACCACAGTTTCCATTATTCATCAGATTCAGTTGCAGATAAAATTAAAATGGTATTCTTCAAGCATTTTGTTTACCTGTTGATAAAATAGACAGGTAAAAGCATGAAAATACTGCGATAAAAATAACAAGTCTATATTTAGACTAAGTTTTGTACCATTTCCACTTTCAGAATTTGTTATGGTTCCACCTCTTGCCTCACAAAAAAAGGCATTAGAGCACAAACGTATTGAAAGAAAAAGGGGTCATATTGTATTAGAGAACTACAACTCTCACAGTCCTTGGATCCCTTTGGAAGTAAGATATTCAAAACTGAATATATTAATGCACATGAACATTGTGCCCCATCTTTGTGACTCCTGTCTACTTCTGAATCTACGCTCCGAGCACTTTCCGAGTTTTGCTCTTTTATTATCAAGCTTAAATGTGAGAGTTTATCTCATAGGAATCCCATAGTTTAGTTTTGCCTCATCTGAGAGCTCTGCAGTGATTCTCAGCAACACCGTTTTTTTTATTGCCAAAATTATAGATGATTATCAATTAACTCTGGCTCTACACCTAAAAGATATTACTTGCAAGATACATAGAAAACTGTTCAATGTATTCAGCTGTTTCATTCTTATTACTGCTTCTCAACATGATATAACTAACTCTGACAAGTGAAACGGATGTCAAACAGAACTGAAAGTCTCTGTAGACAGTTCTGAACACTGTGGAAATACAAGGGTCAATTAATTTCATTCTCATTATGTGTATAGCTGACTTGCCAATATTTAAGAAAATGAACAATGGGTCAGACCGAGATCAAGAAAAATGTTATGAATAAATGTTTTATCTGTCATCCTTTAGTGTTCTATAGGCATCCTCTATAGGTAGTGTTATGAGACTGAATTTCACATAGAAAACTTTAGCTTTTTTAAATTAATGTTCACAAAATAATAAATACATACACTACTGTGCCGTCTTATGCATTTTGTGTGGTTCTACACATTTCATTCTTTTTCCCTTCTTTATAATACTGTTAAAATACTGTTTAAAAAACAGTTCTATTGTGAGCATGTACAGAAATCACATTCATTATGTTTTTAGCAAACACTTAATTGTGAAATACACAGTATGTATTTTGTATATCTGTAACAGGTATCCTTTCAGCTTTACAAATATGCAGGAAAGAACTCATGAAGTTAATAATCAGGAATACCTGAGATGGAGTTAATTTTAATTTGATTGGTAATGGTCACAGAGTGGCTGCATCATGTTGGTAGTTCATGCTTATTTGTGATACATTTTTCCAAACACAATACAATACAACAATTTAAGCATCCCTCACCTCACACAAGCCCACCTCACCCCTCCAGCTCAGTAGCAATACCTTTGAGATTAGACTGGAGCATTACCTCTAGAAGACATATTCTAACCCATTAAAGGTCAGATGGACTTTCTTGATGAGTGCCCTAAGAAGAAGCAGATTGGGAAGTACATGAAATCATGATTGACAAAAGGCTGGCATTTTTCAGTGTTTTGATAAAACTAAAGTCATATTACCCAGAACTCAGAACATAACAGAAGCATTTCACTCAAGATGATCAAACCCCTTTTCCCACACCTTATAAAAGAACAACACAGGGAGAATGAGTATCCATATTTGTACATAGATATGTTAACAGGAGAAAACACTGCATGTTGTATCGGACTTCAATAGTCTGTCAGTTCGAGATCAATAAAGTTGCTAAAGTGTGATAGAAGCTTGGTGTCTAGATAAATCAGTGAGATGATAAAATGCACAAAGTCTTGGATATGAACCTTATTGTTCAATAAAGGGAAATAACCAAAGTATTAACATTAGGAACACCATAGTATTAGAAAATGGATGGATAGATGTACTGTAAGCAGGTTTATCGTCTAAAACATAATAATCTACTTATAATGTAAAAAAAGAAATAGATTAAGCAGAAAGGATAATTGAAACAGATCCTATCTCTTGACTATAGGCAAAAACAGATTTGTAACATTTAACCTGCATCAGGTGTGACTGGCACATTCTTCATGCTGATGCAATGCAAACCATGCCGATTTCACTGTTTTGTTATTTTACCTCTCTTTTTTAACATGTTCAATACATCATTCGAATCAAGCAATTGTCCTACTTTGCAGTTGGCAAGAGTTCTTATCATTACTAATTTTGCTATGGAATTAATACTGACCTATTATTTAATTAAATAAATGAACATTCCCAACTACTTTTGTGATATTCAAAAATGTAAAACAAATTACAAAAGTTCCAAACATTTGGATAAATGGAAGCTGCTTAAAATAGAACCAATCTGAATTAATGTATTTTAACATTATTAACACAATTTGTAATGTCTAAGTATGCCTTTTAAAATGCAATGCATAAATAAATAAATTGCTTATACTGTCATTTCAACTGCCATTAGTCATTTCATTAGCCATTAGCACACATTTTTGGAGTGTTTATTAGCATATTTTAACTTTTCACTCATTATTTCGTACTTCAGTGATTCACATTTGTTCAGTGGGTGCAGCCTATTTAAATGTGTTACCATACCCAATGGCAAACACAAATACTGTACAAACAGCTGCATGTTATCTCTTAAACATACAGTAAATGTGCACAAAGCAGGGAGATATAACACCTTGATGTTTGTGTACCAGTTCTTTAAGCTATTCAACTAATTAATCCAAATATGCCATAATAAATACTAATCAAAGCTTGACAGAGATGTCCCCTTTCCAGTACACCTGTTTCAAGGATGCAAAGAAAATGGATCCTTGTAATTAAAAGCTTGTGGGACTTATTAATAAATCTTTAACAGTTTAACAAGTAGGAAGTCTTGAAGGTATTGCTAAAATCTCCCATACTGAAATCGGAGACAACCTGTAATACAATACAGTAGTTAATAAAACTGCACCCACGAACTCAAGAAATATCTCTTGAGAAACACAGATAAATACTGTAAATATGTTTGTAAACATAACAAACAAGTATTGTCAGGAATTACATACATCTAAACTACAAGCCAGATACAGAAGGACACGATACAGATATTTGATGGTAAAAGATTTAGTAAAGTCAGGTAGTACAGTATTTGAAAAAAGAAACTGAACTGATGGAAATTGTAACAAGGCAAGAAGTATAAGGATTAGAAATTAAGCATTTCAGGAAGGATTAGCGCATTTCTAACTGGTTTATCATGCAGTAATAAATGCATGAAGATGCAATCTCTGAAAATCTCTGGCAGTGACTATAAACTCTAATTAGAGATAATTGTACATTAAAGTATGTGTTGTAGATGCCATTCCTTTAGAAATATGGAAGTCACATACTGTGTATTAATAAATAGATGTATTGGGCTATGAAATATTTATTGAATAAATATAATAAATATGTATTGACTTGCTAGTTTTCATAACTCCACAACAACAAAAATTTCCAGAACAGTCTTTATTAATGTTTCCACACATCAGTCAACTCAAAATATCAATTGCAAGCACTGTACTGATGACTAATTACTATGATCTATAAGGATTACTATCAGGATCCTGTTGAAAGCAGGTATAGTTACATTTGTCACATACAGATACAGTCTTCATTCATATATGTATGCTAAGCCTTGCACATATATAAAATAGAATTACCGGTGCACAGAGGACAGGATCATTGTTTAAAGTGAATTGATAGCAGATTCAATTTTGAAACTAAGCGATTTGAGTTTCACATTATGCACAACACATAATCCCTTACTACAGTATGAAACTGTGCTGCGTGATTCTGTTCTGCTTAGCAGAACTGAAACCAGGATGAGATCTGGTCTCATGGGCCACTGGGGTTCTAGTATGCACATAAAATTGACCTTTATGTCAGTACTGCATGGTCCGTCTATAATGCAATGACTTCTGTGTGTGGTGAACTATGATATTCTATTCCTCTTTGTGAGGTGCTTTATGAGATGCTACTTGTTACACAAAGAACAGAACATTCTGCCCCTCTAGTTTAGAAATAAAAACAGAACCGTGATTAAGCAATTAAAACAGTAATTACAATTTGCAGTGTAGACAAATGTCTGAAAGTGATGCCCGTGACCTGGTTATAATAAAGACTGCTGTTTTACAATAGGACTTTTTCATGGCACAATGATTGCAGCTATGCTGGAATGCTATTTTCTCTACTTGCACAGCGTGCATCATCAACATCCCCCTCAGGCTCCAGATAAATCTGTGGCACAGATGCCATGTTTTATTCTTTTTCTACTTTTGTGTTTCCTTGAGTGGCTTGTGCCTGAAAAGAAAGCAAAGAGAAAATGTCAGCGAAGTCACTTTATTTTTTCAGCTTCAGTCATTCGATTTGTTAAAGCTGTCAGTTTTCATTGAATTTATGTAATTGGTGAATTGAATGGAACTGCCTTATTTAACTTGATATGAAATTGATATTGTACGTAATACGTCATTCAGGAAAGCTGAGGAACAGGTAGGGTTGAAAAATCTATATCCCGGCAGTAAACCTGTCAAATTTGACGTTTTAGATGTTCTGAATGTTTGGGGTATACTAGTTAAAAATGACAAATATGAATGTGGAATAGCATTTAACTTTCAGTTACATTTAGATAATACAGACCAAATTACACTAAGGGCACAGGGTTGGCTCACATCTGCTTGGTGACTCTGCTATGTCTTCAGATCCCCAGGTGATGTTTGTCTAGAGTTTGTCAACAGTCCACAACTATTTACCAATATGTAGTCTATCAATAAGGTCAAACACAGCCTGGGACAGGAAGAGGCCAGAAATAGATCTAGGGGCAAGGGCTGTCTTATGCTTTATATCAGAGGGAGTATTTATTGGCTTTTATTACCCAGTAGGCAGACTTAGAATGGATTAAATGGTTTAGAGAAATGGTTCTCTCAATCTTCCATCGATACTGTCTTGTGGAGGCCTTTTGTTGTAAATAAACCAGCATTTCCACTTCTAGTTGCTCTGCCGTCTTGCTGTGCCAGGGAAAAAATATTTTATTTTCAAACTGGTTTTCATTCCTGTTAAACACTGCATCAGACACAAAGGACTACAAAGTGAATTACATGCAACTCAAATGTGGGCAGACACCTGGCAAATAAAATGTAATGTGAATAGATGCATGCAATTACATGGAGGCAACACAAGTGTACAGTACATTACAAATATCACACTGAAACAGGGATTATAACAAAGAACTAGGAGTTTTGACTTAACATTTTCCTCATCTATTCATGTAAATATTGAAGAAATGTTTAAATTATACAATGCCACACTTAGATCTCACTAGGAATATTGTGTTTAGTTTTAAACACTACGAAAGGTGGTACAAAAGAGATTAATCAAACTAATTCACTTCAGTATTCTAGATTGGAACTGACACAATAACTGTACGTAGTGACTAGATTAAAGATATTCAGAATCAAGACAAAATGAGCAACAATACAAGGAGCCATAGACACAAATAAAACATAAATTAATCTTAGGAACAGAAGTAAACAGTTTAGGAATAATTCAGAACAGGAAACAGTCACATTCACCCTTTACACAGAAGATAGTCTGGAACAAATTCCTTAGCCTTGACCTTTAACTTATTAAACCTGTCTCATGGGGCTACTTTAAGAAACTGTTCTTCTGAACTATTGACAAATCTACTAGCACCCAAGCAAACAGAATGTCGGTCATGTACTGTGTATCCTCTGTGGTTTGTCATTCCTTGGAAGCTTCAGTATTCCAGGATGACTTCCACCAACTTGTTTTATTGTTCTATGGGTCATGTGCCTAAAGAAAATTATATGGTTCTCATCTCTGTCCTTAATGCAATATATTTGGTCTGTAAAATTATAATGAACTATATTAGGGTGAGATAACCTCATCTTCTTCCCTGGCTTTCATAAGTCAATCAGCAAACTCTGTGACAAATGCTGCAAGGCTGCTGAACTGAGGAGTAAGGCATTCACCCCAGCCAGAGGAGTTTCATTTCTAAAACACATCAATATATACTGATGAAAAAAAGAAACGCAACATCTCCTCCTCCTCTGGCCCTCCCGTCTTTGTGGAACAGGCTGCAGAGTGACTCATCCGTGAAGAGGACCTGATGCCACTGCTGACGAGTCCATCGCCACCTCTGTCTGGCTCAAGCCAGTCTGGTGTGACGTCAAGAGGTGTGAGCAGAGGGCCTCAGACAGGTCGCCTTGCTCTAAGGCCAGCAGCATTGAGCCTCACTGTCCTGTCACTGATGTGGGCCTTGTGTTTGTTTACAGTTTCAGCAGCAGTACAGGTGGCAGATCTGAACCGATCTCTCAGATGGACCAGTCTGATGTGTCGGTCCTGCTCTGGTGTGGTCACTCGAGGGCCACAGCATCTTGTACGGTCACCTGTCCTACTGGTCTGCTGAAACCTTCTCTGCAGTCGGGACACAGTGGAGTGGCTTACTACATAGTGTCTGGCATGCCTGCAGCATGCCAGTGGCCCTCTCCCTTGCTTCTGGTGACATTCCAGGCATTATGGGATGCACAGAAAACTGACTAAGTGTGCCCTTTTTCTTGCAGTGACCTACAGTAAGCTTTGAATTAAGGCATTTTTAAAGGTGATCTGATAAGGCAGTGTTCCACCTGGACCTCATTGGGTAAAAGTGCACCTAATAAGTCCAGGGTTGTGTTATCCCTTTCATTATATTCATTGCTTTTGGAATCTTTGTAACCTACTGTAGTTTAGGAGATTAATTGCAGTGTTCTAGAGTTGAAATGTATGAGGAAAGAAACAGATGTAACACATCTTGTAAATGTATAGCTCCAGAATTAAAAATCACCATGAATATCAGCTAATAGCTTCTTAAACAGGAACATACAGATACAGTATAGAGAAACAATTGCTTTTCATCAAAAGTAGACATTGATAGTCTTTCTTTCTATGCTTGCTGCGTGTCATTTGAGAACATAAAACAAGTTGAATGCCACATTTTCTTTATGGCAGGATCCATATTAAACATACTGTTGTTGAAACGCAAATCACTAGCTACTGCATGCTATAGTATTGGCAGCAATAGGAAATGAAGCCTTAAGATTTCTGAGATTGTTTTTTAAACTAGTAATAATTCGCTGTTTTTATAAAATGTTTTCCAAAGCTTCTCAGAGCACTTTACATATAACAGAGGACAGACACCCCCCACCGTGGTACACATTATGTACCAGTTTGTACATTGTCTTGATGCACTGTTTGCACTTTGTCTTGTTTTTTACACTTGTTTTACAATCGAGAGGTCGAGAGACTCAATCGAGAGACTTTCTGTAAGTAAGAATTCCATTGTACCAGTACCGGTTACATATGGCAATAAAGTTCAAGTTCAAGTTCAAGTTCAGTAGTCCCGCAACACAAGAGATCAGGTGGTGTAGTGAGAAATTTGCTTCACCATCTGATTAAGAATGAACTTTAGGAAGGCCAGAGTGTACAATATCAAGGCAACATGTTTCTGGTAGTTAACACCCCTACTGTTTCAAAAATCATCAAAGATTTCTTTTCATCATTCAGGAATTAGCCCATTTTCAGTACAATACCATACCAAAGTTATTTGGGCCATGACTGATAGAAAGAGTTTCAAATCCAAAAATGCTTCTGATGTACAAAATACATCCAAATAATTTGTTTACACATACAGCTGCCATACTCACCCACAAATATCTGTACAGCAGGTGCTCTGCCTGGGCCAGGTTCCTCTCTATTTTCCCCATTCTTCTGTAATGAGTCATGCTTCTCAGAGAACCAACCAGAAATCTGGATATCAGCTGCAGTGACCAGGAGTCAGGAATGACCTGCAGGACACTGGCTGGGTCAAACGCAGCAGCATTATTGTTGAGGAGATCCACTGCAGCAGTCACCATTGCATTTGAGTTGGGTGTGACTGAATCTAGATAGAGTTTCAACAAGCTGAGAAACAGCATGTTACCAAACACCTTGCCTCTGCCTAGCGAATTCTTTCTGCAGTAGTTTTCTGCAGCACAGATGTCTTGCTCTTTGTTCACCAAGATCCATAGAGCTTTTTCATGTTGTCCTGCTCGTCCATTCAAAATAGCCTTTTCCACGTGGAGGCCTGTTTTCATGAGTTTGTCTAGATTTCATAAATTAAAGAGTTTTACAGTATGCTGTAAAATTGTCCATAGTAATATTTAAGCCGAAGAATGAAGCAATTCAACTTTGAAAGTATTCTCTCTCCCAGAGTTCAAGATATTATAGCATATTATCTGGGATCAACAGCCACTACTGAGAGGACACAGGAGAGGATTATTAAGATGATAAAATTGAGTCATTAAATACATGAATACAAAAAAGAACAAAAAGAAACAGAATATTCAACAGCACTTTTATATGCTCTTAAAATTACATTTGTTTTTTTTGCTCTCAAGGTTTTATGCCTTAACATATTGCAATTCTAGCTAGTTTCACTGACCTTGAACAACAGCTGTGTTGTAAATGGAAGTCTCCTGTAGCAGGTCCTGCAGTTTATTTCTCTTCACAGTTAAAGTCAGATTGCCACTTTCCATTCCCTGCTTTTCCATTATCACCAGTATTTGATCAACATATGTTGTTACCAATAGAGTATGGTGCTTCTCATCCTGACAGAAACACATTTCACAAGTCACGTTTTCTGGATTTTCTGTCAACAGTGAGAAGTAGCTAACTAGTGGAATGTATTAGAAATAAATCTACGCATTTATGCCTATGGGTGATCTTGAAATTGCCAAGATATACCATATACAGTACCGTATACAGTACATGTGTATTTATGTATGTTTGTGTGTATACACATTTACACAGTATATGTACTGTATACTTGTACTCTGTGTTTTACAATCACCTATCAAGCATTGTGTTTGCCTGCAATCTTTGCACATTTATCTTGGTGAAACAGGAAGAAGGCTGTCTAACAATTTTACCTCTCCTATCCTTGGTTACATCGATCCTCCAGTCATCTTTCTTTCACATGGAGTCCTGGACTCTTATGCCACAACGTGAAGATATGTTCTCCCATATCCCTCCCATTCCCATAGCCATCAATGAACTGATACTGTATGTCTTTCTAATCTTCTCCCTTCATTTACAGATTCTTTTCATGCTTCGACTGGAATTTGTTTCCCTGATTTCCCTCTCTTTTTCTCCTCCTTTTCCCAGTCTCTTGTTCTATTTCTTTTTTTTTCCCTCTGTACCTGCCCCTGCAGATTGAAAATGTGTTTGGTTTGTTCCTTTTACATTTTGTTTGGAATTAATCTCAAGTTGAATGTTCTTCATTTTGGAAATATTAAAGTATTGCATCTTTCAGAACAGCTCTTTCTCTGTTGTACACATTGGTCTATAATACTATTAAAATGAAATTAACATTGGTGTTGTACTATACTAAACTGTATTAGGAGAAAGGAGAGGTTGATTAAATATTTTCGCATTTGTCATATTTGAACTGTATTATTTTATTTAACATGATTGTTTCTCCACAGAATTCCTAGGACACAATTCTTTATAAATAAAGCACCACAGACACTTGAATGATGAAAAATCATGTCTACCCACCTCACTCTTCAGGTCATTAACTAAATACTCAAGGTACAATATTAAAGCTAGGGAGTATTTCTTCAACATGTTCAAGACATCATCCTCAACAAATGATTTCTGGTTATTCTTTCTCTTAGTGAAGATATGTACTCCCATCTGTAAAAGACAAGATAAATATCTTATGCAATGAAAATGCTTGCAGAATGAAGAAACTGTAAATGCATCTAACTTAGGATAACAATTCCCAGTGTTTCTCTGGTGGTTTTGATGCAGTGGATCATCTTTAACATTTACTCCAATGATAATTTAATTACTCAAATAATAATTATCAAGGCTGCCAATATCAACTAAATTATTTTGACAAACATTTTATGCATATTTTTGAATATTACAGATTTCAAGTCTTGTAAATGGGGTGAGGAAAATAATCTGTCACTTAACTTTGATTGATCTATGCATGCAATCCACACAACAAAACACAACAGTCTAACACACTTACCATTATTTACATTTTACAAAGTAGTCAAGTGTATTGATTGTTTGATAAGTACAAGAAGGTAGTGTATACACAGCTTTAATGCAAACTCTACTCTATTTTGTAGAATTCTATATAATAATAATAAATTATAATACATATTTGTAATATATTCATATATTACATTATTGTGTATAATAGTAGATACTATATATTTATATAACCTAATACTTTTCACATTATCCATTTACATTATATACAGTAATTATGTACAACAAATTTGTTTTTTGGAACCCAACACAAATTGTCAAATAATGTGTTCATTATACACCACTTTACATAATTTCTCCAAAGCCCAACCACATAAAAACAATATTCATCGTTTATCGTTGCTAGTATAGTTGGTTGGTCTAAACAACTCCCTATTGAGTGTGACGAACAGCTCTATTCGGACCCTATGCGAACGACACAATCCAGAATAGTGAGGAAGGAATACACTAGGTAAAAGTCATGCAGGAACAGGGATGAACAGGGGGGCGTGTCCATACGGTGCTGGTGATCCGGGGAGGTGTGGCCGAGGTGAACAGTCCAGAATAAATCCAAAAGGGGGAATCCAAAAACGAAAGCAAAAGGTCCAAGGCTGAGAAATCCGTCCAAACAGGAGATTAAAATCAGGTGCCGGGTCGGGACCGGCGGGGTAACAAGGACAGGAGCAGGAAGTTAAAAACATAACGGAGCCAGGCGCAACCAGGTCCCGGGCTCGCACGATGCGGGGATCAGATGCAGAGCGCTGGGTAAAGTAAGCGCCTGGCTTTTAAAGGCGAACAGAAACAGGGAAGAAACAAGGAACAGGTGGCAGGAATGATACAAACGAGGAAAGGCTGGAGCGCCCTTAAGAGGAGGGGTTGCGATCGTGACAGTGAGGATGAGGTTTAAAATATTAGCCTATATCAATAGACGTTACCTCTTGATTTTTCTTAAGAACCCAGTCAGCATATTTCCAGACAACTTCCAAATCTGTTTCACAGCATAAAAAATCCACTATGTGGCTGTAGACATCAAAATGCATGTTCTCATGATGGTGTCCATCAACTATTTTAGTCCAAGTCTGCAATATCCCCAGAGAAGAATAATAAGTTACTTCCATGATCTGTTTGCACAGATTATTTCTCACGTAACACATTTCATTTGACTAGTTTGTCAGTAGACAAGGTTTACAGGGGAAATGGACAATATTATTGTTAAAATTAAAGGTTTCTAAAAATGCAAGAGCAGTGGTACTGAGATATTTTCTGTGACTATGACCACAACCATATATTAAACTTTAGAGAACAGTTCTGTATTCTAACTTCTGACCAAAGTCTACATTGTTCAGTGGTGTTATTCTGATGGTTTTTAGGAGTTTATGTTTTTAAATTTCAGCAATATATATGTAGAGGTAACTGAGTTCAAAATTGAGTACAGAACAAGTGACTGCAGTTTCCCATAAATAATGCTGATACATATTCTACAAAATTGTAATACAATGCTGTGAATATGTTCTATTTCAAATGTATTTCAGTAATTTTTAAATAAAAAACATTTTAAGAGTTGCTATTCTGGTGAGTTTTTACAATATAGCATACAATGTTTTAAGTAAATATTATGCTTACTAGCAATAACCGAAAAAATGTCTTTAAAAATAGATTTTATGGAGGGCAATATGGCTAAGCAGGAATTTCATGGCTGTCAAACTCCTGTACATCTATAGCACCTCTTGTGTAGAGTGACTGATGGACAAAGGAAAATCCATATCTTAAGAGCTAATGAAGTCCAAATCTAGGAAAATGTTTAGTAGAGAAATATGGAAAAAATCAAAAGGATGTAGCAAAAAAAAAACAAATAGTGTGTAGTGGGCTGTGAACTGATTGAAAAGGGGTCTACAAACTAGAAAAGGCTGGGAACCGCCAGGCTAGAATATTTGGATAAGGAACAGAACATTTAAATTAAGGGACGTTACAGTATGTCAAATATCCACAAAAAGATTTTAAAACTCAAAGAAAGAGTTCAAAGAAGAGAAACAAGAATGATTCCTGGTCTCAGGAGAATGATATATATATGGACAGGCCTAAATCGATTCAATCTAGAACAAAACAGATTGAGAGGTGATTGAATCTAAGTATATAAAATCCCCAAGTGTACAGACAGAGCCAGGCCTAAGTAACTGCTTCTCTCATTTCTCTCACTCTCATTCAGGAGTGAAATGAGGACATGGGGTCACAGCTGGAAACTAAAAAGCAAGAGTTCTAGGTGTTTGGAACACTCCAACACGTTTTCTCACTATGAGGTCCAAATGTTGGGCCCTTGTAAGAATGGACTGCACGGAATGTGAAATTTAATTCCATTAAATCCAGAATTTCTCTCTTTTCCAACCTTTCTTACATACTTATCTTCTAATTTGCTAGAAGGTTCTGACTGCTATTGAAAATAGATTTGGTGATAGAGACATGTACCACTGAAATTGATGTTATCGCAGAATTTACTCCATCTCTAAAAATTGAATTCTTAATGTTACCAATAGCTGAGCATTTCTCTTATGCGCAGCAGGCACATAAAACTGTAGCTAGAGATTACTGTACCTGAATTGCACTGAGACTATGGCCATGACTCTGATAAAGACATCCTAGAGCAAAGAATCTAGAAGACAAAATGGAACATCACTTTTTTTCTGTTTTTGTTTAATGAATATACTGCTCTTTGTGAGTAACACATGTTTTGGAGTAACATGATTACATCTTGTTTATGCCCCTCAGAAGTCTGTTAAAATACAGTATTTATTATTAACAGCTAAGGTATTTCTTATATAAAATGAAAGTTTTCTCATGATTTGGATGTTGTTGATGCATGTCATTAATTTCAGTATTTTACTGCTTATTATTTAAAATTATGCTTTGTAGAATATAAATATATTAATTAATTTAATTTCAATTCAGAAATCTTATTCCAATTAGTTAAGTTTAATTAAATTAAATGCTTACCCAAATCATGCTTAATTTCCGTGTTCATTATTTTTACATGCACGTTAATGTTTCAAGTTAGATTGTACAACATTTTCATAGCTTTTATTTTGCCATTCGTTCACAATAACTCATTTCCTTTTATCATTTAACAAAAGACAATAATAATAATAATAATAATAATAATAATAATAATAATAATAATAATAATAATAATAATAATAATAGCTACTGTTGGTGTCTTACTTGAATGAAAACTGCGACTTAGCAGAAAAAGAAAACAACAGGTTCTGGCAGGCTTGCTGATTTCTGTAAATATATTATTTATAAAACATTTTATTTTAGAAGATCCCAAAACTGCTTTGCATCTGCCGTAGAAACTCACAGATATCATTCTCTACTACGGTAGAGTGCAGCACCCACCGGCGTGATGTCTGTCTTTACGTACCAACAACCCTGCAGAGCAGGTAGACTAAGAACTTTCTTACCTGTGAGATTTTTCCAGAAAAGTAGCACATTCGTTTAGCTTACAGGCATTAGGAGAAGATAATATTTTAATTAACTCCTCGGAATCTCCTCTCTCTGCGTACAGCTTCACAAGCGCCCTGTCAACTTCTTCTCTGCAGTCCGCCGACTGTTCCGTCAGACGGCAATCTCTCAGAAAAGAGCAGAGAAATTCCGTGTATTTTTCAAATGTCTCACTATCTCTCTCTTTCAGCAGCCGCAGATCTCTAGTGCTTCGCGCAGAATTGGGCCAGTGCTTGGAGTCGGCAATGAGAGAGGACAGTTCGGGGTATAAAGAAATTATTTCTTTGGGGTCAAGATTGCCTTTGCTGTAAAGAGAACAAAACAATAACTGTGAGTTACAGAACCAGTGAAGAACTATTATTTGTATTTGTAGCATGAATGAATAAATGTATCATAACAGCATGATATTTTGTAGAAAAAGAGATGTCCTGACTTATTTTTCAAAATGGGACAAACGTCTAAAAAGAATGTTATACTATTTATTATTTGTCTACTATTGACTACTTTTTGTGGACATCTGAATTGTTCGTTAAAATCATCCGTCCGTTGTAAATGTTGACAAAACTGTCCAAAGGCAGGTTGTTCTTACATGAACAGGTCTTTGGCTTCCGAAAAGTATTCCTGGTGGAACTTCACAAATCCAGCTCTTCGAGTTACATTGCTGTACAACACCTACAAAAAAAATGTATTTGAATTCGTAAGATTGTTCCGAATAATATGAGACAATTTACATGTTGCTTTGAGAATGTAGTAAACATCAGGTTTTGCTAAATATTTTAGTAGCTGAATCTACACATGCCAAAAATAGATACTGTATTAATGTTGATTTGACCTCAGACAGGCACGTCAGCTAGAAAAAAAAACCGAACTAAATAACATAATTTTGAGATTTTCTGAAGAATGTTGTAGTTTATTTTTGGCTTCAAATTATTAGAACCATCATGGTCATATTACCATCTGGTGGACACTGACAGTATAGCAACTCTTATTCAACTCTAGTGCACAGAATTGTTCAGTCACTTGGCCATCTCAATGTTTTAGGCTGGAGATTTACAAAGGTTTTCATTTGTGAACAATCCAGGAAGAGCCAACATATTTACGGTATGAGTAGGGAAAAAATAGTTTATTCTTTCCCTCCTTTGAAAACAGTTTTGTTATTACCTGTGGCAATTGGCAAATCCTATTTGTGAATGGACGTATGGACAATCTTTAATGGAAACCAAGGAAATAAACGTTTTACAAATTTCCCAGAACATATTTTTCTGTTTCACTGCAAATCCATTAATCTAGCAACATTGCGTTCAATGTAAAATATTCTTCAACAGAAATTAGAAGATTTATCCTTCAGGAAACAATACATCTTATGGTCTACACAGTAGAATTCATAGGAAAGAGAGGTACTTTTAAAGAATTTATTGTAGCAATGTATTTAAGTGAAAAACATCTAAAAATACACTGAGGCTTTATCTTCTGTTACCTTATATGTGTCTTTTGAAAACAAAGGCTTAACTCCTTGGACAAGATCTAATGCTTCATCTGTCTTTTCACTTTTGAGCAGGGCATCAAGTTGTTCTTCAACTGGAACTGGAGTCAAGCTGTAGACTGTGTTTTCAGTCAGGACAAAAACGTTTTCTGAACGGTAAAGGAAATTATTAAAATCAATTTTTATGGACATCTACAGCATGTGAACAATCCTGGAAACAATAATGGAAAGGTTAGACCATTAATGTATATATGTACTTATAATCAATACAATGTGCATGTTTAACTTACTTAGCATAAACTGGAGATGTTAACAGTAGCTTAGTAATGGTTAGGAAAATTGTAGAATACTTTGAATAATTAACATATACAGTGCCTATAGAAGGTCTCCACACTCTTTCCAAAAGTAACACATTTTGTGGCCTAACAGCCTCAAATTAAGATACACCCATCAATTTTCTAACTATGTCTTCCAATTCTGGGTCAAGAGGGAGCTGGAGTCCATCCAGGCATGCAGCAGGTGCAAGGCAGGGTACACCCTGGATGAGACGCCAGTCCATCACAGGGCAGACACACGGACATGCACACCCACACCTAGGGTGAATGTTTTTGGACTCTGGGAAGAAGCACCTGCATGATACGGATGTGAGCATGGGAGAACATACAAACTCCACACAGATAGCACCCCAGATCTCTTGTTGAACCCAGGGCCCCAGAAATGTGCCCCCACGCAACCCCTCAATACACATTCAATCAGAATTTATTTAGATTTATTTACACAGTGTAACACAAAGACTCCAAGAGAAAAAAAACAAATGCTCAAACTTTCTGAAATGTAATTACAAATGAAATCCAAAAAAAAAAGGTAGAATAAGTGTACACACCCATGAGTTAGTATTTAGTAGAAGAACATTTTGTTTGAAGTACAGCCATAATTCTATTGGTAGAGGTCTGCATCTAGCACAATTGGGAGTAGCTGTGTTTGCTCATTCCTCCTAACAGGACTGCTCAAGCTCAGTCAGATTATAAGAGGCTTATTGATGGACGGAAAACTTCAAGCCATTCCACAGATTTCCAATTGGATTGAGGTCAGGGCTCTGACTGGGCCACTCGACGAAGTTTACCTTTTCGTTAGGCCATAAATTGTGTTACTTTGGAAAGGATGTGGAGGCCCTGTAGTTCTAAACACCAATTGCTTTATGAATATTTTTGGCTTTTATTAAGTATATCCTAATTACGTAGGACTACAAGATTATTTTCAAAAACGTATTTAACCATAAGATGAATTCATTTGGCCAAAAAGTAGGTCATATTTTCAAAGAATAGTTTTTTATTAAGAAATGGGGTATTATAAACAGAGCTTACTGTATACATCAGATTGGAATATTTGGTCCCTTTTAAATATACAAAGTGGCACCTGCTATTAATTTCAATACTTGTTTGTTGCATTTTTAATGCATCTCAGAGAAGGGTGCATAAAGGGCTCATTGCGGAGTGAACTGCTTCACTCCAGGCTGTATGAGAGAGAAGGAAACATACAGTGTGTTCAATTTCTTGGCCATGGGGCTCAGACATCTCTCCATACAGGCTGTTTTAGTGTTAAGATTAGTCAGCATGCAGTTTCTTTGGATTTGACATCAAGTTATGGGGAAAGAAAGTGAGTGGTCAGAAAATGTATTCCTGATGTTTCTGATACTAGACAAGACAAGACAATGCACCGACTATGTACAGTCATTGTAATTGTGACTCTCATTTTCACCTGGTGTTGACAGCAGCCCCCTCCCCTTGTGTAGAGGGAGCGTCTGCTTCTGCTGCTGGTCCAGAATGCTGTGCACTCGTAGGGCCTCACTCTCCAGGGTTACAATGTAGGGAAAATGCACAGCAGCTGCAAGCAGATTTTCTGTCCATTTCACGGGCGGGCGCTGTGAAATCCCACTTTTAGTCACAAACATTCCTGTATTCATAAAGTGCACATAATGTTTCTGTCATTCTGCACTCAGCAAACTTGAAATGAAACAAAAAAAAACTGAACCAAGTAGTGGCAGAATAAAGTAATGTGTTAAGCAGTTATTAATTTCTTTGTATTGAAATGTGCTGTGCTATTTGCCATGTTTTAAATGAATACAGATTTCTGTTTAATATTCACACCATCTGTTTTTTAAAATAAGTTTTGCATTTCGTAACATAGAAACAGAAATGTAATAATGATAATTCCTTACACTTACATAGCACTTTTCTGGACACTCCACTCAAAGGACTTGACAGGTAATGGGGACTCCCCTCCAACACCAGCAATTCTGACTAATTCACTAAATATTGCCATTCGCTCAATTAGATTCTTATGGATGTGATAAAAGGGCAAAATATGTAGAGCTAATTTGGTTTAACTCAGTGAGCTGAGGGAATGGCAGCCTAACTGTAAGGATAAGGCTGCCAAACATCCTCCACCACACACACCATAAAGCGAGCAGTGAGCTAGCGAGTTGCTTCACGGGTGTCGATGGGATTGTAGGAATGATGCAAGAGAGATACAGTACATGAAGAGAAGTCCTGGGTGCAAGATTTGTATGCAGTAGATTTGTATACATCATGTTCCGATGCCATGACAGTGGTGGGCCTCATCAGTTACAACGATGTGGCACTATACAGAGAGGAGGTGGAGCAACTAGCGGACTGGTGCACAAACAACAATCTGTCCCTGAATGTCGATAAGACACAAGAGATGATCATTGACTTCAGGAGGGCCCACTCTGATCACTCCCCACTGCACAACAACGGCTCGCCTGTGGCGACAGCTAGAAGTACTAAGTTTCTTGGTGTCCACATCACAGATGACCTCACTTGGACCATCAACACCAAAACGCACAACGTCTCCACTTCCTGCGGCGACTGAGAACCTTCCCCATACTATCCACATTCTATAGAGGCTCCATCGAGAGCATCTTGACAAACTGTATCATTGTTTGGTTTGGGAATTGTAAGGTCTCAGACTGCAAGTCCCTGCAACAAATTGTCAATAGAGCAGGAAACATCATTGGAGCCTCCCTTCCGTCCATTCAGGACATACACCACAAACACTGCACATACAAGGCCTCCAGTATTGTGGATGATCCCTCCCACCCCTCCTGCAACCTCTTTGCCTTCCTACCATCTGGTAAAAGGTATCACAGTATACGGGCCAGCTCCACCAGGCTCCCTAACAACTTTTTTCGACAGGCTGTCAGGCTCCTCAACACCCTGGTACCTACTGCACCTATTCCAAATCTGGAAACCTAATTCTGATGTATTCTTTGCACAATTCTTTGCACAGTCCTGTAAAGTAAATTGCACTATGCACATTGCACTTCATGTACCCTGTACCCTGTCAGAAATGTCTATGTCTACATTGTTTATAGAATTGTCATGTCAGTGTCTTGTCCATATTCGCACTGTATACTTGTATATGGCTGGATTGACAAATAAACTTGAACTTGAACTTGAAGCATATAAAGGTGAGCTCAAGTGTGCAAGATTAGGATTTTAACTGTCTTCCTGAACTCCTGTTATAAGTTTCTTACTTCTCTTAGTAGCATTTTACTTGAATGGGGCTAAAGACATAATATAATAGTACGCATAATCCTTCATAAACATTTGTGCAAATGACATGACCGGTTTAGCGAATAACACAGTTATTACAGGTATTCATCTCAATTCAAATTGAGACAGTTACAGTTGGAAACTCCATGTAGAGAGAAGTCAGGTTTGAACGCTGGACAACAACAGCACATGAGGACTGTTAAGGATTTTGTGAAGCTGTTGAAGTGGGGTGTTTATGAAGGAGAAATGACAGCTGAGTGTTTCTTAGCCTCACTCAAGTAAAGCATTAATAGTTCTTTTATCTCATCTTGAATGTTATGGGCATCAAATAATTGATTCTACTTACCCAAGGATCCAGGGCCATTTAAGAGAAATTCTCCTCTTCCAGCCAGTTCAACAATTGTGGCTTGTTTCTCTCTATTGTGTGGAAATAGCTTTACAGTCGTCCCATTTTTGTAATCATGAAGAACATATCTCTCACTGGTTGCCACACAGAGGCAGTTTCCATCCACTGCCAGAGCCAAGGGCTCCTCCAAAAATGACACTTCCTTTACACGTTCCCATTTATCTATGGACACCATGTATAGATGAACCGATTTCTTCTTGGAAGACAGAGTAAAAAGCTCAATGCAGTCGGGAGCTGAAGCTGTGGCAGTCTCATTGACGTGAAAACTAGAAACATTTTGGATCTTCCGCATTGTCTGAACAGGCTCTAGGCTGAACATGTTCAGCACAGTAACAGTATTGTCACAGAGTAAAATTAGGTGGTTCAGCTCTGGAGAGGCTTTAAGCTGTGTAACTGGTCTCCTCATTCCCATTTGTTTAATCTTGACTTGTTTTAATGTAGGACATTTTTCCTCAGAGTCTGGAAAGCTCTCATCAGGCAAGACAAAATGTTGGACAACACAGTCTTTGGTTCCAAAGTAAAGGTTTTTACCACAGGCTTCCATGCACTGAAAGCTACATGTATCCCTTTTTTTCGTTTTGGGGTGGCTTTCAATAACCAGAGAAAGGCTGAAGACTTTGAGACTCATGCTTTTCCTTCAGCGGTTATGTTCTATTCTATCTGGTAAAATTCCTGTTTTATATGGATAGAATAATGCAGATTCTATTCTCAGTGGCAACCACAGCTAGAACCACATACTGTAGCAAAACAAAATACCATTAAAGAAGAAGTGGCCATAAAATATAGCAGCAATACTGAGGAAACATTCATTGCCAAAACATATTCTTAAACATTCTTTCAATTCTGAATATTGTATTACTCTTGTGGCATCCATGAAACTATTTTGTGCTCAAAAGGATGCATGTGTTTTTTATATAGAAATAATCAAAGCTTTTTTCATAATGCAAAGACTTTCCTTTTTTTGAAAGGAGCACACTAAAATTGACTTTGATATTTAAGATTAAGACAGTTTACTGTTAGAACAGTAAGAAATACTGTACATCAATTGTTGTGAACTGAAAAAAGAATGGTAACACTACTATTACAATGTCCTTACAATTATACTTCACAAAATTCAAAGTTTTATTTTGTTGAATATCACCTACACATTTTTTACACTAAATCATTATTTTTGAAGAGCGACAACATACCTTCAAAACAGCAGAACTGTATTTTTTTCTTCAGGAAGCTGACAGAAGTGGAGCAAGAACTGCTCAGTACAAACTGTATTTTGACCTTGGCCATGTGACTGTTATCCTGTAAGGAAGTCCTGTCAGCGTTTTAACACCCTGTGTACTTGCAGTACCTCATCAGTAAAGCAATAAAAATGACTCCTTCACAAAAGAAAAGGGAACACAATTAGACTATTAAGGGTAACAGAATAAATAGCATGTTACTTCAAATAGAAAGCAGGGGAGGACAGTGATAAAACATCATACTTTAAACACTGTTTATGGTTATATTGCGATTAACATTGATTCAAATCCAATCCAATCCAAAAATCAAACAATAAAAACATAAATAACCACTTTATATGTCAACATAATGGAATATTTCAAAGAAGCTTAATTATATTTGTAATGCAACAACTCTGTTAGTTCTCATTAGTACTCAGTGTTCTTCTGTCGTCTGTAATATGTTGCTTTTATTCTGGAGAAACTCTTTGATCTTAGAGATGGTACTGCTGATGAATACAGTGATTTTAGACCTGATGATGACATTGAAATCAGAAACCACAAACTATTGAGTCATGCCAGAGTTGCAACTACTGTGAGTGCATTCCAGTTATTTAAAGTGGTCTTTTTTAAAAATAAATAACATTTTATTGCCTAAATAAAACAGTAAATACATTTCTGTGATTATTTTGAAAGATAGCACTTCAAGAGAAAACACATTAAATATCACCAATAAAGGAATCCACATTTACACCCAACCTACCTATGAAAAACAATAATTCTCAATAACAATAAACTGCAGGTCCAAATTATAGAAAATGTATATAGTATATTCATACATTTGGCTGTTTTTCTGACAATTTGGATTTAGATTAAGTTAAACAACTGTCATGACTCATCATTTTCAAAAATCGTGAAAGGTTAATATTGTCCTGATACAGTACATACTGCAACCACTTATCTGTCCTCTACGTCATCTATCAAATCCTCTTGAAACTACAGTCTTTAGAGAAAATATTTATGCTTGATAACATGCTCTCAGATATTTTTAAAGTTTGAAGTCAGAATAACTTTGGCTGTGCTGTATATATTGCATAAGACTTTAACTATCTGTAATGCCACTAATCAATGCTTTCACTGGTCACTGACTTATTTTAACAGTGTCTTCGCTACGTTAAGTTCTTGAACTTCTAACAAAAATAACAGATGGGACTTGATATCCACACTTGTTTCTGCTCTAATAAAGATGCATTCGGGATGTAAAGACTCATGATTACTGTAGGTCAAGAGCAGAGATAGGGCACTCACTCAGTGGAGAATATTAGAGACACTATTGCTGCAATACATTTAACAGGAGTTACAGTATGTGACATTACACGTCAGAGAGAAAAGAAATAGAAAAGCAAAGTTACCATTATTGCAGTTCACCATTATCGTTGTGCTCTGTTTCTGAATGAGTCACTTTTGATGCTTGAGTTATACTTCAAGGTAGCAATTTCCATGTT
Source organism: Lepisosteus oculatus (assembly GCF_040954835.1). Taxonomy (NCBI): domain Eukaryota; kingdom Metazoa; phylum Chordata; class Actinopteri; order Semionotiformes; family Lepisosteidae; genus Lepisosteus; species Lepisosteus oculatus. The sequence continues at coordinate 6,446,563 of NC_090697.1, forward strand.
TCTTTTTTTCTAGACTTACAGTTCCGTTGCAGAAGTAAAGAAAGGAGCTGTGCCCTAATGTTATTTAATTTAAAAAATATAGATTACTGCATTCACTATTTAATATTGAAACATCAGAGAGTGATTAAATAACACTTTAAAGTAGGTAACATACAGTACTGTAGAATTATGTTTTAAATACTTCATATTCTTAACTATTAAGACTATTTAAAACACATTTAAGTCAGGGACTTTGGAGGTTTTCTCTTATTGAAAAACATAGCATAAATAGAATTTCCACATTGCAAATCCCACCCATAAAATACATGAAACATACATTGAGAAACTGCTAAAATAAATGATACGTTGCAGCATTAACATCATCAGCATAGGCCCACAGTATTTTCTCTTCAAAAAGTCCTTCGTGTTTTCTTAAAATCAAGATGTGAAAGGAAATAATCTGGTCTGCAGCCCACAATTGATGGTGGGTGAGCACTATTCCATGATGATTGGATCCTATACAGTATGCTGTACGTACAGTATATACTGTATTCTTTTACAGCCTAGGTGTAAATTCCAGTGTAAATAAGATTTTGCTCCCTTGACCCTGATAGTAAAAAGCAAATCAAATATACTGTTCAACCAAAATATTTGAGATTACCCCTAATGGCCATTTGTTCTTCCTCTCATAATCATAACCACTATATTGTATGTTAACGAGTGTTATGGAGATAGTTATGGTGTCACAAGACATCTGCTGTAGTCCCCTAGTTTCCCTATTCCCCTAGTAATTTTTTGCGTATTCTGAATTATGCTTTTCATGGGTGTTTTTTAATCTTCCAACCACCGCCCACAAATGTTTGAGGCTCTCTGAATTAACTCAGAGATTTAGCTCGTTTTCCAGATTCACAGCTGCCTTTGATGATACCAGAGGCATCTGTAATATTACATTCCTCAAACATTACGGGACATACTGAGCACCAGACCATAACCACTACTTTTGACTGTATGGGTCACTCCCATGAAACCTCTCTCTCTCTACAGCAGTGTATATAATGAAAATCATACTTGATTTTAAATCAAAAGAGCTTCAATCCAGACGCAGTGAACACCTAGTGTAAAAACTTCCAAAAATGTCACATGACAAGAGTGTTTTGAATATGGTATTTCCTTCTAATATAAAAACTAAATGATCACTGCATTGCTGCCAAATTGTTATGAGTATTTCTCTGATCTGCGATGCATGCTAACTGATCTCCCAGAGCTTGTCCCATAGGTGGTGTCAGTGTTCCACGTTCAAACACGCGCTGGCTATTTCCTGAGGAAAAATGGCAGCTCAAAGTCAAGTGCTATTTAAAATGTAAAAATAACCACAAACAGATGCTAACTGATAAATCAAATTATTGTGTTTATTTTCACAAAAAAAGCAGTCTTACAAATAAAAAAAACACATTTACTTTTTTGGCAAGGATAGAAATTACAAAGCGAAAAATAATAGCAGAGGGTTATTAATTCCTAGTGCAGCTCTAAGAAAGAATCAATTAACTCATAAGCCTTATGGTTCTTCGCTAACATCCTGTGTATTACAATTGTGCAGTTGCCTCACAGGACAGATATTAGTCTTCAATCTGGGACACAGATTTCTGTGTACAGAACCAAATATAAGTGTTGGATTAAAAATGCTAGTAACCATGCAAATGTCATTATTCTTCCTGACTGTTAATCAAATTATTCCATAGATCTCAATAAGAAACTCAGTCTTCTGTTATGGTCTTTAGTTTGCCTATAATTTAAAGACATAAAACTGAGCCAGGGATAATCTGACCATTTCAAAAAGATTTTTTTTTAGATTGTTTCAAGGGGTTGGAGTGGGAGCTGCCTCAGTGAGGGAGCGGCAGAGGAGCAGGTAGAGGTTAATTCCAGGCGGAAAAGTAGAAAGAAAAACACTCAACACATTGGGAGGGAGAGCAGGAATGGGAATTAAGGAGGACAGAAGAAAGAGAATGAGAGAGAATAGACACGGGAGGTGAGAAAGAGCTTTCGGGGCAATCTGGGAGACGAGTTTGGGGGATGCAAGAAAAGCCGAAATCTGTAAATGAATGAAAAGATTTGAAAAGGAATTGGTCAGTCTTAGGAGTAAGAACCTAGTTTAAGGCAAGAGTAAGAGGTCATAGTAATCAAGTCCGTAGTTCTCTTAACTGTCCACAGCCACCATCCACAACAGGAGGCTTGCAAATCTGCATCTGATGAAGAATGACATCAGTAAATAAGAAAAAGCATTAAGGAGTGTTTATTGAGGAATTAAACTTAAGAAACTTTGACTTAAACCTCTTGCCTGAGGACGTTATGACTCTCACAAAGAGACACGTTAACCAGGGAATCTACAGAGGTGGGGATGGGGTGGAGGAGGGGTACAGGAAGACAAAGGGGAGCAAGAGAGGGAGGTTAACTCTTGTATTTACTGTATAGTTGTTTTAGGATCTGATGTCATGGAGAATTATGCGTTGGAACAGCAGAGATGAGGCAGACCTTGGTTACTATTATTCCTCTTGAACTTTTGTTAAAAACTCCACATAGCCATCTGCTTACATGTGAAACGGTGGTTTCAGGTGGCCTGCAAATTTCAGATCTGAAACCTCTATTATTCCTTTCTATTATCTCTTTAAATCTCGGGTGGCGTGGTAGCGCAATGGTTGGCATTGATGGCTCGCAGCTCTGGGGCCCTGGGATCTGTTTCAGACCCGGGGTGGTATCTCTGTTCTTTCTGTGTTCTGTGTGGGCTTCCACCAGATACTCTTATTTCTTCCAGCATTCCCAAAACATACTGGCAGGTTAGTGGGCTTCTGGGAAAGTTGGGCCTTGGTGTGAATGAGTATAGTGCTGTACGTGTCTGTGTCTGCGATAGACTGGTGTTCTGTCCAGAAGGTATCTTGCCATGCTCCCTTTGCTTGGATAAGCTCTACCTCCCCTGCAACCATACATTGGATAAGGCACTTAGAAGATGGATAGATGCATATTTCAGTCTCCTAAATTTGTACATTACGTTTTTCCTTTTACCATGGTGTTCAAGGGAAAGTTTCTGCAGGTCTTTCCTCCTGGCAGCTGTCAGGGTGTATAACGTTGCCCTAGGCTAGGCCTGTTAGCCCTTCATTTGCTCGTCTATGGACAGCATGTTGCTCCATTGTTCTTTTTGTTTTGGACACTCAATCTGTATATACCTATGCACATTTTGCACATATTTAATTGTTTTTACAGTGACTATGAGCATATTCTGCACGCATCTATGTATTTATTTTTATTTATTTATTTTATATTTATTTTGTATTGCTGTATGTATTTTAATTTTTCGTCTGTTCTGATGTCTGTTTTTTTTTTTGGTTGTCTTGGACTGGACTGCTGTAACACATCAATTTCCCTTAAGTCTTATCTATCTATCTAAGCCAACTGGGAAGAAAATTCTGAAGTTCTTTGCCAGAGGATTCAACAACAATATCCTACCTGACAGCTGAAGCCACAACCCTCTCATCTTGAGCCCTAGCAACCACTACATGCTGCTGCCTGTTTTAGCGAATTAAGACACTTTTTAAAGTTATAAAAATCAATATTAATGTGTAAACTAGTATTGTTGTTGCAGCAAGTAAGCAGGTATTTTAGTGCTAAATAATAACAATGAAATAATAGGAGATTTAAGTACTGCTATTATAGAGTTCATGCATTAACATTAGGGTTTTTAAAATTCAAATAATTAATTTTAGTTGTATATTTTTATTTCATAACTTCCAATCCTAACAATATCTACCTCTATTTTGTGTAAAGACCAACTGAATTGAAATTACAATCAAGGTAATCAAGCTTTCAGTTATTTTTACTTACGTAGTGAAATTTTACTATAAGAACATGAAACCAGAAACTTGACAGAATCCCTAATTTATGCTATTATTGCTCATAAAAACAGCTAAATAGTAAACATAAAAACATTAATGATAAATATTACTTAAAATGTAATCAAAGTCCTGATTAAATGTTTATCTGTGGCTTTACATTGCTCTTACTGAAATATATACAAGTGTGTGCTACAGTATATACTCTCACAAATGTATACTGTATGATGTAGCTAAAGAAATCCTTCAAAATAAGTAGCAATACACAAAAACGTCTTCAGCACATATGTTAATTAAATAGAACATATCACAAATTCTAGATTGTCCTTTTAATTTAACTATAAGCTAAACAGAACTCTTACGACTATCAAATAACCCTATCAATTAACAATACTGGTGATAAAACTAAAATATCATCCATGCTTTTCATATTTTCTTTGCAATATAATTGAAGCAATGCTCTTAGGCCACCTCAGGCAGTAATAATTAGTTCTTATTGATAATCATTAAAATAGCTCATTTTTCTCACTCAGTGTCTGTTTGCATTAAAACACACATGGAGCAGATGCATCAGAGCTTGAATCAGACAAAGGCATGCAAGTTTGATTTTGAAAAGATGAGCACTTCAGCTTCCAATATATTAATCAAGCTTGCTTTGTAGCTGCCTACAATTTATACTGTAGTTGTGTTTTCCTATTCACTGAAAAAATGTTGCACACCTATAAGAGAATCAGAGAGTCTGCTGTCTGCAACTCTTGCAGAGACTCTGTAAAACCGTTAGTGAGCAAGTCAAACTGCGCGTTTCGAAGAAGAAGACAGCAGAGAAACATCTCGTGAAGTTTGCTTGTCTACTTTTCTCTGCCGCAGTCGGTGCAGAGGACATCGTCGCGGTGAGTGAGGAATCCCCGTCCCACCAGAGACACAGAGCACTTCATGCAGCTGAAGCACTCACTGTGCCACTGGCGCTCCTCAAAGGAAATGTACTTCACTCCTGCAAGGCCTGATAGGAAGAAAAATGGGTTAGCGCTAATTAAACATTCTTAAAGAACACTTTATATAACCTGTCATTCCCTCGACTGCAATGTCTGCTCATGTTCCTTAGCTGCTATTCTAGTACTGCAGCAATGAAAATAAAGCCCTTCGGGAACAATCTCGGCACCAGATTAAGGGAGCAGAAACACAGAGGCAAACTTCAGTGAAAGATTCCACCCATTCATGCATAAACAGCTCAGCGATGACCTCTATCATGTCATGAATGTTTTCCTGATAATTCAGTGCACTTACTTGTAATGGGCTTTGTGCATCCAGCACATTTCTTAGCGTACAGATTGCTGAAGCAGTCCAGACAGTAGGGGAATTGATCTCTGGAGGTGAAGCGCTGCCCTGCCAGCTGCTTCTTACACCCAATGCACAAGAAGCACTCCCGATGCCAGGGCTTGTCGTTGTAAGTCACTCCGCCTGTTGTTATAGCCTTCCAAAACAAGACCAACACCTTCAGGAGGGGCGCGGTGCAGGCTTCTTTTCTGTCACTTCTCAGTTCATTTTCAATAACAGCTGCTTAATCTGTGCTGGCTCATGATCCTAACCTGGCAGTCAGGGGTTACAGTGCGCCCATCAAAGAGCACACTCACACTCAAGCATAGCAAGAACATGCAAACTCCACACTGACAGAACCAGATCTGAACCCAGGAACCTGGTGCTGTGAAAGGACTGCAGTGCCATGTGGCCTGGATTTGAATATCCAGTATTTATTTCATTTTTCCAACTTGCAGGGTTAAAAACTCTGTGACATGATTAAACACTATGGATAAAAACAGTGCACACTATCTAGTATATACTGTATTTATTTGGTAGAGGATGATCTTAACTGTACTTAACTAAGTCTTATTTTTCAGTGTTTCCCAGCCCATCAGACAGCAATAATGATAAAAAAGGGAATCAATGCTGTGCATCTTGCAGTATGATTCATAGATAACTGTACTTTAACAACTTATTTATTAGCAAGAAGTAACATCAATATACTGTAGGTACTGTAATGATTTATTTTGTTTTATGACCATAGATTAAGTGAGAAAGTCAAAAGCTGAGAGAGTTGTGTGTGGGGGGGATTAGTTTGCTAGGGAAACCTCCCCAGTAGTGAGAATATTTCTTTCTGAGATTGATTCAGAAAAAATCCAGACTAAGGAAACATTCCTTTCAATACAGCAGGAGCTGCTGAATGCTGTTCTATTCCATTTTTTGTTATTGTAAGCATCTGTTTTAGTTTTTACTTTCATCCAAAGGAAACCTTGAGTATTATAAGAGCAAAATAATATTGATTAATAGTAGTCAATTTTAAAAGCAAAGCAACATAATCCATTCATTCCATTTCTAACCATGTCTTCTCATTCGGGATCACGGGGGGAGCTGTAGTTCAGCCAATGGAGCAACAGGCACAAGGCAGGGTACACCCTGGACAGGACACCACACAGACACGGACATGCACACACACACCAGGGCCAATCTTCCCAGAAGACAATTAACACACCATATATTTTGGACAGGGGGAGGAAACCCAAACAAACATGGGGAGAGCATCCAAACACTACATAGACACCACTCCCAGAAGTGGGATTGAGCTCGTGGCCCCATCACTGCAATGTAACAGCGCTAACCACTGCACCACTGTGCTGCCCTTAGAGCAATATAATAATAATTGTTTTTTTACGTTATGCTCACCTTTTTACAAGAGCTGCAATGGTAAGCAAACTGTTTCTCAAAACAGGGGACACAAAAGTAGCCGTTATCTTTAGGGATAAAGGACTTGGTCCCTATGGGTTGTTGGCAACGATGGCACAGGAAGCAGGTCTCATGCCAGTGGTTCCCCTTGTACTCCATTTTGCGAGAACCTGTCGAGAAGGAGGAACCAAGTTAGACTTCATACCATGTGCGTATGAGACATGCAAGCTTAAAGCAGAATGAGTCTTCATGTTTCTTTTGATTTCTGACGTACTGCTATGGTATAAAGCTTCACTGTAGTACTGCAGATAATGCTATGGTAATGCGACACAGTCCTGGGGGGTTGCTGAACAACATGTATGAATTTAGTTGTTCATCTTTGACTCATCCAGTGAGATTGAAGTTATTCTTATTTACTGTACCAGGCATGATGGTTTTCTTGCAGGTGAAGCACTTGGAGGAGTACTCATTGGAATAGCACTCTGTGCAGAGAAGAAGGTCATCTTTCACAGCAAAGGGCTTCTCCACCAGAGACCGGCTACACTTGGCACACTTGAAGCACTGCTCATGCCAGTGACGATCCTTGTACGAAAGATCCTTTGACACACGAAACGAGAAAGGATAACCACTTTAAATTCAAAGAAAGTGGTAAAGTTACTCTGAATCCCTGCTTGCTTGCTTTGTCAGGAAACTTGAGAGCTGTGGGCTCATGTCTCCAGTGTGGGTGCTGCGGTTGTGTTTTTGATAAAGACACTTCTCGCTCGGTAATGTCATAGAAACTGCAATAGGCTGTGGCCAATACTAGAAGGTAGAAGGCTTGTGAAGGAATTTTACAAATACATACACAGCACATTATATATTAAATCTTACTGCAGGTGATAAATGTGGCTGAAACATTTTTGAAACATAGTAAGATATACTTTCATGCAGTAATTACACTAGTTTACACTGTTACTTTCTTCGCATTTTAGCCAGGGAAAACCAAGCAGAATATTTTTTGTTGTGTCACATATATCCATTCATCCATTTTCTAATTGCTTTATCAGATCTACAGGGTCACGGGGAGCAACCTCCCAAGCATATCCCAGCAAACACCAGGTGTGAGGCTAGATACACCCTGGATGAGATGCCAGTCCATCAAAAGTTTCATATATATATGCATTATTTTATATTATTTCATTGTGCATTCATACATTTTACTTCATATATACTATGGCCCACCACAGTAACTCTTAAGAGAGGTTTAGAAATGTTCAAAGCTCCAGAGATGCTAATGCACAATTTGTACACCATTCATATTGAATTGCGTAGAAACCTACCCTATAGTTACATCCAATTGGCATCATACAGTCTTCACAGCAGTTGGAAAATAAATTCTCATAGCACTTGGTACAGTACTGGGTTTCATCTTTCAAAATATATTTTTTTCCCAGCAGTGAATCCTTGCAGTAATGACAGTCAAACCGTTCAGCTGACATTTTTGCAGTGAAGTAACTATCAACAAGAGAAAAAGGAATTATACAGTATGTTCATGAAGCATTCAAAACAATATCATCAGCATCAACTGCAATAAAATCGCAAAAAATCATCAGGAACATTCCAAAACAGGGAGAACATACAAACTCCACACAGATAGATCCCCAGTCCAGAATTGAACCCAGGGCTTCAGTACTGCACGACAGCAATGTTAACCACTGCTCTACTGTGCCACCCTTGTTCCAGTGTTCATCTGTTCAAAAACATAAGAACTTTAGCATTTAGGTGTGAGAATATCCCAGATCTGACTAAAGGTCAGTGCTGTATAAGTTCCCACAGTGTTAATCCAGCCTTTAGTTTTACTTGGCTGGAATCACTGATGTGACTTTTGATGCTTCACATGGTCTTTGAGGACAGATGTAATTCCATTATTTTGATTTGGAGCCACTGGAATGAAATCAAACTAGTGTGAGTACTGTGTATAATAGATCTCCCAGGAACACAAGGAAAGGAGGGGGACAAATTAAACAAGCTGCTCAGTTTACTATCTGTTTAGTTACTCTGCATGTTCCACATTCTCGTGGACAGTGAAAATTGAGCTGGAAACTGAATTTGCAATGCAACAGGGAAATGCAAAGCTTATAAACAAGAGGTATATTTATCCTCATAAAACATTCCTACAATATGTAATGACAGCCAAGAGCATTGCATACAACTCTTGTCGTCAAATCATTGTTGCTAAACTTAAATTATGCCTTTCCACTCTGATGACTCTTGTTCAGATCAATTTATCGAACGTTGCTATGGCTATCCATTTTTAGGTTAATGCCAAAACGTATCTAGAAATTCCTTTCCAACGTTCCCATTACAATCTACATTTTGATTAAAACACATTTTTAGCTTTCATTTTCTAGCTTTCCACAGCATATTTAATTCAATTTCTTATTTAATGATTTTTATTTTATAACCTACCTCAATTTTACAAAGTAGACATACTGAAAATCAGAACCTGTCTTGTAACTGAGACCAATTTAACTTAAGACAACAGGAATATGAAGTGTCATTCAGTGGATTAACAGAAAAATCTTCACAGTGAGCAAATTAAAGGACTAAATAAGACTTTAGCCATGCTGAATAAAAATGTCATCAACCTTGCAATGTTTAAAATAGCAGTTATTTAAAAAGGCCAAGTAAAAGAATAAAGACACACTTTTCCTTTGAATTAAATTTAAAACTTCAGTCAAATGTATAGGTCATTATAAAATCAAGAGGCTAAATTGGAAGGATACATCTTGTACGAGCCTTCTTTTGAGCATTTGGTATGTGCAGTGCAAAAATACTACTTGAAACAGAAGTCAGTGTGGAGTCAATATGGAGTATGAAACTATCAGGCAGTCAGTAAGGCAGGACGTAGATTATAGATTAAACGTAATGTATATTTATATAATAAACAAGAACTTTAGAACAGTTACAAATGACAGAAGGAATCTGGCTTATCTAGCCCATTTAGTACAATTGTTAGTAACTCATTGATCCAAGGACCTCTTGAGCTACAATATTTCTTGAAAAGAAGCAGGGTAGCTTGTTTCATACTCCCACAACCCACTGCATAAAGAGGTGACTTTGTTTTAAGTGCACTTGAACATAGTTTCCATGTGTGTCCTCCTGCTCATAAATACAGTGCTCAATCTGAAGACGTCTGCAGGGTTGACTTTCTGAATGTGTTTGAGGATTTAAATACTTGCATCAAGGCACCTCAACCTGATATGAGTGCCATCCAGTGCTATTATCAATTGACACTGAAGTTTCTATTATTCACCTGATTCGATAGTTTTCTTGCAGGTAGAATATTTTGAGGAGTACTCATTTGAGTAGCAAACGAATAATCACCTCCTGAATGTACAATGCTATCCTATGGGAAATACTTTACTTTACTTATACAGTATATCAAATTCAGGTTCAATACTATATTGCCATAACAAACAGATCTCTTGAGAAGCTATAGATGGATAGATAATACTTTCTTAATCCCGTAGGGATTAATAAAGCTATGATACTGTATGATGTTTTACATGGTTTATCAACATGAATTATACTGTAAGAAAGGTGTTGAATCACATCTACCAGCAAAGTTTGCATAAGGCAGCTATGAATAAACACAAAACAAATAACTTAGTGTATATAAACAAAATAACGTCAAATAAAATAATAAAATAAATTATATTTTAATTATATTGCATATATTAGTTTTATTCACAAATATAAAAATGCTTACTGTACTAATTTACATGTCTAGCCTTCAATATAGTGAACAAAAGTTTTGCAGTGGAAGAGAAAAAGGATAAGATGAAGCACGTACCTTACGGAAGCTGATGTTGTTAACAATGTTGTGTGATGAAGGGTCTAGGTGTGAAATCAGCCATGGAAAAGATGAAGTCAAAGTGGGATTGAAGGGCATGAACATAAAAGATCATCTATAAATACTATCTCTCTCATTACCCTTAATCTCTGGGGAGAGGAACCATGCTCTCCTGCACAGTTCTGTACCTTTTAAGGGAGAAATTCACTTGGGCTGTACCCTGAAACCTCCCCTTGGCCAATAAATCCCATTTTCATCTTCTGATTATGGTGAAGGCATTTAAAATAAAAAAAAACGAAATGGAATTAACTCCTTTTACAGGTTCTTCAAGATGAAGCTCTTTTCCATATACTGTAAAAGGTAATAGGCTTGATAAAATGTAAAAATGCTTTTGACAAAGAGGGTGAAAGCAAAGATCAACTATTGCACTTAATCTTAATTTTGCATTTTCTTATTTTTAAATAATATCCATTGATGAATTTCATGGAGAACAAATGCTTGCCTGTCAATGTTACATATGAATAAAAACTAAGACTGATTTGTTTTCACATTTTCTTATTGTGTGTATTAATTAATAGCATTTTATATTTTTTGCAATAAATGAATAGAATATAAAGACAATCACTAATTAAATCACTGTGAATCACTTCCTACACTATTGGGATACCCACATGAAACTTTCACATTTCCATTCCTCATCATCTGGAATAATAAACGACAATAGTGAAGTGCAAAAAGGTTTGCAATACATTAATATCAGAAAAAAATGAATACTTCAGCTTGTGTTTAATTTGTCACAGAGCTCTCCAGATCTCTGTTTTAGACTATCTGCACACCAGGACCCCCTTGTGACAAACGATTTAACGTGCAAATTGATAGTGAAAAACTCTCTTTAATATGGATGACAAACAAAATTGGAAAAGGACACGGAGGTTTGCAATTGGCAGCTCTACATAGATTGCTCATGTAGATTATTTCAGCATTGATTACAATGAGTCTTTGAGACTGAGATCTACAATGAAGTTGGATGTGCCTTTAGAAAGTTTGAGCGCAGATGAGAATTGTTGAATTGTGAAGTTGCAAACCTGTTCCAAACTACCAGAATGCTCTCCGATGAATTTGAACCTGTGTCCAAACAAAAAAAGCCCAGAGCAGCAGGCAGGGGGTCAGTTTAAGCTCAAGTGTGGCTTTAGACTCTCAACAATGTTCTGGTGAAAAGCAGCACTGTGAAAAATAAGGCTCAGGATTTGCCAGGTTATTTAACAAGTGACGAGGACATGGACATGAATCTGCATAACAAAACCAAGGGGCTTCTTACTATTTGGACTACAGGACAATTTGAAATTCCCTATAGCTGATTAGGGCGAACCAGAATCTTGACTGCATGTCTTTGAAAGATCCCTGGTAGCCTTCCATACTATAGATCTAAAACAAAAACAGATTTGTAATTGAGTTTGAGCCATGTGGCCATTTAGCCGCATTGAGAGTTTTGGAAAAAGCTTAAGTTGCGACTTTAGTGCAGACCACTGTCAATGATTAATCTGAACAACTGACACATTTTACATTCTAGTGTTGCATGCACAAACATTACTCGGTAATGGGGTAAAAATTGTTTCAGAAGATAGGAGGTGTGCTCCTGGCATCTGCTTAATTCTATTAATTTTATAGAGGAGGCTATAAAAGTGTTCCTTGATTCTGGTATAATCATGCACATGAACGTTTTTCATAATTAAAAGGTGTTTATATTGGGGTTTTATGAAACTTATACCATTAATATAAAATGTTACATTATCTCTATATCTTCTATATCTATATTCTGACCAATAGGCTGCACAGTAAATGTAACCCATGTTATCCATATGTAACATGCTAGGATTTCATCTCAGTGGCACCCTAGATTCTACTACAATATACATACTGTACATCTTATATCTCTTATATTCTGTAACCATAACATTAACTGAAGTCAAAGGTTTGAGGTTTTTCTTACCGTAACCGTGACCAGATGCTTTCTCTAACCTGAAACACGTGCTCATTTAACACTGGTCGGTACTGTGATTTTTCAGGCTCCGAGTGGACACGGAGCCATTCCCTAGACAGTGGCAGAGAACTCTACACTCTTGTGTTTTCAAGGGGATGACATCACTTCTGAAATGTTCGTCTCACTGAGCCCTGTTACAGTATAAGCTAGTGGGAAATCATACTGTCAGATACTGCAGAATGATAAAATGCTATTCACAGGTATTCTGTATTTAATTTCAACCAGCTGGTGAATGAAGGTATAAAGCTTTTTAATGTCTCAGTAAAAGGGCATTATCAAATTTATAATAGTCAGTGCTAATTATGTTCCTTCCCAGACCACTCTTTGAGTTTTAGCTATCTAGGGTTCACAATCATCTTTGATTTCTCTATTTAAAAGGAAAGCTATGCAAACAGCTGGACAGTTGCTATCCTTATACTATCCCCCTCTCTGACTTGCATTGTTAATTGTTGGCTCAATCTCCCAATTACAAAATCAGTAACAGTCTTCAGTATTGAACATGTTGGAGACAGCTGAGGAAAAACACTTGCCAACAACAGCCCAGCCAAACATTGCTCTACCTTGGCTCTACAATATTTTTTTAGCCATCCTTTCCTCGTACAGTAGGTGCCTTTTTGGCGTTGTGAATTGACAATTGTTACAGTATGGTATTTACAGTATATTCTAATTTTTATGTGTGGTGTTTTGCATAAAATAAGTTTAGGAATAGAGCATTAGACACTGAGTGTAACTGGAAACAGTGACCCCCCACTTACAATGTGCTGTTACCACCATGTTAAAGCTGATAAATACATACTTTAGTATTCGTTTTGTATTGTTAATATAATAACAGCAACAACAGGCTCCGTGCCGCTATGATCTTCACTGGGAGCAAGATGGTGCCAACGAGGAAGGCTGCCATCCCGCGAGCTCCAATTCGTTTCTGTCTATTTCTCTACTTTACGTTGTTTTCTGTACTGCTAACTGTACATACTGTACTGCTTGTTCGGTGATCAGCTCTGACCAACAAACGCTATTAGACATAGGATCGACTATCAGCACAACCAGGCTTGCACCAAAAATAACGATGGATTACCTGGACTTTGGAGTCTTACCTGTACCTGTTCCTGGAGGAAAGCGGCAACGGCGCAGGAAGAGAGGTAAGCGGGCAGGTGTCTTGGTTAGACTGAGACAACGCAGCAATCGCCCTCCACTTCCGAACATACTTCTTGCTAATGTTCAATCACTTGACAACAAGCTGGACGAGCTGAGAGCCAGGCTTGCTTTTCAAAGTGACATTAAAAACTTCAATGTGCTAGCGTTTACCAGAACCTGACTTGATTCATCTATTCCAGAGACTGCTATCCCCCCGAAAGGCTTTTCTGTCCACAGTCAGGACAGGACAGTGGATTCAGGAAAGATCAGGGATGGAGGGGTGTGCATCATGGTTAATAACTCCTGGTGTACGGCTGTGGAGACTATTTCACCCCTGGCAATAAAATGTCGCCCGTTCTATCTACCGAGAGAATTTACATTGGTGGTCCTCACAGCAGTGTATATTCCGCTGCAGGCAAACACCACAGGAGCTCTGGAGGAACTACACGAACACCTTAGCAGACATGAGAACTCATACCCCGTGGGTGCATTCATCACAGTGGGGGACTTCAATGGCACGAACCTGAAGAAAATCATCCCAAACCTGCATCAACATATAAATTGCCTGATGCGCTGAACAAACACGTTGGACAATGTTTACGCTCCCTTCCGAGATATAACAAAGCCTTCCCCCGACCTCCTTTCGGCAAATCTGATCACACCTCCATCCTGCTACTCCCTGTCTATAGGTAGAAACTCAAGCAGGAGAAGCCTGCGACAAGGACAATTCAGCGCTGGTCAGAGGAATCGGACTCTATTCTAAGTCACTGCTTTGCCACCACTGACTGGCGGATTTTTCGTGAAGCTGCCGGAAAGGACATTAACCTGTATGCGGACTATGCTACTAGCTAAGGAAATATGCAAATGCACAGAAGATGCTGTCCCCAGGATTACTGTTCAACACGTACCTAAATCAAAAACTGTGGGTAAATGGCGAAGTACGAGCTAAACTCAGAGCTAGAACATCCACCTTCAACTCTGGAGACAAGGACAAGTACAGAAAATCCAGATCCGTTCTCAGAAAAGCCATCAAAAAAGCTAAATATACTGTAACTACAGAGTAAAACTGGAATCACACTATCATGACGATCGGGACACTTGGAATATGTGGAACTGAATCCGCACCATTACAGACTACAAAGCGAAACTCAGCAACACGACACACACCGCCTTTCCCCCCAATCAATTCAATTCATTTTACGCACGGTTCGAAGTCCATACCACAAAAACAGCTCAGAAAATGCCAGTAAACCAGGGGGAACACCCACTGGCTGTCTCAAGAGCTGACGTGTACAAAAGTCTTTAAAATGACCAATCACGCAAAGCTCCTGGCCCCGATGCTATCCCCGGTCGCGTCCTGAAGGCCTGCGCAGATGAACAGATCATGGACATATTTAATCTCTCCCTCACTCAATGCACAGTCCCCTCTTGCTTCAAGAAAACCACCATCATCCCGATCCCCAAGAACTGCCTAAATGGCTACTGCTCCGTTGCACTCACATCCATCATCATGAAGTGCTTAGAGCGGCTGATCAAAGCACACATCACCTCCTTACTGCCTGACACCTTGGACCCGCTGCAATTTGCATATCGACAGAACAGATCAACCACTGCTCTACACACTACCCTTTCACACCTAGATAAGAAAGGAACATATGTGAGAATGTTGTTTGTTGATTCCAGCTCAGCATTCAACACCATTGTACCCTCAAGGTTTATCACCAAGCTCCAGGACCTACTGTAGGACTAAGCTCCTCTCTCTGCAATTGTATCCTGGACTTTCTGATGGGCCGACCACAGGTAGTGAGAGTAGGCACAAGTACATCCTCCACTCTGACTCTGAACTTAGGTGCCCCCCAGGGCTGCGTACTCAGCCCTCCCCTCTACTCCCTATTCACCCACGACTGTGTTGCCAGGAACAAAACAAAGTTGATTATTAAGTTTGCAGACGATACAACGATCATCGGCTTGATCACAAACGGTGATGAGTCCGCATACAGGGAGGAGGTAGAAACGCTGTCAGCATGGTGTTAGGACAACAACCTCTCTCTGAACACCAGCAAAACTAAGGAGTTGATCGTGGAGTACAGGAAGCATCAAGGAATAGACCACGCACCCATTCACATCAGCGGGTCCACAGTGGATAGAGTCAACAGCTTCAAATTCCTAGGTGTCAACATCACAGACAATCTAACCTGGACCCACCACACCAACCTTGTAGCCAAGACAGCACAGCTGCGTCTGTTCTTTCTCTGCAGACTAAAGAAGTTCGGCATGCAGTTACACGTCCTGACCAATTTCTACACGTGCACCACTGAAAGCATCCTAACCAGCTGCATCACTGCCTATGTGACCATTGCGGTTCCGCTTTGTCACTCCACCCTGCCAATTTGTCCTGCAACATCTGGGGCACGAACCCAGTTCTCTGGTGTAATACAACAGGGAACAAGCCCCATGAGCTAAAGGAGATCTCCCTCAGCCCAGGCGGCTAAGGTCCCTGCTACTCACAGGGAGGGCGATGACGTCACCATGTGCGAACTAGCTCCTCTACACCTGGTATGGTAACTGTTACATCCAAGAGTGCAAGGTACTCCAGAGAGTGGTGAAACTGGCACAAAACATTACCGGCTGTTCGCTTCCAAACATCGAGGATATCTACTCTGTTAGATGCCTCAAGAAGGCCAGGTCTATCTTTAGGGACACCAGTCATCTTGACCACAACCTGTTCTCTCTACTGCAATCTGGAAAATGGTACCGGAGTATACAGACCAAGACCACAGGCCTCAAAACAACTTCTTCCCCCAGGCAGTTACACTGCTCAACAACCAACCACAACAGACCCCTGCAATTACCCAAATGGCTGCTGGAGAATAGGCAACCTCCTTGAACTGATACTGTAGGGTGTACTGGCACCCTCCTGTCACTTGCACTCTCAGGACACATATGAACAGCGTTAAATACCTCCTATCATACCATATCTCCTTCTGTTACATTCACACAGTCTGCAGCGTTAAATACCTCCTATCATACCATATCTCCTTCTGTTACATTCACACAATCTGCAAATTGTATTGTAAATTGCAATTGTGTAATTATTGTATCCTAATCTTAATGTAATCCATGTAAATTTCTGTCCTTCTTCTCTTCTATCCCTCTTTACGAGCTCACAGATGGAAGCATTTCATGGCCGACAACACAGCTGCATGCTGTTCTGTTCGTGCATTGATAAATAAACCTTGATTGATTGATTGATTGGATAAATGATGATCTGATAATGAACAAATGGATCCAATAAACATCAACTTTTCACATAACATGAGAAGACCTTGTGTGTGTATATGAGAAAGAGACTGTATTATGAGTGTAGATGGTGAAGAATTGAAAAAAGAAAGGCTAAATTCATTCAATAAAAGTGAGTTAATGCTGTTAGTCATCAGCTTTCACAGACACTGACCAGTGACCTTGAAATTTCTGGTGAACACAGAAAGTGGAGATAGAAAACAGGAACAGGAGTTCAGTTGCTGACACTTCACTGAGGAAAAGGAAAGATCATAGTTTCTTATTTCAAATAACAACATAGTGAGGCAAAAGAATCTCATTCAACCAGTTGACTAAGCACTAGTGATAACATATATGGTATACAGTACATGAGGCTCTTTTTTTACAGTGCCTATAGAAAGTCTACACCCTTGGACTTTTTCACATTTTATTGTATCACAGCATGGAACCATGATGTATTTAACTGAGAATTTTTGCCACTCATGAACACAAAGTACTCTATAATGCCACAGTAAAAAAATTCCAGACATTTTACTAAATTAATTAAAAATAAAAAAAACAAAAATAATTGAATGCATAAGTATTCACCCCCTTGCTTTGACACAACTAAATTACCTCTGAAATAACCAACTCTCTTCTCCAAGTCACATAATTACTTGACTGGAGTCAAACTGTGTGCAGTTTAGGTGTTTCACATGATTTCAGATTAAATACACCTGAGTCTGGGAGCTTCCCCAGGAAACACTACTCCATGAAGGCAAAGGAACATTCCAAGCAGAACTGAGACAAGGTTCTTGAAAAATACCAGTCAGGGTAAGGATATAAGAAAATTTCCAAGGTATTGCATACACCTCGAAGCACAGTAAAGTCCATCATTAAAAAGCTGAGAAAATATGGAACAACAGTTAATCTGCCCAGAACTGAGTGTCTGGGCAGGAGGGGCCGTAGTAAGGTAGACCACCAAGAGTCATACTTATGCATTCAATTATTTTCTATTTTTTATGTTTAATTAATTTAAGAAAATGTTTGGATGTTTTTTTCACTTTGATATTATAGAGTACTTTGTGTTCATGAGTGGCAAACAATCTCAGTTAAATACATCATGGTTCCATGCTGTAACACAATAAAATGCTAAAAAGTCCAAGGGAAGTGTAGACTTTCTATAGGCACTGTAGTTGTTTTACGTAAACCTTCAGTAACCTAAAAGCTTTGTGCAATTATATATAAACTTAAAAAACATTAATTTTAACATTAAAATGTCTCTGTACATTTTTTATATGTCCCCAGGGGTGTTACATGAATGTGTTCATTTTTATTTCTTGTACTGTATAAACTGGTTATGATGGCTACCGAATCTCAGGCCATCTGGCCCTATCATTTTTCAAGGGGATCAGAAGCCAATCTTTTTATAAATATAGCGCAGGAAGACCACCAGCCAAGGACATCAATCCTAGAAATACATAGAAAGGTCAGCTGCTGTTGATTTTTCAGCTGCTGTTGATTTCATCTTCATAAGTGAAGATGTTTTTAAGCTACTATGAATTCATACTCTATCACTATCATTTTTTATTAGATTCTTTGCATTAATCTTAGAATACAACAAGTTAACATAACCTTTTGATACTCTGATACCAGCCTTTTCGTGATTAATTGGAAATATACCATGTGGGTACAGATGCCTTCTTTTGGCATTTTTTTTTATTTTAAGACAAATAGTGAATAAACAAAAGATTATTTCTTCCACAATAAACTGTATCATCTGAATAGTCCCCTCCATCTGCCAGTGGATCATCAACTTTCAAACAAACAGACGGCAATATGTGGATGGACTCCTACAGTATGTCAGTCTGCTTCTCTGTGAACACCAGTGTGCCTCAAGGTTGTGTTGTGGCCTCACTTACTTACTACTTATTTATAAATGACTGGACCTCCGGCGACCCCTCTGTCAAACTACTCAGGTTTGCAGATGACACCACTCTGGTGGGTCTTATCAGTAATGGAGACGACACCAGGTACAGAAGGGAACTGTCAACAACCACATTCAGCTCAACCATGTTACGATGCGTCTTTCAGGACTCTATTCAGACAGCATAATCCGGAAGGTAGTGAACAGACACGGGGAGGAGACAAGGAACTGGGCTGGTAGACGAACAGGGAGGCGTTACGAGTGTGCACTGGTGCTCAGGGGGGGCGTGGTCCAGGCAAACAAATCAGAGGGAGTCCAGGGGGAAAACCAGGGCGAAGTCCAAAAAACGTGAAATCCAGGAGGAGACGAAAACAAAACATAGTTAAAAGCCGGAACGGGATCTGGTGCAAGGACAGGGAATTAAAACGATTAACGGGACCAGGCGCTCCAAGCGCAGGACTCGGCTGGTTCAGGACGCCGATAGGAGGCCTATGCCCACTAGCCGCGAATGTAGGGCGACTTGGTGGTAGGCGGGCCTCCGGGCGTCCGTCTTCCAATGCAGAGCCCAGCATACAGTGAGCGTCTGGCTTTTGTAGGGAAAGGCTGGAAGAGGGAGGACGTGTACAAAATCAACTAAAATGTGAAAGAGCTGGAGCATCCTTAAGGGGAAGGATTACAAATGTGACAAACCATCTCAAAACAGTGGAATTGACTTTTGGAAAAATCCTCCAAAACACATCCCCCTAGAATCAACAAGGTCTTATTGAGTATGGTGGAATGGTTCAAGATTCTAGGAATAACCATCTCTAACACCCTCAGATGGGATGCAAATGTTATCAGCAATACGAAGAAAGTGCTCCAGAAAGTGTATTTCCTGCGTCAGCTGAAAAATCTCAATGTTTTCCAGCCCATTTATTTTTACCGAGCCATTGCTGAGAGCTTTCCCACAGCCTATACAGATGTTTGATTTGGCAAATTCTCTGGACTCTTTTTTTTAGACTCTAATTCTCTCAAACTCTAGAGGAAAATTGCAATGCATTGTCCCCTGTGCAGAGAGTCATCGGCTGCCATTATCCATCTACTGAAGACCTATTTAACTCAGACTTAAGATGCGAGCAGATAAGATTGGCGATCCTCATCCAGGACACCATCTACTTCAAAACCTTGCCCCAGGATAATGCTACCGGTCAATCAAAAAAAATGCCTGGCACCCAAACAGCTTCTTCCCCACAACTGTCACCCTGCTTAACCAAAACACATGAATACAGGGCATGGTGTGTATATAATTGTGGACCTGTGCATACTCTGTGTATGTTTCTGCATCAAGACACCAGTCCTTATACCGTACATGTAATGTAAAGTGATTCTGATTTTGATATGTCTGAAAGGTGGCTTAGGAACCGTCCTGTGTCTATGTGAAAAGAGTATGGTGATGTTACCACTTTGCATAAAGGACAAATTTATCCCACAGTAAGAAGGCTTTCTTAACTTAAAATAACTGATAGGCATAGGGACTAATGACACTGTTGCCCCCTTAGAAGTACAGGAAAGGAAGATTGTAAAGTACAAGCCACCACTCCTTCCCAATACATTCAGCTTCCTCTGTTGATATCTCTCCCTTCAAGAGCACAGAAATACCCCCCAAAAAAATCATTTTTTTCCTTTACATTATACTGTATCATAAATATTGAATTTCAAAGTATCCATAAGCAGGGAGAGAAGATGCTGAGAATATTGCTCGATGGGGATAATAGCAAATTCACAGTATTTTTATACGCTTTTGACATTATTAGTGAAGTTTCAGCATCTCTTCCTGCAGTGTATTTTACTCACTATAGATTCATGGTTTACTTTAAAAAGCCGTCTTAATCAGGGGCCCTGGTGGAGCTATAGAGGGAGAAGCCAGTGTGATTAGATTCTACAGTATATACTGTATAGTGAATATAAACAGTGTAAGTTTTAGTTATTATATAATACCAATAATAGTTCAGTTGTATTTATAATACATTAAATGTCGGTCTTTCTCATGGGACATTCAAAATATTCTCTCACCATTTGCTTGAAAGTTTTTCTTGAAATAAAATCTGGCAAAGGCCAGAGTTAGATCTGGGATCGGGTAACAGTATGGGTATAAAATTTAACTAAAACTTACTTATCCTACTTAATTGACAAGACTTACATCTAAGATCACACAAAGGTCTGTGGGAAATATTTTGATTGTGGTATTTTGCTTATTACAAAATAAAGTTTTATGGGAAAAAGTCAAGAGGAACAAAAACAGAAATCCTGGTAATTTTTAAAATTAGCCTCCAGTCATCAAAACAATACCTAAAGTATCAAAAGACATACTGTATAGGACATAGATCTAGGTTCACAGCTCACATACAGTACAGTATGACTTCTAAAACAGTTCTACAGGTGTCAAGATTTGATTTGCTAAAACAGACTTCATAGTCAAGCACAAATTGATTGTTATGGGAACTCTGAAACATTCCATTCGAGCATTCGCACACGTCCTTTTTGGCAAGCTTCGTAGAAAGGGACATTGGTAGTCCTCAAAAAACAATAACATCTTCTTAAATAGTGGGAAGAGAAAATTTACCTCAAACACATGGGTCTGACCATACCTGGTGAGCTTTCAAACCACTGTCATTATGCTATAAATCTTACTGGCTCGATACCATATTTGGATTCTGGTATTTGATTGCAGCATGCCCTAGTTTGTCAGGAAGATTACATTTATGGAGCAATTAATCTGGGCATTACATTTCAAGATTACTGCTCTAAATACTAGAAAAAAATTACAATTCCTTCAGGAAATCTGGGGTTTTACAAGCACTGAGCCCTGAGGAGGAGGGACATTTTTGCAAAAGAGATTAAGACAAACAATCATAAAATACAGTACAGGTAAGAACAATGCAGTGCTCTGCAATATTAAAGATGTTGTTTATGCAATCTGAGCATCAAAAGAAAGTTATCATTTCAGACCACAAGCATTATCAGTGATCAATATTCAGCATCATCAGGAGGAGAGTTTCTAATGTGACCTAATGCGAAAGTCACATTCCACTGTTGAAAGAAATATAAGCTGTAACGCTGTGAAGCATGCTTTCACCAGGTTAAAGATGTTGTATTGTGGGATTTTGATGCTGGTTTTAACTTTTCTCTGTGGGGTTGAATGCCACACGGTGTCCCACCTCAACCCACTGCATTTTATGATACTCCCTTCTCTTTAAGGGAAGGTCACTGTAAATCAATCTTTAAAGATACTGAGTAATCATCTTCATCCCACGTTGCAGCATTTCTTTCCTGCCTGGAGGGGTGTCTTCCAGGATGATGACCCCATCCACAGAGCATGTGTGGTCGCCCAGTGTTTCGATGAGTGCACGACACTGATGTTAGGGTGGGATATTCTGTAACCACACCTGAGGCAGTCTTATTTTCCATCTTAATCAACCAGGCAGAAATTGACTGACTTTCTTGAGGAAGAATGGTGCCCCATCCCTCCAGCAAAATTCCAGATACAGGTAGACACTATGCCACAGAACGTACAGGCCATACTGCTGGTCCAGCACCCTTTCAAATGACTTTATATTAGTGAAAGAGCACAATTTTTTTGTCCACTCCAGTACATGAAAATGAATATTTCACTCGGGTGTTTATACCAAGGAAGAAATTCACAACACATGCCTGGCTGAGGAAAGACGAAGTTTCCAAATACAAATTAGCACAGATGAGGCAGAAGTGTTAAAGTGACTAGAAGCACTTAAAAAATCTTCAGGGCCAGAGAGTATTCTACAAACTGTCATTAAGGAAACAAAATATCTTACTCAATTCCCAAATGTCTTCCACCCCGAGGAATACCTCTTCACTGGAAAATTGTTAATGTAAAAACCATCCATGACATGATAAAGCTAGACTAGTCTCTCCTCACTTTGAAGTCATGGATATGATAATTATAACTAGAAGCCCATCTGTATGACAATGGCAATCCATGGGTTAGGTTAGGTAGCATGGACTTTGAAAAGATACAATTAATCAGGGGTGTCACTAGGCATAGTCTGTGTCTCTTCACTGGCTGATAATGGCTACATTGTACAGAATGTAAAGTGGTTATGTCATTTACATATTGGTACTGTATAACTAGTGTAACCACCCCCACTACTTGCCAGTAGGTAATGCTTAACTAACGTGACTTCTTTGAACAAGGTAAAGCAGTAATAGATAGAAACAAAGCATATGAAATTGTCTACTTAGATTTTTAGAAGGCATTCAATAAAGTTTCTCACAAAAGCTTAAGAAGCTTGAATATTAAATTACAGGCAGTAGACATTCAAGGAAATATATGTATTTGTCACAAAGAGAAAGCAGAGTGCATAGGTCTCTTCTGCCAGTACGTAACCTCTGCCTCATGATGGTGTTTGCAGTACAGTATGTTCATGCAGCAACATCCAGAAACTGGACACCTTGAAGCCAAAGGCTGAAGTTTGCTGGATCCTGGGAAGCATAAATATGGTTTACAGACTGTCAAAGACTAAGGGAGTTAACCCTCATATAAAATTAGTGTGGCCCCAATAGGCAACTGGTGAACTTAGGCTTCCCATGGAGTAGAATCAGACTTTACCTGAAATTAGACTGTGAGGTTGTGAAAGTGGCCTAGATGATTGGTTTGTCTGAGAGTTCAAATGCTACAACATTCCACAGTGAGAACCCTTCAACAATAGGGGAAAAAGATGAGGGGTTATACATCTTACAGTAGGTGTATAGCCACTGTGGGTTGCCTCTCACAGTGAGAAAGATCACTGCATCCCACTAGTAAAAGTATTGAATTGACATTGTCTGACTGCTTGGAGACAAGAGATTCTAAATATTCTACAGCATTCTAAATATAAGTTATGCATTCTCAGTATCGTTATGATATTACAGTGAGATGCAAACAACTTACAACTGCCAAGAAAGGAAACTCAATAACTTCCATCTCTGCTGCCTTTGTCAAAGCTTGCCATTGAGTAGATGGATAAAGTTTCAAGTACTGAAGTCTTCAACAGGGCAAACTTGTCAAGCCTCCCAACACCCCCTCATGTAGGGATGGTTTTACTGGCTCAAAGGATGCATCTCCAGGGAGCTGCAATATGTGCAAGTTGCTGAAGCCAAGAGACAAACAACGCAGACCTCTGGTGTCAGGATGCCTGTGAGTGTGACATGAAAGCTTGCAGCGTCAGTATTGTTCCATGTGAAGCAGTGGCAAGCATCGGTGACAGATGGTGTTACCAGCTCTGGGACAGTGTGCCATCTATGTGAGTTTACAGTGGTCAGAACAGCTGCACAGTAGGGGTGCCAATGAGAAAAAATCAGTACCAACTCAAACAGATGCAGTGCTTGCAGCATGCTCTGTCATTCACAAAGTGACTTACTGTATCAGTCAACAAAAAAATGCATCCAAGATAAACGTTGTCACTTATGCAATGGAAAGTTGCTGATGATTGTGGAGTCGAAAGAAGTGCAGCAGCTGCTTCTATTTACAACATAAAACACCTCTGTAATAAGAAACAAACCGTCTGACTTCTGTTGAAAAGACAAATTGCACCTCTGGGTAAGATCAAGTGTACCTATAGGGGGTAAGAGGAGCACTATCAGTAAATCTGTGACTCAAGGTCCGGTGATAAGCTTCTCAACAGGTTTCAGAAAACTGACACATACTGTACTAGTCCTTAGAATCACGTACTCCCTCAGAACTAGATATCTGCCTGGGAACATCAGATTAAGAATCATTGTGGGAAAGTGTATGATCTAGCAAAACACTATACCCCTTCTGGAATATCGAAGAGCCCACATAAACCTGGCCTCACACCAGCATTGAAGGAGGGGTGTAACAAGAATTTTAAAAGTTCAAGGTATCTAAATGGAAGCATAATGAGGTATCCAGTGAATTGGAATTCTTTCTTGACATGTAATATTGTCTAATACTGATGGACAGATGGCATTGCCTCCAACTACTGTTTCTATAACAAACCACAAACAGCAACGTATGGTAATAAATATACTGTAATCTTCTACTGTATATTTATTCTGTAGTCTGCAGGATATACAGAATGCCGGTACAAATTTCAAAAGCATCCATGCTTACAGTGCCTTTCATAGATATCAGTAGTATGTTTTAGGTAAAAATAAATACACATACAGGACATATTGAACTCAATATTAGTCCTTATAATTTTCTAATTATAAAAAGTAAACAAGAAAATAATGTAAAAGACAGATACTGAGGCTGATGTTATAATGTTAATACATTTCTCCATCAATTTTGGATAAGCAGTTTATTCTGAAGACTGTAAAGGGCTATACAAGAAGTAAAATTAATGTGCCATGATTTCCTCATAACATTTCTATAACTATTTATATAAATATACTGCAACCTGTTCCTGGTACAGTACAGGTTTCTATTCTGACAGGGTAAAAACCCTAAATATAGATGCGAGAAACCATGAAATCCTGACTGACAAAAAAGCAGTCATAGGCAGGTGATGGTAGGTAAGGTGATGACCAAGCTAGTTAATTTTGGGGCCGGTAATTTAAAAATGACCAAAAAACTATTGTTAAAATCAAGTGCTGAAGCAACAATAAATTATGACAATCTAAGGTATGCACGCTTCTCAACAACAAAACAAACAAGAAAATGTTAAGGATGTAATATTCCTTTTTAGTACTGTATTTAGTATTCCCACAACAGCACTGTAGTCAATCGCAGGTTTCTTTCTCAGTCACAGCAGATGGTTCTTTTATCCAGTTGGCCAAACATAAACAGACTGGTATGACTGGTTAACAGATCCCTCACATGTAATGCAGGGGACACCCTGTTCTTTGGCCATAGCTGACCTACATCCTTGTGTTTAACAGAAAATGACGGTTGTAGCTTTACTCTCAACTATGTGAGCTGAGGTGTTTTTTTTTGTTATTTCATGTGTTCATGTCAATGAATTCTTGTGATTTAATTTAGATTATTTCTCTAACAATGACATAAAGCAAAAAATTTGTTTGACAAAATCTATGATGTTACTGAGTGTAGTTAACAGGTGCGATTAATCTTATATTTAATGCAGTCTCACCTATTCCTTAAATATTTCTGAAGTCCATTGTTTTGTTTTTCTTCTAGAAGTGTTTTTGAGGGGTTGTACTGTAAGTCTGCAAACTGTCAGCCTACAGGTGATGAATACCCTTGCTATTGCACTTCCAAAGGCATGAGTATTTCAGTACATCAACTTTGCAAAGCTCCTGTGTCATTCAGCGCCCATCCATCAACCAGAACTAGATTAAAACACAGCAGTGCTACCAGCTGACAGGAAGAACCTGTGTTTGACCCCAACCCGTACTGCCAGGTGTAACCTATCTGAGGAGTTGCCCTTACTACCACAAGTGGATGTTAAAGCAGATCCATAAAACTGATGTCTCATCAGTTCTCTCAGAGCTAGCAGTATCTGATGCAAAAGCTCCTTCTAAGGTAACCTCAAGATAACCTTGTACAAGCTACATGACTGCATGTGAGGAAGCAAATGAGTAGAGGCAGATAAAAGAAGCATTTCTAAGTACCTCCAGCAGCTGAGATAACTTGCATAACTAATAGACTACAGTCAGAGTAAGATAAGGAACATACTGTATATGAGAAAAGGCTGCCATGCCTTTAGAAACGTCTCCCTCGCACCCCTAAGTGTAACATCAAGATCAGTTCATGATTATTTGTCGTTCCAGCCATATACAAGTATACAGTGGAAATATCTCCTGGTCCTCCTGGTCCACGGTGCAAATATAGACAGGACTGACAGGACACTGACACAGACATTGTAGACAGGATACACATAATGCAAGGTGCAAATTACTAAGGTAAATATGTAATACAATATACACAAAAAACACTGGGGGGATTTAAACCCTGTTTCTGGAATTGGAGTGGGTGCAAGTAGATTCCAGGGTGTTGAGGAGCCTGATAGCATACGGAAAAAACTTTTACAGAGTCTGGTGGAGCTAGCCCACACACTGCGATATCTTTTTCCAGATGGTAGGAGGGCAAAGAGTTTATGGGAGGGGTCATTTACTATAATGAAGGCCGCTGTATGCAGCGTTTGCAGCGTAGATGACAGAAATGGAAGGGAGGGAGGCTCCAATGATGTTTTCAGCTGTTTCCACAATTTGTTGCAGGGTCTTGCGGTCTGAAGCGTTGCACTTCCCAAAGCAAACAGTGACACAGCTGGTCAAGGTGCTCTCAATGGTGCTTCTGTGAAATGTGGTAAGAATGGGGAAGGTTTGCCCTCCTCAGTCACTGCAGGACATTGTGATGCTGCTGTGCTTTCTTGGCTAGGGAGGTGGTGTTGAGGGACCAAGTGAAGACATCTGTAATGTGTACACCAATAAACTTGGTGCTTCTAACTGTCTCCACAGCTGTTGATGTACAGTGGGGAGCTATCAGCACGGGCCCTCCTGAAGTCAATGATTATGATGTCAATGATATACATTTTCCAATTTTAAATTATACACAAGGTGTCAGCTTGTGATATAGTTATACTGGCCTTGTCAGGCAAAACTCCAATGCTAGCTGGCACAGGGGAAGGCAAAATATCTATTTCCAAAACTGCTGAGAGGGTTTCAAAAACAGACAACCAAAATGGGAGCAGACTGTCTGAGCCCCAACATGTATGAAACAGCAAAGCCAGTTCTTAACTATATTGATCACAGATAGTGCTTACATCAGGGTATTGTCTCGATTGGGATCCCTCCTCTTAAGGGCGCTCTGACCCTTTTGTATTTTAGTTGATTATCTGTACCTGCCCCCTGTTTTGTTTCTCATTATTTAAGCCTGGCGCTCTCACTATTCCTAGCTCAGTATTGGAAGATGGACGCCCGGAAGCCCGTCTACCAGTGGCAGAGACCTGATGGCATAGGCTTCACCCCAGCATCCTGACCGTCTGAGTCTGGGGCTCGGAGCTCCTGGCCTCGTTATCCTGGTTTTATTCCCTGTCCCTGTTTCAGGTCCTGTTCCTGATTTTAACCTTGTTTGTTTCATTTTGGATGAATCACCCGGTTTTGGACTTTAGACAGCACCCCGGATTTCCCCCTTGGACTGTTTGGACTTGTTTGCCTGCGCCACGCACCCTAAGCACCGGATCACCACTGTCACAACCCCCTCCCTGTCTGTCAACCCGTCCTGATCCTTTACGTCTCTTCCCTGTTGTCCTTCTCCACTTACTTCCGGATTATACCGTCTGCATAGGGTCCTGAACTACGCTTCACGGGAGCCTGGACATACAGGTATGTTTTAGAACATTTGACTTTTGATGGATATAGATGGTGAGTAATTTTGAATTAACTCATGCTCAGGACAGACTGATAAGGAAAGTATTGTCTTTAGAAGAGACTCCCACAAATCATCGAAGAGCTAATGATCTGTTTTCTGCTTTCCAGCATTTTCTTTATTGGGAATAGAGACAGTCATTGCCTGGGGAGAACAGCACTTAATTGTTTTCTACAATTGTACTCCCACCAGGATTAAGGTTGTGTAGGGAATCAATATGTGATTCAGGTAGAAAGTGGAGAAAAGTGTAGGTTTTATGTTGTGCACAGTCCAAACTTTGAGGATGGACAAAAAATGATGTTCATCGAACTCAAGTGTGGATAGTAGGGAATCCACAGAATGACTGTCACATTCTCATCTTGCAAGAAATCGTAACTGGAGCACCTTGAGGATCCATGTCACATGGAATGATGTCACATCAGCAAGCAATGATCCCAGATAATGGCATACTGCCCTCAACAAACACAGAGTAATGCAGTGATTCACGGCAAAACTCTTGGACCTCCCCATAACAATTGACTTAACATTGTGTGTCTGCTCTACACTTACAGTACTTACACCTGACAAGGACCTAAACACAAAACCTTAATTAATTTCTAAAGAGCACACAGCTGCACTGCTGGTGACTGCTCCTGAAGTGACTTAGTCCAGTCTATAACATACTGATGCAAAAGTGTGTTGTTCTCTTGCTAATGATACTTAATTTCTGTGATATTCACCAGGTTTGAAATTCAGCAGGTTAAATTACCTCAGCATCTATGTCCATTCAAGACCCTAAAGAGAAGATTCAGTGCTTTAAACAGGTTAGTGCGTAATGGTGTCAAATTATGTCACATTTAATCAATACACAAAATCTGTAAAATTGATTTTCAGTTATTAGTTTCTTTAAAAGCTCAGAATATATCATATATATAGATATAAACATTAATTTATCCAGCTAATGCCAAGACATTAATATTTCACATGAACTGTAGAAAAAAATAAACAGAAAAAAGACCATTCTTTATTTTTTGTAGCACTCTTTGAGGCAGAAAATTCTCAAGGCACCACATATAAATAAAACATAAAAAGTACAGTAAACAGAAAAATAATAATTTTGAACAGAATCACTTTGCTTGTTGCAAAGTGGTATAGAAATTAAACAATTTCCATAGTATATAAACTAAAGGTGAAAAATCTAAATAAGCTGTAGCTTCTGTAAAATTTAGATTTGACCACGTTTGATCACATTTTTTAATAATGTTATAAACATTATTTCTTGTCAGCAGCTGAGCCTGAGAACATTCGTTGTTTTTAGAATCCTACCTCTCCACAGTAAGATAACTGAAATACACATCACACTGATTTCAGAAATGTAACAGCCAACACTCATAGTTAGGGTTACTAAGGATACAAGCACAGCATCCAATCACAGCTCTCCTCTGGAGATAATAATCTGTCTGAGAAGCAGAAAGTGCACTTAGCCACACTTCAAAGGCAACATACAGGGTTTTGAAAGCAACTTGATTTTAAAATCCACCTTACATAAATTACAGCAAATCCAGTATTCCTGAAATTTCCTTCATTTCAGTATTAAAGATATTTGGAAACTAGAGGTGCGTGTCTATATATTTTTTTCTGCAACATTAACTTCCAAATCACCCCTAAGAAATTCAAATTACTAAAAACTGTAAGAGACAAAACCTTTCTAGTATTAATCACTTTAACATTTGTCTTTTTTGAAACATCAAAATTGATCTTTGTCTTTTGTACCAAGTGTTGAATATACAGCCCTTACGGTTTTTCAATTTGCTGCATTAAAAAAAAAAACATCAGTTAAAATGTCATAGATCACAGATTGCAACAAATCTTTATCAAAACACAGTCACAATTCTTGATTTGAACACGTTGTCTTCAAAGCAAGAAAGTGTCCGCTTAAACAAAAAGAAAAAAAAAACATGAAGATTGAACTTACCTCAAAATTGTAATACCGAAAAGAGATATAAAGGAAAAAAAAAAGATTTTAAAAAGTATTCCTTGAGCTGCTGAAACTCAACACAGAACAAAATTTCTGAATAAAAACAATTATCACAGTTTGAGCTGTGACTCTTACTGAGCAGTCAACAACGTACTGTGCATATGTGAGGTACTGTATCTGTCACTAAATGTAGAATTATTGAATGTTTCAACTGATTTAGACAATGTTAAACAAATACGCCGAGAAAGCCTCCCAGCCCAAGCATGTGGGCGAGATCCCAAAGCAGTGGGTTTGGAGAAGTGTGGTTGCAGAAGAAATGACAGGAATGCAGGGTCTAACAGGAGCTCACACACAAATGGGAAGACGTTGTTCCTCAAAATCTCTCTGCAGTCAGCCTGTCTTTAAAAATCACAACTCCTGTTTTTTGTTTTTTAAACTACTGATCACCCTTCAAGAGATTAGGTTCTTGGATCAGTTAACTGCCCACTACCAAATGGGCTAAACAGTCTGAATTGTCTCATCTTGTTTGTAGACCTTCTAAGACCCTTCTTATATGTGAAAGAGTTCATATGCTTCCTCTAAAATTATGCACATTTACAGAAAAACGTAAAACAAAAGTGGAATAATAAAGTTACACATTTAGAGCATTATTTTTTTCTTAAACTGTGCCTTTAGAAAGTCTACACCTTAAAATGTTCACCTTTTGTTCCCTTAAAACATTTTATTCCATAAAACAGAATAAAATTAATTATTTTTTCATTTATCTCCACAACCCACCCACAACTTCCTTGTGAAAAAATATTTTAGAAAAATAAAAATAACAGAAATAGCGTGTTTGGAAAAAATGCCCACCTCCTTTTAATGCTTAATTGGATCATGTGTGACCAAATGCCTTCAAAATCGCACACAAAGTTAACTGGCCTCTGACTGTGTTAAACTGTAGAGATTCATATGACTTCAGGATAAATTCAGCAGGTTCGCTCTGCTGAGTAGTGCATTTCAAAGACAAGACTGAACCATGAGCACAAAGGAGCTTTCAAAAGAACAACAGGACAAAATTGTGGAAAAGGCACAAATCAGGGGGTTGGGTATAAAATGGTCCTTAAAATCCCTTGGAACACAGTCAAGGTGATTATAGAAGTGGAAGAAGTGGAAGGTGGATGGAATCACCGAGACCCTGCCTAGATGATGACAATGATTCTTACACTTATATACTGTAGCTCTTTTGTGGACACTCCACTCAAAGTGCTTGATAGGTAATGGACTGTAAATGTACAGGTAATGGGGACTCCTCTCCACCACCATCAATGTGTCCCCACCTGAATAATGCGATGGCTGCCAAAGTGTGCCAGTATGTTCACCACACATAGGCTATCAGTGTGGAGGAGAGCAGCATAAAAAAGTCCAGTAAATTCCAATATTCTTCCAATAACTGTAACTTGGAGGGATGGAGGCTTATCCTATTATGATATTTCAGCTTTGTGTTTTTCCATCCATTTTCTAACCACTTCATCCAATTCAGGGTTTCAGAGCCTCTGTAAGTAATGGGAGCAACCCTGGACAGGACTCAGGTCCACTGCAGGTGTGCAATAATCAAAATCATAATATTTTAAATAGAGTTAATCTAATTTAGCAAAATAAACATCTGAATAAACAGCTGGAAAGATTCTCTAGTTCTCTACATGAAATTTAAGAAATGTATCTTTAAGTGAGAATATTGCAAATCTAAAAAACAGTAAACACATTTCAACACTGGGATCTGGATAAAAAAGTACTGCTGTAATGACATTATTACTTTCCATGCTTATTACATAACCTACTCACACAAACCCTATCCTACCAGCCCTGTATCCCAGTAATTGTACTCTGCACACCTGGAAATAACTTCACGTAAACACAAAACTAGTCACAGAACTTAATGAATGCTTCATTTTAAAAATAATGACAAAAAAAGTTCTAGCATACAAATTGCAGATGAAATAAATATTAAAAAGGAACAGGTAGCAGGTTAATTCCTTGCTGAAAAGAAAAGAAACCCAACATTTCGGCTGTGGAGCCTTCTTCCCTGTTCCTTTGCAGCCTATGCGTGCTGACGCAGCTACCTACTTAAATATTAAAAATATCTTTAGGCGTACTTAAATCACCCTATAAAAATACATTCACAAATGTCAATTTAGACCCAGTTTGCTTGTGTAATACTATGTATAATACGAGGGTTATATTGCTCCAATGTGGCACACTAGGTAAATCCACAGTGGAAAAACTTCATAGCTAACCTAAAAAACAGGGAGACATGAATGTGGCCATGTAGCCTTCCCAAAGACTTAAGAGAGCAGGGAAGGTGTGCCCATTGTGTCTAACAATCAGCTGCAAAAACAACAAACAGTGCTAGTGCCTTTTGAAAATAATAAAAATGGCAGGTTTGAGGTTAGCTGTGCAACTAAAAATAACTAGTGCCACATCAACACGTGGATCCCGCCAATAAAAATAAAGAAAAACTAAACTAACACATGAGGAGGCCTGTGCATGTGCCCCTTGCATTAGAACCCCATCAGTATGCTAGCAGCATTGGGCCTTATAGGAATCACTCCTGATCAGAGGAGTGGTGGAAATGCTGTTCGTGCCACTGCACACCCAGCCAGCACAGGGAGCTTGTGATGTCAAATTGCCGACTCAAACCCTGGTGCCATGTGGTAAACTGAAGATTCCTGATCATCTCCAGCATAAACCAGTGATGTCTCAGTTATAGGACTCAACCTGAGCTCAACTATGTGGTTCAGTAACTTGAAGGTGTCTAAAATCCTGTTCATTTTTATTGCTTGATCTGTTTACAGGGGAAAGCTAAATTATCCACCATTATCAGTAAGCAGACTTACATATTATTACAAACATTCATTTCTAGTGTCTGAATAGCCTGCTTTTTTTTCAAAAATACTTTTCCGGCTAGTGTTTTAACAATCAAGCACACATTCTTTTAATGTTTTTAAAATGTTTCCATCTGGTGCAGGTAAAAGAAGAACAAGGGTCAGAAAACAAAAATTGAATACATCAGCCAAAACACTATTCCATTGCAACCACCAGGCAACACGAACAAAAAAGGCTGGATAGGAACTTGTTCAAAAATGCACTGAGAGGAAATATGTAGAATGAAAATGATAAAAATAACATTTAAATACAATCTGAAAGGGTCTCAAGGTTTGGAAATCATAAAGGGCACACAAGATCATGCGAATGGAGACTATTTATAGCCAAATTACAGCCTGCTCTCCATTCATACACTTCATTATGTGCTCCGAGAGCTGTTCTGTTTAAAATTGTACACTTCTGTTTCTCTATAATGACTAGTTCCACATTTCCCTGAGTGAATCAAATTTAAAGAATAACCAATGTCGAGAGATGTCTCCTGGTGGCTGTTTCCCTTTTTGTAAGGTGAGGGCTGTCAAAAGGAGACTTCTCAAATCATTTTTATGTGGAATCATATGAGTCTTGTTCATTTTTTCCTCCTTTAACAACAGGAGCACGGCTTTCAAGACATTTGCCTCAACACCCATCCCAGGAACCTGTACACTTTACCCAAGAGATTGCTGTACCAGAAAATTCAGTATGACAGTATGAAAAACGCTAAACTTACAATTAATTTCAATTAATTTCCATGAAAGATAAAATAGCTTGTCCTTTTATTTTATACACAGTTACAATATTGGGGCTCAAAGAGTTCACTACAGTGATAGAACCCTAAGCCCAGCATTTATAGCTGTAAAATGTCCTTCATGCCTTATATGAGTGCTTTGCTCTAACCGAGTCTATTATCAAGTGGCCATTTTAGGAAAAGATATACAAGAATATGAACAGAAATTTCAAAGTTGACAGGGGATGAAACCTCTAATGTAATTAGTAATTCTATTAGTTTACTGAAATTTATTTAAATACTGATATATAATTATCTCTGTGGCTCACCAATCTGCAGTGCAATGAAATGCTTGCCATTTACAGTATATCCGTGTACATTATAAGGACAATCTCTAGAAAGTGGCTGATTTTATCAGTTGCTTATGCATTAAGCATGCAGTAGTAACAGTTCTTCGATGTAACTTTAGAGCTATTGCAATTAACAAAATAGCTCTTTAAAAAAAAGATACCTACAAAAGAATTCAATTATGAACTGTTTACAGAAACAGTTTTTTGTATAACTGAAAGAAATGTGAAATGAAATACCAATTGTTTTACTACCAGCAGCTTAAAACATCAGTGAATGTTAAAACACAAGCAATGGCAGTAATATGTTGACACGGTTAGACAAAAACGTCACTGAAAAAATTATTTGTTAGCATAAGCATTAATGGTAATGGAGCAACTGAATAAGCTTTTTAATATTGAATACAGATCAATTTATTAATTTAATTTCCAGGCAGTTCATTCTTCGGTCAGAGAACTTTTCCTTGATCTCAAGACAAGGTCCTTCACTTCAGAAGTCAGGGACAGGAGCTCCTTGCCAACAGCCTCAGTTAGGTCCTCCTCAGACTGGCCCTCAGCAGCTTCTCTCTCCGCTTTGTTTGGCTTTTTGTTCTGACCAACAAGCTGTTTGACAACCAGACCCTGATATCTGGTCAGCAGTTTGTGCTGATCCTAGAAAATAGGAACCATTGAAAAACAGTTATACTATTCAATAGCAAAAGCATTTCATCACACAA
Source organism: Lepisosteus oculatus (assembly GCF_040954835.1). Classification (NCBI taxonomy): domain Eukaryota; kingdom Metazoa; phylum Chordata; class Actinopteri; order Semionotiformes; family Lepisosteidae; genus Lepisosteus; species Lepisosteus oculatus. The sequence continues at coordinate 6,481,327 of NC_090697.1, forward strand.
CACATGGTTCACATTTTTGTTTTTTCATGACATTTACATTTAAAGTACTCTAATGATTAACATGGTTACTCAACAAAACCACGTTCTCTTTTAAAACTAAATTTTTTGAAAACGTAAAGGGATACGTTTAGTTAGATGCTCAGTTAACATATATACATATATAACGTATCTACACCTTGATACATAGCCGGAAGAAAAATCCTCTCTTTCCTTTCATGTACTACAAATTTAAGAAAAAATGCAGTCAGGCATTTGAAGGTTTTAAATTCTAGGACAGATTGACATTGTGAAAGACGCAACCTTGTTGTCATAACAGTGGGGACGACTCAAGGACAAAATTTTATCTTAAAACATAAAAAAACATTTTAATGAGTACTTCCAAAACCCATAAAACCTACTCTATTTTAAAGACATTTCCACTGGGATGGACCCCTTGTCAGCTCTGCTGGGTTTCAGAATCTGACCGTATGATCTCCCTCAAGGCTATGCTGTATCTGTGACAGGGGTTGGTTCACTAAGCACACTGAAGAAGTGCTGATTCTGCCACAGTGCGAGAGACAATCCCCTAGTGTAGCAGAGCTCGCTGCTGTCTCCGGAGCAGCACAGGGCACTGTGTGGATCCAAACCCATGAGTGACCGGGACTGAATCCTCGACCAAAACATATCACTTGATTTCAAAGATAAAACTGCCATCTTTCTCGTTATTTTCATAAAACCACCATGCAGACACATTTTCTGTTTCAACAATGTTGGTGTTGGTGTGTGTACATTTTTTCATTCAAACTATACCCTCGTGCAGCATAACAGATTTTACGAGCACACTGCTTCTAAAATAATTTTTTCCTCATTTCTAAGGTAAATGTGTTGTTACGTGTCTGAGCATGCAACACTGGACTGTAAAATCCATTCCATATTAACCCAATCCAATTCCTAACAAATTTTGTGTCAAGATGTATGTTCCAATTGATCACTGACTATGGTCTTCAACTGTTTTCCCTTTAGATTTAGAAAAAAAACTAGAGGTGGCTAAATGTACCTAAGTTCTGGTATGTTCCACAAGCCTTTTCCCTTAGCTGTGTTTTTATATCTGGAGAAGTGGAACCCACTCTTAGGCTGTTTTTATAGTGGGCTTACCTTTCTGTTGTGCACCTGTTCTGTTCTGTGTGTTTTGCATCAATCGGCCCTGGGTGTTTATTTTAATTAAATGTATATTATTCTTTTAAAGAAGTGTTTATATGTGTCTGCAGCTCCTCTTAGACTCCTCCTGCAGTGAATGCTGCAGTCTGCCCTGGCAGAGTGTGCCACATATCAGCAATGCAGGAAGGCTCAGTGGCCTATTCTGATTTGATGTGCTTCAAGTCTATTCTTAAGATATTTTTAATTGTAAGCATGCATTTTAATTTCTTCATGTGACAAGGGAGTACCCAGTGCTGTGCTTGGAGTGCAGACAGTCTAAAACAGAGAGGTGCTGGAGCTGAGCACCGGCTCTCTGGCACAAATCAAGCACAACGTTAAAGATTAAAAAAGTAAAACATTTTGCTTTTATTTTTTATAATTAAAAGGAATGGTGAATCAAGTATCAACATTAATATCTCAATTACTCTATTAAAAATACATTAATTTACCTATCAGAATTAATTTCTTTCACTTTAATTATTTTTCACTTTTACAGAGCACAGATGTACATGTATATACAGTATACAGCACATTATCCTTCAGAGCACCTTTACTGGTTAATCCACTTTGACACCCCTGAAAACCTATTTTAATAGCGTTACATTGGCATCACGTTGCTTCACAAATACTGGGCTCTAGGCTGCAGTTTGAAGAACTTGTAAAAATGAAAAGGCCTCCTGCCTTCTGGAATAAAATTACATTTGCAGCTACTGAGAGACATGAGAAAACTTATTTCTGGTCTAGCCTTCGGGTCTCAGTGGGTGCTATTCTGGGAAGTCCATAGGGAAGGATAATAACAATAACAAAAATGGTTTCTGGGCAAGGGGTTACATTTTTATATTGTTATAGAAACACAGTAAGGGCTGGAAGATATGTAAATGATTTTACTAGAAAAGGTGTACAATTGAAATATTATATGCCTAAAAAAAGATTTAGACCAACGGGTATTTTTCCCAACTACAATTTTCACAATTATTCTTTTTTTTTTCTTCCAGCTAAAACTGTGCACACGGAATAAATAAATATGCACAACCAATATCTAAAATTATTCACAGATGAATAACAAAATGCTCTTCCAACAAGAAAGCATTATTTTGCATAGGGCAGTTTAGAAAACTATATTTTGCTTTTATAATTTTGCATAAAACAAAATTATTTCAAAGTAATAAAATCACCCCTTTTTTGCTTACAAACTTCGCTCTGGCTTTCTAAACAAAAGCATCACAGAAGGTCATCAGCAAAATTGAAAAAGTTCGAGTGGGTTGCTCAACCAAATGAAAGATGCTTACAATTTTTCTGGAGATGAAAACAGCCATCTTTAAAAATGCATACTGTACCTGGGAGATTTTGGCACTCAGGGCAGCAATAATCTGTGGCACACATCGACCAGGTGCATGAAGCATGCAGTGTGTGGTGAACTGAAACAGCAAAACGCTCGTCAGGTGCAAAACCAGGGCAGGATCCTCAGTCACTTTCAACTGTTCTGTGAGCGCCTGTCTGTGCTGGAAGAGAGCTTGCCTGACAAAACAGAGAGAACACCAGGATTTAAAGTGATATAAAATGGGCAAACACAATTTGATTTCACTACAACCTCAAAAAAAAAACAGTTCTTCTTAGAACGTTATCGGTGAGGATGTTTCTTATATCCTCCGGAATGACTGAGAGATACAGGTCAAGACGTGACAACAATTGTAAACAAACGTGTGTATGTGTGAGTTGAGGGGAGCTCAATAAATATTCCAAAAGACCGAGCTGTTTTGTCGTGGGTTTGAGGTTTTTCAGTCAATAAACAACAAAAGTTATTTTTACCTTTCCTTCTTTTTGTCTCCTTTCTTCAGCATAATTCCACAAACTTCTGATACTGCCTCTAAATTAGTCAGAAAATCTTCTATGCTCTAGTAAAAGGAGGGAAACAATGGGGTTCATGGATTTTTGCATTACAAATAACTGCCCTTTTTCAAAGGAGAAAATCTGAATCATCCATTCCACACAATTTACTGTAGTGTTATTTGAAGTTACTGGATTCATTCACAATTCACAAGTTGCATCACCTTTCAAAGTAAAATAGAAAATCCTGGTTAATTATGTTGCACATCACTTCACAGACTGAGATGTCTTTTTCATTATTATTGATACTTTGAGCAATTCAGAAGCTAATGTAACCACTTTAACTCGAAACAAACAAATAAGATATGTTGCTAATAGCGGAACGTGGAAAAAAAGGACACAAAAGACAACACTAGGTCTGCCTAAAAAAATGTTTCTAAAAGCCTTGCCTAGTCACCACTCTTTATCTCACTTCATTTGTCATGATGTAAAAAACATTTTATAATTCATGGTATAGCTGACAAGATGTAACTGCAGAAGGCACAGCTGCAGATAGATGATTGAGAGCTAAGTCCTCAAAGAGGACAGCAGAACTGGATTTTAAATCCAGTCTAATGCATGGCCACATTACAGGCAGTGTTGCAGAAATAAAACTGCAATGGACACATAAATCACCGGGTTCACTGTCATCTTACAATAGAAATTTTATCACCGACATGTAGCATGACCATGGATATATAATTACTAATATTGTAAACTTGTATTTTTAAGTGCTGCCATTCTAAAAATAAATATTCACAGGCTGCTACAGCCTAATGAAATTAAAAGGTTAAACTAGTGAATCCATGATACTTCAATTTTGCTTTAATGCTGTAAAGGAATTATAAACATTTTCATTGGTAAGCAAATCCCACCCAGGGATAAAATGTTCTTTAAGTCTACAGACCAAGATGTATTTTTTAAATACTACAAGTAACAGGTTTATTCCACGCTGAAAAAAAAAAAGAAAAAAGAAAACGCAACGTTTCGGCCGTGGAGCCTCCATGGTTTTCTTTCTTCTTTTTTTCAGCAGGGAATAAACCTGTTACTTGTTCCTTTGCAGCCTACGCATGCTGACGCAGCTCCAAACCTGAACTACTTACTGACATCTGATTTAGTTGCCCTTCTAATTTAATTGGTTTTGGCTTAAGAGTTGAAGTGGAAGACTTTTGGAACACTTTTAGTAATACACACGTGCTTACTGAATACTAAGAGAGACTTTCAATATAGACTGCTACATTGGAAAGCATTAGTACTATGTTAACTGCAGTGATATTAGTTTAAAAAAAATCTCAGAATATTGTGGCACCCATAAGAAATTGTTTTTCTAACAATGTGGAAACACATAATGTTTTACAAATGTTAGCTTGGTTAAATGCCTTTTTATTTTTTGCAGTACTTCCATTTTCATTTTAATTTACTGTACCAAAGGACAGTAGAAACTTGCGAAAACAAGTGTGAAATTGATTGCTTCATGTACAGTTGATTTTACACAGTTATTTAGTAAAATTGATTGTAATATCAAAATGTATCACAATAGCTCATGCTGCAACATTGATGTATGAAATGCTGAGATCTGCCGAGGATCACATCAATTGCTTTACTGGTTCTGCAAAAGAACAGTTTGAGATTTTGTTTGCAAATAAGGTTCAGGAATCCACATCCTGGTTAATGTCACAACACAATTACTGACATTACAGGTAATCAGATGCATAAAATGATATCTGCCAATGATGAAACTGTATTAGACCACAGTTTAAATGGCACATTTGACTGATGATGGCCAGCATGCCATCATGATGTATACAGGAGCAGTATTATACCATATTTTAACTGCATTTTCCCAAGGACAATACCTATCAAGATTAGATTTAGTAGTTCAGGTGGGTAGCTGCGTCAGCATGCTTAGGCTGCAAAGGAACAACTAAAGGTTTATTCCCTGCTGAAAAGAGAAGAAAGATAACACAACGTTTCAGCCCTGGGGCCTTCTTCAAGTGTGAGAAAGACAGGGCAGTAGGCGAAAGTAAAGTAACATGGAATAAACCTTTTACTTGTTCCTTTGCAAGATTAGACTTAACTGGATAAACAGCTTATGAATAGTAACAGTATGATGTTTATCTGCAACTTGATGCTGCTATTTTGTTATGCAGGATGACAACTTTTTTTTAATGTAGGATGCCTGCCAAGGTTGAAGAAGTTAAATAACTCTATCAGTTTTTAACAACAGTAGGTTTCGGTACAAGCTGCATGTCTATAAAAAATAATAACCTGGTGCACCTGTAAAAAATAATCTCGACAATGTCTGTTGTGCAAATTTCAATTCAAACAGTACAGCGATTCCTACAGGGGTTTTGAATGCTTTTTGAAAACATTTTTTTAAATGAACTGCTTAATGCAGATCTACAAATCTTATCACACGTGAATACCCATGTCTTTGACACTATACTGTAGCTACTACATTTGGGGTTGATCCGCTCTATGATTACATCAGATGACACTACTTTGATGTTTTGGAAGAAAAAAAAAAATCTTTCAGTTACTTGATAGCTCCATGCCTGGAAGGCTAATGAATCTGCAGATACAGTATTTAGAATGTGCATTCTTTAAATAAAATATGAATAATTTAGGTACAACAAAAGACTACGTCAGTAAGAATATTCACATAAACTTTAACTATACAGTTTAAATAGACATTGATAGCAAAGTTGTTACTATTGTGTTTAGGATAAATATATATATATACAGTAAGGCAGAAAAAATAATAATACAAAATGACTTGACAGGCCTAATTTATTCACATTAAATTTGAGAATTTAAAAATTTTATTTTACATTTTGGGACTGTAATTGGTACTACAACATTGAATTTTAGGTGAGAATTTAATTTAAGTTCAGCAATTATACCTTTAAAACATATCTTTAAAAATATATTTTTTACTGTAGTAGGGACTCTATTTTAATCACAAGCAGCTGCCAAGAAAGATTTACAAGGAGCAAAAGAGAAATTTACATTTTAAAATAATTAAAATTTAAAAAATTAAAAAAATTTAATCAGAACAGTGGTAAGTAAATGTGAGATTACAGCTGAAATCAGTAGTGTTTTGTTATGTTATGCCCTCAGAGATGACTGGTTCATCAATAGTCATCTCTGAAGGCATAACATGAATATATGTGTTTAAAAGCTTGTTGCAAAAATCTATTGTTACAAAAAGTATGTTTGTATTGCACTGCATACTGTACATTTGAGAAACAACAAGCACAAACAAGAGCATTTTTAAGAAAAAGTACAAATTTACAATCTAGAGATTAAATGCTCTTGATTTACCCTCATTACCTAAAAAATAAAAATGGCCCAGAGCTTATTTTCAAATACTTTTATGGCAAATGGTGGAGAAAGGAGGACACATTTTCTGGAGTTGGTTCCTTATGTTGTCCATATTGAATATTTTTCCCCACAAGGTTTACAAACTACAAACAAAAAAAATCTCAACATCTTACTTTTCCATTCAGAGAGTTGTGAAGCTTCATCAGAGGACCTTTGGTTTCTTCAGGCAATTTTCCCAAAATCTTTACCCTGACCTGAAGAAACATTAACAAAAACTTTTAAACATGCATATACAAAAAACTCTCAAAATGCTTAACATAGCAGAATGTGACATTTGTTGCTTTAAATGTACAGAAATTACACATTTCCCAACCTCGTATGTTATGGAGCTGTAATTTTCTAAAGCCATCATTAATTCTGCAGCCACAAAATTAAACAGCAGGTTGGTAACATCTGTGCACATGGTCTTCAGTACATGCTTTGCAATATTAGCCTGAGTATCATCTGAAAAAGAAAATGTTCAGTCTCAGTCAGAGAATAAATCTTTGTAGTTCAAGAGTATTATTACTGTCTGTGATCATAGCTAAAAAAAAAAGCTAAGCGATACTTCTAACAGACCAAAGAGTGGTTAAACATGCATTAAAGTTGAGAATGTTATAGTAAAAAAACAAAGCAGCACAGCAAAAATAAAATCAGTTAATTAGAATACGTTTTTGCCTTTAATAAAAATAAAAAGGCTAACAGTATAGGCAGATTTGTCATACAGAGTCACCTCTCTTGTCCACTGCACTAACACCACACAATTAGTTTCAAGAGAAAATGTAAGAAAAGCTTAATGATTAAAATAAAGTCTAAGATCTAACTTGAACAAGTAATGGCTGTTGAACAAGTAATGGTTTTTATAAAGACACCAGGGTGATGTGCTGATAACATTCAAACTTTTCAGAAAAAAAGTTTGGTACCCGAAAAGAGTTTTGTTCCTTTTTCAAATAGCCTAATATTGTTGTAAAGAATGTTGATCTCTTCCTGTAGATCTTTAACACTCTGTTTCCTGCTGACTCCAGTGGTAGAACTTGTGGAAGACATAAAAACCGTATGGACCACATCCTGGTACATTTTGGCGAGTGGTCTAAAAAATAAAGAAATGTATTAATTGACCAATTTCTTAACTTCAGCTTTGATTGTTGTAATCTTATGCAGTGTCAACATTACTGAGAAAATATAACAGCAACCTTTCTTTTTCTTCTACTATACAGGAAATAAACCTTAACTTATAAACAGCTACTCACTTTATACCTTAATGTACAAAGATCTTGTTTGCTTAAAGATTTAAAATATATCTGTTTTATTGTGGTTCTCTTCAGTTTGACTAAAATATTGATAATGTTGAACTGAAAGGAGTACCACTTGACAGTATTAATTAATCAGAAGGTTTTTTTAGAAAGACAACTTGGTACTATAAGTATTTGGAGCAGGAGAGACTGTATGGGAATAGGTTCATTATTCAAATCACATTACAATATCTCCTTCAGAAACTGAGCAACTGAAAGCAAACAAAACGTATTATGGCATTTTCAAATAAGCACCTATCTGTATTACTGTATTATTAATAGTGTTGTGAACACGAAGAGTGTTGGAATTCAACTATAAATAATGGAGTAATATTATGGACAATAACAGGTAAAGATTTATTCCAAGCTAAAAAGAAAAGAAAAGGGGACATCTGAAGAAGGCTCCACAGCCGAAACGTTGTTCTTTTCTTCTCTTTTCAGCAGGGAATAAACCTTTACTTGTTCCTTTGCAGCCTACGTGTGCTGACGCAGCTCCTTCTTGAACTTCTATATGGGCAATAAAATCTCGTACAGCTTGTTTTATTCTGTCAAGTATCTCAATTGTTGCTTCATTGTTATTTTTACCCATCATTAAAAGGGGATTTCTTTTGAAATGACCAACTCAAATTAATTTCTATGAAGTGTTATAATTAGAAGACATTACAAGTTGAACATACAGTATTTCTGCACAAAAAAATACATTTTAATTTTGTTGCACCACACTTTTACTGAAAAGTATAAAATACCAACCTAATTAAATGCTCTGCGAGCTCAGATATCATGTCTTCTGGACAATCACAGATGTGCTTCTGTAACACCCCTTCAATTTCTTCCTGAGACATGAACTTCACCTCTTGTTGCTTGTTTCGATCTTTAAAACAAAGAAATACAGTATAGGTTAACACAAAAGACACATTTCTAGAAAAGTCTCTTGTCAAGTGGTTGTACTAATTTGACACAAATTTCCCATGGGAAATAAAATAAAGGGGGATGTGTCCCAGCTCCCCTTCAAAATCAACATTTTAAACATTTTACTGCTTTATTATGACTGCATTTTGGTTCATTTGTTTAGTTTTTGCCTTTGTAATGTATAAGCTAGTGATATGTATGTTGAGGAGAAATGAAGTAAGAGCATGAAATGAGTATGAAGAGAAAATGACTAAGTGCAGACAAATTTAATCAATACACATTTTAATATTTAACCAATTTTAGCACTCATTTACATTAATTTTCTCCTTATTCGCACAAAAAGTGTGCAAGGTTGCTTTGTTCAAGCTGACAGCATGGGCAATATCATATTTTTGCTCATTCTGTTCGTACGGCCTAAACACATCTAGACTCATCACCACGGAGCGGTGGCTCTGTGGTTAAGGATCTGCGCCTGTGACTGGAAGGTTGCCGGTTCAAATCCCGCGGCCGGCAGAGGAATCCTACTCCGTTGGGCCCCTGAGCAAGGCCCTTAACCCTAATTGCTCCAGGGGAGCCGTACATTGGCAGACCCTGCACTCTGACCCCAAGCTTCTCTCCCTGTCTGTGTGTCTGTGTCTCCATGGAGAAAAGCTGGGGTATGCAAAAAGATGAATTCCTAATGCAAGAAATAGGGCTAATAAAGAAACATTACATTATTATTATTACTTTTCCAGCTCTCTTATTTTCATCAGTAGCCCTAGCACATATCTAGGTGCTTCTGACACAGCCTAAGCGGTTGTGTGATCCAGTCTCCTTGCCCTTTCCAGAACATACGATGGGGAAAATTTAACAAATGGAGCATGCTGGTTGAGGACTTATCCTATTTCTAAATCTGGGTTCAATCGAATTTATGTTGGTCGAGGTCGTTAGCTGAGGAACACTTGTAAATGGCTTAATTACGCCAAATAAACCAATAACGGTTACAAAATAAAGCCAATTCATTTAAAGTCAGGTTAAAAAGGGGCCAATCCACTGATATTCAATCACAAACATCTTTTTCGGATTAATTTAAATAATGCTGGACATGGTTTTCAAACAAATTAGTGTTTTTTCACAGTAACTCATGGTTAGTTTCAGATCAGGACCATCCTCACATTAAACGTATTGTTCTGGGGAAACATGTTCAATATTGTAAAATAAAAGTTGAAACAGCTGATCTGGTTCCACCTGGAAGGTCAGGGAAATACACAGTAATTCTCTATTTTTCATCAATGTACAATTATTTATTTAATCATTTAAAGTCTTGCTCTTACACTTTAATGGAAGACACTAAATGAGCATATTTTCTTCACATTTTCACCGTTAATCAAAAGCAAGTCTGTTAGCTATAAACTCACTTTGAGTTGCAGCATCTGTGTCCTCATCACTGTCATCTTCCCTCCTGCCTTTCTTCTTGGTTTTGCGTATCCTGATCTCTCGTGAATTTCCCCCACCACCTCCTTTGACACTTCCAGAGCCCTCTAGGGAAAAGAAAAAAAGGATTATGAAACAGGCAATGAATGACATAAAATGTGCAAAATTCTCCAATTAAAATATGGAAAAAGTAAAAATCTAAACAAACTTGTTTTCCTCACCTCCTGCTTTCTTCCTTCTTTCATCCCTCTTGTCTTTCTTTGAAGGAGCTGAATTTTCTGCTAGAACTGAGGCTTGCTTTATATCTTCTTCCGTGATCAGAAAAACAGGATTATTCTTCATTTCCTGGAAGATGGAGGCGTTCAGGTGAGAGAACTGAATTAGTACCTCCAGCCAGGCAGAAACGCTGCGAGCAGATTAGCACTAACCGACATGGGATACGGGTGGGCAGCAGCAAGAAATAAGGAAAAGATGAGAAAAAAAGACTGGTAAATGATGACAGATGCATTAAAAATGTAATCAAATCAGACTGGAATAGCTATTAAGCTATTCCGTTCATGCATCATGTAAATGGAAGGTCAACAGCAAAAACATGCTAAGGAAAGAAGTGGTTGTTACTAGAACTAGAGTAACCAATGATATACAGTACAAACAAAAATGAAGAAATGTCAGAACTGTAAGATAGTCATAGAAAACAATTGCCACAGACCTTTTTGAAAGACTTACCTTTTCTGCCTTCATGCGCATTGACTGGTCAAAAAGAGAAATGCAGCTGCTTATAAACTTCTCACTGACTACAATGCTTCCATTGAGGATCCTGGCAGATGACTGTACATTGCTGGTTCTCATAACTTGGTTTACCAAAATGCCAGTGTCATCTAAAGAGAGACAGCTAGGTAACATTGGCTGTAATGAAGACAGAGATGACATTTTTGATAAGTATTGCTAATTTGTAATTAATGCATGCAAAATCTAGAAACTGCAGTCTAGATCATAAAACAATATTTCAAAGATTTTATTAAGTTAAACCTAGAGTCAAATCAGAAGTCCTCTCTAGCATATTCCTGATTAAGCATTTTTATAGACAATACCATCTAAATATTTAAGATCTTGTGACTGGAATTACAGATACAATTTTTCTCCAGTTACTCTTCTTTTCATATTTAACACGCAGTTTTATGCCAAATCTGAAGACATTACAGAAAAATTAAAGTCAAGAAGCAGGACCTAAAACCCATCCAAACGTCAGGCAATTACCTGCACATCTATCCAGGTACCCGAGCTGACTGCCTCCTCCACTGAAGCCTCAACCTGATCAACAATGTTCTGACCAACACAGGCGGCTCGAAGGAATAAAAGCTTCTCGGATTTGTACCGTTTTTTAATGTAGTTCAGTGGATCAGGAATCCCAAGCCTGGTCAAAGCATCAAATTCTATAGAAAAGGCAAAACAATTATCATGTTTATGTCATTTTTGAGTCATTTTATTTTCATTCTTTAAGTGATAAGAAAGACAAGGAGTAATACACTGAGGCCGAAACTGAGTCCAATGATCTTTGGAGCTCTAATGTACAGTTATGTAGTCATAAATGTTGATATCTTAAATTGCGTGGCCCACATCACATCAAATTCATATGCAATAGCATATTAATTATATCTTCATACACTGTGAGATATTATCACTTGGAGCTCTCATCACACAATCCAACACAAAATCTGTCATAGCTTCAAGGTTTCAACATCTAAATTCCAACTACAACTCCGTAGGGGATAATCACCTTATTAGGCAAAATATGAAAAATTTTATCTCAATGTCAACTACTAGTTTAAGTGTGCAAAGCATCCTTCTTTTAATTAATTTTGACAGTGCAATTTGAAAAATGTCTAGTTTAAACTCAAAGTATAACATTTTTTCAAAATTTCACTCAGGTTGAAGAAGCCACATCTCCTTCCCAAAAAGAGCTACTATTAATGAATTATGTCTGTTGTCCTATATAATCTTGTGGTCTACAAAATATAACCTGAAAATAATAAGATATGTAACTTGAATTGTAACTTGAAAAAATTAAAAAAAATATGTAAATAAGAATTTCTTGAGTAAAAACAATGGAATTTACAGAAACCAATTACTCCTAGCCAGATCTTGCACCATACAAAAATAAAATAAGAAAACACAAATGAAAAGGAAAGCCTCTATTTACTGTATGTGAAAAGTCCTTCACTGAAAAAAGATCCCCGTGTTAGAAACACAGCTATTTTCAAGCTCTTAAGAGTCTGTGAGCCAGCATAAACTATTGTACCTGATTGTCTGATAACTTAAGATAAAAACACACCACTGCACTGTTTTGTGCAATCCAATACACTTTTGGTGGCAATCATATGTTACAGTGAGAGAACAGAAGGCATACATTACAGATTACTTTCTCCAAACGTGACAGTTCTCTCGTCGGAAAACATTGTTCAATCACAATTAAATGAAAATCAAGTATAATTAAATTACTTATTTCAGGCATGATCAACATGAATCGGTATGTGCAATTAAACTGATTTCTTTCGTGTCTATTAAAAAAACATATTTAAGGAATAACCTTATTGCTATTAAGTGGTGCACACTGTTCTCATTAAAACCCATTCAATACAACACTGAGGTTGTGAATTGTTAATTACACCTGAGAATGAAGAATTAGCTTGTAGTCATAGCATCTTTCATGTAAGCAAGCAATTAGGAGCTATTTTTTTGCACTGAGGAGTTTACAGGCACTTGGAAGAAAAGATACATATTCCTTATTTAGTTTGCTCAAAAGAAAACCTTGTGCATGAGAGGCAGAGGGCCATGTAACCTATATCCGTCTCTTCCCTTTGGTACTTTTTTTGCCTCCAATAAATCTTTCATTCTGCAACTTCTTGAACTTGGTAACAGTTTTTATAAGTGTGATTCAAAATCAGCTTGGTGTTTGTTGTACTGTAAATGTAAGAGCAAAAATGACCATCTATAAGAACCCTACACACATTGTAATAATTGGAACCCTACACACACTGTAATAACTAAAGTCTAGGTATAATGTATATCCCTACCCCTAACTCATCGTGTCAGTCCACTCTTAACACATACCCTAGCCTAGAAGGGTGCTGCTCTCAATGACTGATTACCTAAATAACCATTCTGTTTCAGGAAGGAATCGATCCAGTTGTTTTGTGTTTTGGTGTAGATATCCGGAATGTAGACGGCCTTGTCCTGTCTCCCACCGACCACCGTCCCTTTCAGGCGTCCACAGCTCACAAGTTCTTCCAAAACAGCTGGACAGCAAGACAATTAACAGGTGATACTGGAACGGTGAAAGGCATTTTCACAAAATCTGTTTCATTACATCGCGCCTTTATATTAAGAAAAATAAAGAGCTTATAATGTGAAATGACATTACTTGCCTACATTTATTACTAACCTTGTTAAAAAGATCTGCCTCTTGAGGACAAGCAGTAAAATTCATACTCAATAAATTGAGGTAGATTCAATTTTTAAAGAAAACCATTATAGAGGATATCTGCCTTGTTTCGGTTGGGAGAAGTCTAAGACAAATCTCTCCAAATGAGGAAACTAAATATACATTCCACATAACAGCTGTTTGGAAAAAAAAATCTAGAAATTAACCGTTATGAAAATTTAAACACTGAAAGAAAAATAATATCTGAGATATTCAAAGAGATTGCCACAAAATTTAATTTCATTGAAATGGTTTTTCCACATTCTGAATTTATTAGAAATAAATAAATGACAACAACAGACTTTACTGTTCTTAAATGCCACATAATGAACTTTATATAACTTTACAGCCAATTAACATTGTTTTAAACCACAGTTACTCCCCTATTTTAAGGTGATAATGAAGCAACAAAACTCACAGTACAAAAGGTGCTCCTGAAATCCATACAGGCTGATTAAATTATTCACAGGGACAGGCCTAAAAAGAAAAAAAAAACATTGGTAAAGCTGGTTTATTACAAAAATTGTATTCGTTTTCTGTATGCAATATAATCACCAAGATATTGACTTGCTTATTAAATATTGCTGGGTACACAATCACTTCCTATTTGAGACTTTTATCATACTTTCATCGACAGCCTAAGACTATCTTGTTAATAAGGAACAAGTAATAGTCTGATTAGGTGTCATACCCGAAGAAGGCTCCACAGCAGAAATGTTGTGTTTCCTTTCTTCTCTTTTAAGCATGGAATAAACCTTTACTTGTTCCTTTGCAGCCTACACATGCTGACGCAGCTCCCTACCTGAACTACTTCTTCCCATCTTGTTAATATACAGGAGACTGATATAGGAGCATGTTTTATTCTCCCAGGGCATTGTGATACTAAGGTATCACAGAGCACTAGTTTTAATTTTCACTACTCACAGTTCAATCATTTTTATGAGTCAAAAGTGCAATTTTACTTGCATTTGAGTATGAATTGAAGAATTGCAGCATGGAAGTGACAGAGATTCTGAATAACACACAAAAAGAGCAGAAAATATTCTCAACTACAGATATTATCAGCTCTTGTCAAATAACATTACAATATACGGCGATACAGTAAGTATTCGCAGTAAACACAACGCCCAAAAATAAAGACAAAGAGTTTGCTTTAACCTTACACATACCGAGTGATTGCACTGAACAGTCCACAAATCCGTGCCTTGTGCCGACACACGAACGCTTGGGTGAAAATCACCCCTCTGTCATACTGATCCATCTGACCTTGGATGATTCTGCCAAGACGCTCTGACAGCACCTTGGAGTTAAATTATGACAGCACAGTTAGTGACAACACGCCAGCCCATGCATTTCTCCGTCAGAGTCCCTTGGTACAGTACATATGTTGGGGCTGGTAACTGCGAGTTTTGATTAAACCTATTTGAAATTCCGTACATATATCAAGTTCTTTATGAATGCTTTTTAACAGATATCTCGGTCATTATATCTCAGAAAGTATTAATACTATTTAATATTAATACATTTAATATTGCATTATATATTCAATAACAATATATAATTCATCGTAATATACAATAATTTATAATTTAATAATAATATTTTTATATTATATGATCATTATATTTATCTAAGATTTTTTTCACAAATAGTATTTAATCATTTAATAGTATTAAAGGTGAAAGGGTAATAATATTTTGGATATTTAAACAGCCGTCCCACTGAAAACAAAGGGCAGAAGTTAACAACATGGTCACTCGGGGCGAGTTACTTGTTGACATCTAGTGGCCAAATAACGTGATTTGTTTTTCTTAATCATTGAAAATGTAATCCTATGACATAAAAAACCGACACACAACTACTTCAATAAACATAAACACAAAACAAGAGAAAAAACACAGATGGTTTAGTAATGGTTTAAAAAAAATGTAAGTTGATATTTATGGCCAGTGAATGTAAATAAATATAAAACAAATGTATATGTATAAAATCAATATAAATAATATATACCAATTAAATAAAAATATTGATACAAATAAGGAAATAAGGAAAGATTGTTGTTGAGCTATAATCTAGGAGTGTAAAGATCCACATAACACAATCTGCTCGCACATTCAGTCATTTTCCGTTTTCAAATATTAATCTAAATTATTATGTTCACCAGGCTTAAGCAGAAAAAATATGCTTTATTATAAATTCCAAAAATGTGAGAAAATCTAAAGAAATTGATAAAAGATGTCCATCTGTTTGCATATACAGACAAAAACTTGAAATTACAGAATTTTCACAATAAAATCATTTAATTCTAACCTTTGAACTGCTCTAAAAAATGATTTTAACAACCAACCCACATTCCACCATGAGAAACATATGTAAAAAATCACCTACAATTAAGGAATTAGAAAACTTAAACAGATAAATTAATGATACAATATATATTATGCACTTTTATAACTTCAGATGCCTTATATCACAGACAACAAATGATCAAACAACACATATAAACACAGTACAGTTAATAACATTCCTGTGATTCTAGAGTCTATAAAGTTCACCGTTCTTTAAATTCATCTACATTTTCATCATGTGTCCAGGCACTTTTGTACTATGAAATTGGCATATACCTTTATTCATTTATGACTCAGTATTTCAATAAATAATATTTCATTTATTCAAGTGCTGTCACTTACAATTTTTAATTACATGAATCTAGTTGTACTGAGAAAATGAACAATTAAAAACAAAACCTGACAGTCCATCACCACTATATTTTAAAAAATGCATTTTAAATATGACATTTATGACTATTCAAATTCTTCTTCTTCTAGGGACTATGATGTACTCCACACTGATTTCTGGCAACTGTTTACTTTCATAGATGAAAATGTCAGTCATGTGGCAGATGGCTAGTCTTGGGAGATTTTTCTCTGCATGACTGAAACAGTGGCCACAAATTTCATGCCATCTGGAATTTGAGACTGTCACTATTTTTCACTTACTAAAAACCAAACCAGAACAACACAGTTGTGGTGTCTGTTTAGTTTTGAGCCGGTAAACTGTCAGCAGGAACAAACCATCGATTAGAGTGTATGTAATCCAATTATGATACCGACAAGCTTAATTTCCACACCAAATCTGCTTTGTTAATTCACGGATGGCTAAGGGTAAGCATGGAAATGTCACAGATTTTTGTATATCTTCAACATATGTTAGTATTTTAATGAACTTTTACTTTTAAAGAGCAAATCAAAGCTACCATCTGTATTAAATCCTCAGTTATTTCTGGAGATGTACTGTGTTTTAAAGCATCTTCATTATATCTTGGACATATATCATTCAACAAAACTTTCGTCAAAACCTAAGATTAACCTATAAAACATAAGTCCTATTTTTTCACAAGACAGCTGTCATGTGCCAAGATCGGAGACATTAAAATCCAATTATAAATATATCTATAAAACTATCCAGAACTGTTAGATACAGTAGTTAAATACTTCAATACAGAAAAAAATGACATTGTACCTGGGTGAACAAATTATTGCTGAAGTAGGTCACTTACATTATGACAGTAAAGCAAACCTTTTTAACCTAGAAATCTAGAAATATTAATTCATTTTTAGTCAGTTGCTTGTTTATGTATAACTGGTGGAGCTCTCCTCTGTCCCTGCTGAGATTCAATTACAATCTCAGCTCTCTGGGGCACAAAACCTGTTACTGTATTCATATGAAGATAAAGTCTCATTCTGTTATGCAGTATGTAGTGTTTAAAAGAGTAAGCAATAGGCACATGGTCATACGCCTGATTCAGTCCTATGATTCAGTCCTTGAAACAAAATTATTTGGTAATTATTTGGTAAAACCAACTCTCCTTTCTACCAGTGCCACTGTCAAACAAACACAGAAAAAAATTCAGCAAGAATGGTGTATAAGGACACTCCTCCAGTATTGCAATATGTCATCTCTGCTCTCTAAATTAGTGTACATATCTTGCATCTACACAGTAAGTAATACAAAACAGACTGCCCCTGCAGATCATACGTTTAACAAAGTACATTTTCACACACACAAGAAGGTTATTTTAACATAGCTCATTTCTTACCTCTGTCAAGAAATCCCCAGGGAGGTCATAGGTTTTGCAAAGCTCTGCAATAGTCACCTGGCCAGCCTCCTGCAATTTGTCATTCACTTCTTCTGCAAGGCGATCTAGGTAATTTCTAATTGATTTTGAGGAAACAAATAAGAACTCCTCACTAAACAAACAAGCTTGATATTCATACTTAACACCGAGGGATTTTACAATATTCTTTAAAATCAAAAAACAGTTTCATACAAATTATGGTTTCAGTTTGGTTTGCAGCAATACATACAGTAGCTGGCCTCACAGGATGATCACATTTGAGTCTACATACACACATTTGCACTGTTTCTGAAACATACAGGGGACATTGTGCAGAACAGTTTAATGTTTATTTACAAAACTGTTTACTGCTTGATAGTCTATTTACTGAGGTAATTAAGTTCACACTTTAGCACAGATAAGGTTTTATTCTGTTTTTAATGTTTTATTCTATCCAAATTCAGTTAACATTTACCATAAATCCTACTTGATTGAACAATATTTAATGTAAATATTGCAAAATAGAGCAAATTATCACTGTTAAAAACCATGTCTCACAAAACTTGGAAAAAACAAATAATTTTAACAGTGATGATAGATTTATGACTACCAATTTGACCTTTTAATGACACTTTAATTTGACTATTTTTTAAAGAATTACCACAGTCACTAATATTACAATTACTTCAGAGGACATGAGGGAAAATCACATGGGAGTGAATCTAAATTGAGAACAGGGGCACTTCTTTACACAAGGAGTTGTGGGAGCATGGAAGAAGCTGCCCAGCCATGTTGTTGAAGCCGATTCCCTGGGTTCTTTCAAGAAACATCTGGATGACGTCCTTGGAAAAATTACCTACTGTACTAACTACAACATGGTCCATACAGGCCAAAAGGCCTCCTCTCAAAGGGCCTGTAACATGTCTCATTTTTAATTATGTAACACTGCCAAAAAAGCTCTGACGACACTAAAGGGACATCAATGTTGATGATTCTTTCAGGCAAAAATATGTAATGAGAACTAAAATCATAAGTGCGCAGAGAGACATCAATTTGGTAAAATGTCTATATACTGTAGCAAAAGATAATAAAATCTTATGTGGAATTTGCATTCTGTTGTTTTTAGCCTCACTGAAAGGCAAGCAACAAAACAGTCGCAGGACATTTTTACTGTTGGTGCATTGAGGTGTTTTTCTTATTTATTTATTTCTATTTATTTTGAAAGGAATGTCTTCAGCATCACTATACAGAAAACCTCATTGTAGTCTACAGAAAAAGACAGGATGCAGACTGACATAGTGCTTTTATAATATTATTATTAAACTACAGAAATCAAGAAATGGGTTACAAAGATTATGAATACTTCGGATACAGAATCTTTAGAGATCAAGGTCTCAGCACAATATATAATTCTATCATTGTGATGCCACAATTTTCAGAAGCTGAGAGAACTCAAATCCAGTGATCTTAAATGTAGGCTTATTTTACATTGTAAGACTTTTCAATGTGTGAAGAGTGACAGATGATCTCAGAAGATGCTGGCAACAAAAAGCATAACGTGACTTTTTCTGGATGTTTTTCAAACAATGAGGCAGCTTCAATGACAATTCTGAAAGCTCAATGTCACAACACAAACCTTAACATGGTTTCTTTTACTGGAAAATTGATCTTTAAAACTCTGTGTTTTACAGCATTTTTCATCTCCTAAGATATTAAAAAAGGCTGCCATTTCTATATTCAAGTGATCTTAAAAGCTTTTAGTACAAAAAGCCAAACAGATTTTGGGGCATTTGGGTTTATACTGGGTAATTCTGGGACACTTTCTTGAAACAATCCCAGTTTTCTTCAGAATATCAACAGTACCTCATAAACCTGATCTGTTGAATAAAACAGGAGACCACAATACAATAATTTGAATCTGTTACGTGTACTTACTCATCAATTAACTGACCCAGGACCAGCTGAACCCCTTTGACTGACTTTGCTATTTCACTGGCTCTGCTTTCGATGTGGGACAAGTCCACATTTATAATCTGCGAATATCCAAAAATGAAATGTAAGAAACCCACACGATAGTTTCCAGTAAGTCCATTTCCCTTGTTTAAGGCAAAACATGGTATTGATCAGATAAGATCACTTTATTGGCCATATACAATTTCTTGCATAAGAATTAGTCTTTTCTCATACCCCATGAGACACAGACACACAGACAGGGAGAGAAGCCTGGGGTCAGAGTGCAGGGTCAGCCTTTGTACAGCAACCCTAGAGCAGTTGGGGTGAAGGGCCTTGCTCAGGGGCCCAAGGGAGTAGGATTCCTCTGCCGGCTGCAGGATTTGAACCAGCAACCTTCCAGCCACAGAGCCACTGCTCCGCCCCCTAGTGCCACTGCTCTGCCCCCAGGACAAGACCAGCAAATCTATAGGATTACTGACAATTCTAAACACAAAAGCTGGATGACCCAAGAAATGATTTTACTGTACAAGTATGTTTCAATTCTTGGAGGTGAGGTCACACAAATTCAGCGGGTTTGTATCCATTGATTAGGAAGGGCATAACAGAGATGCAATGGCAAATAAGGTCAAGCACGCCGACTTTATGAAATAAGCCGGAAAGCCCAAATAAGTACAGACATGTTACACAATATAATTCAATAACTGTATGGTTCAATTATACCAAACACCCCGAATCAAGAGTAATGTCTCTATTAAAATGAAAGATTTACTGACCTGGTGCAGATCCACAATGTTTACCCGACCTTCGAAAGAAAAGAGAAACAAAGCACTTAGTAAAATAATATTCATATGAAAACTAGGATTATAGACGAAGCATGAGTGATTTAACTGCTGTTTAACTTGATACTTTTGTGTTTTTTCCTCAAACCTCTTATATTGTGTTTAACATTCTGGTGTATAAAAATAAAGTAAAATGTATGGTATCCGTCTGCAATACCTTGAACTTAATCTTCTTTGTTATTTTTGCCAAACGTACCTAAACGAACTCTTTAAAACCAGCAACTTTTAAAATGCAAAATGAACCAGGAATGCCATGACATGTTCTTTTTTTGCTAATTGATTTGAAAGAGTGATTCATTCTGTTCAGTGACCAGGAGACAGGAAAAGGTACTGCACTAACAGAATAAATCATACCAATGATGGCATTTTAAACCCTGGAACCTTATGTAAACATCTGATATATTTTTTGTTCCTCTGGTACTTTTAAATTGATTTTGTATTATTTCAACAATGACTGAAGTGTTTAGCATTGCTGCTTCACAGTGCTGAGGCCCTGGGGTCAATTCCAGACCTGTGTTGCAATATGCATGGAGTTTATATGTTTTCCCTGTGTTTGCATTGGTTTCCTCCCACAGACCAAAGATGTATAAATACTGTAGGCTAACTGACTTAATAGTGGTGTGATATGTCTGTGTATGCCCTCCGATGGACTAATGTTCTGTCCAAAGTATACCCAGCCTGGCTGGGATAGACTCCAGCTCCCCTGTGACCCCGAATTCGATGAAGCAGTTCGAAAGTGGACGGGTGGCTGGATATTATTTCATCATACTAGAAAGGAAAAACTGAACGTTCTTATAATAAACAAGCAGTAGCTACATCACATTTAAACACAGAGCACTGCCAGTCTCCCTTAGGGAGTGACCATAAACCTTTTCTGCCTGCTTCATGAATAGTGGAATATGCATAAGTTAGAAATACAGATTACTGAACAATGTATGTTACAATTTGAGAGACAGATGGATGGGCCAAAACAAAATCTCGCAAAAATGTGCTGTGCTGTGTAATCCATGAGGATCAAGAAAGAATTAACAAAAATAGTACAATTTTTCTCAATGCTGATTAAATATCCTTGGAACCCAAAAGAGAAAAGGAAGAGTTTTTTTTTTAACTTGACTTTATGGTTGGTACAGTTGTTACAGTACTTTTTAATCAAATCTTATATGAACTGTCATGCTAACCATCCATCTAACATTATGCATGGAAAAAACATTTTGAAAACCTTAAAGTTTCCACACTGCAACAGTGACAACCTTTTCATTATGATATAACAAATGTAGCCATCTAAAGCCTTTCAGATTTATTGTATGGGATGCTCCAATTCATTTAATCTGGATTAATCTCTTTTGAATATATGCTAAATGCGATTATTTTCCCAAAGAGAAGGAGAAAGTTTCACAATTAATCTGTTGGAAACACAGCTGAAACCTGAATTTAGGTCACCAAATGTGACATGGCCATCAAGGGGCTTTATCAAAATAAGCACAGAAAAAAATTAAGAAGCTGTCATTTAGGGCTCTCATTGAAAACGTACTGTTCTGCAAAAGAAATTAAATTCTATAATCAACAATATAACACGAAGAATTTAACTCAGGGAACGTCATGTTACATTTTCTCAATCTCTTGGAATATTAGAATCAGTCTCAAGAATGGAGGCAAAGATACATGGGGCTTCATGGGAATTCTTACACTGACAGGCTAAAATAACTAAATCGTTTGAGCCTTGACAGAGAAAACTGACTACAAAAGCATCTCATTCAAGTATTCAAAATCCTTAAGGGTTTTGACAAAAAATCATCCCTGTGTACATCTTCAGAGTAAACAATGAAACAGAAACCACAGGAAAAAACACTTTTGTACATAAATGGTTGCTGCAGTATGGAATAAGCTGCCCAGCCATGTTGTTGAAGGAAATACCCTGACTTCTTTCAACAAACAGCTGGACATGACCCCTGGGTTAGTTAGCCACTGGCAAACAAATGAACAATATGTGGCAAACAGCCTCATAGCATTCATAGCCTTTCTTCTGTCCTAAATCTAAAAGTTAATGTTATTAGTGTGAGCTAGATTCTGTTAAGTGTCAAGATGAAAAGATATTTCATGTACCCCCCACACCCCAAACAAACATAATATGCCAGAAAACGTGTATTTTAACTGTCAATCTTTTGTATTTTACAATCGAGGATGAAGGAATCAAGGTTAAATTGAAGAATACAGAATAAATTCACTATTTTGTTAGCACTCAAATGCAAAGCAGGTGTTTCACATGGACTTCTGAGGGCATCCACCAGTGATGCCAGGGCTAGGCAATACATCTGATGCATTTTCCTGCAAACTCCTCCTGTCTCCTATACATGAGCGGCCTCGTCTTCCTGAGCAAATGGACATAGTCGAGAGACTGTACTCACCTTCATGGACATAAAGCTCATCTTGGATCTCCCTGCTGATCTGCGAAGGAGTGATGTACTCCTTACCATCCAGAGTGTGAACCACATCTAACTGCTTGTCTTCAACTAGTTTTGCAACAATCTCTATGCAGTTTCTCTCAGATAATCTGAATGAAATGAAGAAAAAGATGTGTGACAACTCCCACCAGATAACCAGCCTCAATAATAGCATTTTATGAAGTGGAAACATTTAAAAATCACTTGAAATAATTAAGCATGTATAAATGTAGCATGCAGATTTGACACTATGATGTCATGTGTTGTAACGTGGCTTGTTAAAAATGACCAAGTAAAGGTTTATTCCATGCTGAAAAGAGAAGAAAAGAAACAACATTTTGGCTGTGAAACCTTCTTTGGCTGTAAAATAACTTCTTCATAATGATGTCATACACTTCAAAGACGCCCCTTTTCTGGCCCAAACTCAGGCTTTCACTGCCACACCATTGACCTTGTAAATTATTGAGCACCCCAAGGTATGCATTTTAGCCCTCTGAACTTCATAAATACTGCATTTTATATAACACTGTGCTGTGGTGATACAATCTTGTCACACCAAAGGCACCACAACATAGTTCAGGTCACTCATACCTTCTGTTTATGATCAAATGATTATTAAAAATACAGTATATACAGAGCAGCCCTCCCTTTTAGTGTTAGACAGATTTTAACTCCCACAGATAATCCCACCAGCAGAAATCTGACATTCAATAATAAAATTCTAACCTATTTAAATGACACCTGCCTTAGGTCAGAGACCATGTAGGATGTAGTCTATAGATGTTCCTGAGGTGGAAGAATGGTTTTATGATATTTTGTACATGTGAGTCAAATGTCAAGCCTGGATAAAATATAATTCCCTGTCTTCAATTTAGATCGAAATTCTCGAGAAAATAGATCCCATTTAAAAGGGTAGATGTTAAAATAACACTAAGACAGAAACAAATACACAAACTGGGTTTTGGAGAAGAAAATGTTCCGTTTTAAAACGCTTCGAGCGTCAGCTACGTGATTACGTGGGGCTAGGAATTCTGGGAATTCACTCAGTAACACGAATGAAACATTTAGCTACAGATGCTAAACCACATTACATCTGGAATACAACTTCAATTTATCGCGCAATAGAACTAAAATTATAACAGTGATAAATACGTAGTCTTTATTCTAGTGGACTGTCGCTTCTCTGTTTTTAAATAAGCACTTATTTAAAGTGACACATTACAAGACAGTAAATTAGACTGACAAAGATCACCTTTTGCTTGTAATAAAAATAATACTTAGATATTTTTCATTAAATCCAAGCACCATCGTAAAACATGTTTTACTACTCGATACACACACATATTTGTATATACGCATTTAATAAAGATTACTTCCCATTAAAGTATCATACATACAATAACAATAAGTTACACTAAGAATTCTAATTGCATGCAGTTATTACCTCTGAATGGTATCTGCAAACTGTGCTCTTTGGAAATCTGCAGCCAGACGTCTGATTTCTTCCCAGTCAGCAGCCATGAGATCTGTTTTATTTTGCTTTTAGTTACTTTACTTGTTTATGGAGAAAGTATAGACTCGCTCAACACAGACAAGCACAAGCTTAAAACACACGTCACCCACAGATAACGCAAGATGGAAAGCAGAATGGTTCATACTTAAGAAAACGCGTTTAGAAAAAAATATGCTGAAAGCTTTCGTTGTGCTGTAGAATAGTGGTCGATATCAGGGCCTATTTTTCTGTTTTAAATAATGTGTGTGCCAACATCGTGGAAGTAGTGTGATTTTAGAATGATTAAATACAGTACGTCACAAACGAGTTTGGTAGCATCACTGTGTGAATATTTGTTGGTGCTGGTATTGTTGTCTGAACTCCACTTTTGATCTCATTGAAATCTGGAGGTCTCATAAGGCAACTTCCAATATACCACAATGCGGTATTTTAAATGCAACGATCTTCTCGATTCTGTTTTCAATAATCAGGTGGCTCATTGCTGGCTGTACTCAAGTATTGCAATGACTGAAAGGGCTGTAAAAGATGCAATTTAAGAACACGTTATTTGGAGGAGAAAAAATGCTTGAACACATTTTGTAATTAATAGTGATAGATATTAATTAAAAAGCCAGCTTTAAAAAGCTAAATTTTTAATTTTGTGAGAAGAATACCTTTATTATCAAGGTTAATTGCTGACTGTATACTGTATCATTTTCTACCAAGTGACATATTTATCTGGAGCCAATAAAGTGAAAAACAGCATGGATTTAATTTTTAAAAAAGGTGGCACTTTATGGGCATATTGTACTTGGGCATGTTGTTATATATCGATATACTATCTTCCTTCAAGAAACATCTTGATACGATCCTTGGCTTAACTACTAACAACCAAAAAGGCTGAATGACTTCCTCCTTTTAACCTTTTTAGGATTCTTCAAATATATTACATAATTATTTATTCCAAATACTTATTCCAAACCGGTTCTGGTGAAAATAATATGGTCTTCCAATAAGAATAGCTACACTTTTCTTCCATAGTCAAACCATCCGTTGGATTTCATCTATTGTCCCCTCATTTAAAGCTTATAAGTGTTTAAAATGTATTGTGAAAATGTGTTGTTCTAAATTATGCGAAAAGCTTTCCTCATGCGGTCTGTTTAACATGACATTTTAGAAGATTCCCTTGTGTAAGTATACTTCCTCATAACATCAGATTCCAGGCTTGATTCTGGCCTTCAGCACCTGTCCAGTGGAGTCTACAGTACATGATCTCCTTACAGTATTGTAGCGTTTTGCAGGTTCTTTCTCAGAATTAAAGAACAGTGGAGACGCGATTAACCAAGCACTGGCTTTATTTTACAACCACACCAAAACCAAACACAGGATCTACACACACATGAGGAGACTGACGAACACGTACACACATTTAGGGTGGTAATTACCTAACAACACACTCTACTTTTACAGGACTACACAGGGCACTAGAATTACTAGGACATTATTTACACAGGTAGGGTCAGCCGCTGGTCATCGTGCTGACCCTCAGACTCTTCCCGGCTAACACTCCCAGCATGCCCAGCGGTACTACGAGCGCCTAGGGGCGCTTCCTCCTCACCACCAGGCGAGGGCGTTACACTGCCCCCACCTGAAGCGTCTGGCGTCTCGCCGACGTCGAACACCCCCCTCAGGCTGTACTCGTATTCGGCCAACTGCTGCGGAACCCTGCGTGAGCGGCCGCTGCGCCGCGGTGACGGCTGGCGATCCACGGACGCCCCACTATCGGCCGGCTCCGGCCCCGGCTGCTCCTCTGGAGCCTCCCCACACGGCTCCTCCTCCCGGGCCCGGTAGGGGGCCAGGCGGTCTCGGTGCAGGGCCACCACTCTCCCCCGTGTTCGCAACCGGACACGGTAGCAGACCTCGCCCACCACCCCGAGTACCTCAGCGGGCCCCTCCCACGACGGCGCCAGCTTAGGACTGAGGCCTTTGCGGCGCCGCGGGTTGTACACCCAAACCGAGTCCCCGGGCTGGAAGGCAGGCCCCCTGCAGCGCAGGTCGTAGTACCGCTTCTGCCGGACCCCCGCCTGTGTCAGGTGGGTCCGTGCAAAGCTGTGCACCCGCTGCATCCGCTGCCGCAGGTCCCACTCGTAGTCCGGTCCAGCCAGCGGGGCCGACCCGTCTCCGGGCGGCGGGCCGAAGACCAGGTCCACCGGTGTTCGCATTTCCCGGCCCAGCATGAGCGAGGCCGGGGTGCACCCGGTGGATTCCTGGACCGCGGTCCTGTACGCCCAGAGCGCAAGGGGGAGGTGGCGGTCCCAGTCCCGTTGGTGCCGGGACACCAGGGTGGCCAGCTGGGTGGCGAGCGTCCGATTAAACCGCTCTACCAACCCGTCGCTCTGGGGATGCAGCGGGGTGGTCCGCGTCTTAGTAATCCCCAGGCGCTGGCACACCCTGGCGAAGACCTGGGACTCGAAGTTACGCCCCTGGTCACTGTGTAACTCCTCCGGCACCCCCAGCCTGGCAAACATCCCCTCCAGCAGTGCATCGGCCACCGTGGGGGCACTCTGGTCCGGGAGGGCGTAGGCCTCCGGCCACTTCGTAAAGTAATCCATAGCCACCAAGACGTAGCGGTTCCCGGCCTCGGTGCGCGGAAACGGGCCCAAAACGTCCACTCCCACCCGCTCCATAGGAGCCCCCACCTGGTGTTGTTGGAGGGGGGCCCGAGAGCGCTCGGGGGGACCCTTCTGCGCCACGCACACCGCACACGTTCGGCAGTACCGATCCACGTCCCGGTGGCAAAGACCCCAATAAAAATGGCCTCGGAGACGCTGCAGGGTTTTTTTACCGCCGAAGTGCCCCACACCCGGTTGGCCGTGCACCGCTCGGAGCACCGCCCCGCGGAGCGACCGAGGCACCACTAGCTGCCACCGTACCTCGCCACTGGAGGGTACCCGCCACCCCCGGCGCAGCACCCCGTCCTTTACCTCCAAGGCCTCCCACAGGGCGCAGAGGGCCTTGACGGACTTCGGGTGCGGGGCGAGCTCCTTTCGTGTAGGCCGCACTCCTGCTGCCCTCCAGCGGAGCACCGGGCCCACGTCAGGATCAGCTGCCTGACGCTGCGCCAGGTCTGGCAGGCCCACCCCCAGCGGCCCCTCCCGGGCCGTGGCCGCGGCGCTCACCCCCGCCACGGTGCGGACAGCCTCCTCACGCTGCTCCCGCCGGGCGCAGTGATGGCAGTCCGCGGCCTCGCAGGGGCGTCGCGAGAGAGCGTCGGCATTGAGATGGCGAGACCCCGCACGGTGCACGACAGTGAAGTCGTACTCCTGCAGGATCTCTATCCATCGCGCCATCTGTCCCTCTGGCTCCTTAAAGTGGAGCAGCCAGGTGAGGGACGCATGGTCGGTCCTCAACCGGAACCGGGTCCCGAACAGGTACGGCCTGAAATGGTGGACCGCCGCCATCACCGCCAGCAGCTCGCGACGGGTCACGCAGTAGTTCCGCTCAGGCCTAGTCAGAGCCCGACTGTAGTAAGCCACTACGCGCTCCCCATCCGGCCCCTCCTGCGCCAACACCGCCCCCACCCCCGAGTCACTCGCGTCGGTGTCGAGAATATACGGCAACCGCGGGTCGGGGTAGGCCAGCACGGGGGCCCCCACCAGAGCTTCGCGCAACCGGCCAAAGGCAGTCTCACAGCCCGAGTCCCAGTCAAAACGGCGGCCCTTGTCGGTGAGGCGGTGCAGCGGGGCGGCGATGCTGGCAAAGTCCCGGACGAACCTCCGATAGTACGAGGCCAACCCCAGAAAGCTGCGGAGCTCCGCGACGGTGCGTGGAGTCGGCCAGCCCCTCACTGCAGCGACCTTACCTGGGTCCGTAGCCACCCCTCGCGGTCCAACAACATGTCCCAGGAAGGTCACCTCCCGCCGCAGGAGCTCGCACTTGCGGGGGTTGAGCCTCAGGCCAGCACGGCGGATGCAGGCCAGCACCGCCTGGAGGTTCGTCAAGGCCTGGTCGAAACTCCGTGCATGAACCAGCAGATCGTCCAGATATAACACGCACTGGTTCCGCGGGACCGATGCCAGCACCCTCTCCATCAGCCTCTCGAACGTCGCCGGGGCATTGCACAGGCCAAAAGGCATGACAGTAAACTGCCAGAGGCCCTGGCCGATGGAAAAGGCCGTCTTCGGGCGAGCATCGGGAGCAAGCGGTACCTGCCAGTAGCCGCAGCGGAGGTCCAGGGAGCTGAACCAGGTCGACCCGGTGATGTAGTCCAGGGCGTCATCTATCCTCGGCAGGGGGTA
The DNA here is from genome assembly GCF_040954835.1 of Lepisosteus oculatus. Taxonomy (NCBI): domain Eukaryota; kingdom Metazoa; phylum Chordata; class Actinopteri; order Semionotiformes; family Lepisosteidae; genus Lepisosteus; species Lepisosteus oculatus. The sequence continues at coordinate 6,509,967 of NC_090697.1, forward strand.
GGAATCTTTCCGGGTGACCTCGTTCAGCTTGCGGTAGTTGACGCAGAACCTCCACGAGCCGTCTTTTTTTTTAACCAGTACGGCTGGCGCCGACCACGGGCTCGCGGAGGGCTCAATCACCCCCGCTGCGGCCATCTCCCGGATCTTTTCCTCGGCGGCGGTCCGCTTGGCGTGGACCATGCGTCCTGGTGGGATGCGGATGGGCCGAGCGTCGCCGGTGTTGATCTCGTGTTGGACCAGGGCAGTGCGGGTGCAGTCCTCATCCCTCGCCGCAAAGAGGTCTTCGTTCTGGGCGAGTAGCTCCCGGAGCCGCTGCCGCTGGTCCTGATCGAGGCCCTCGCAGCTCCGCTGGAAGAGGTCCTCAACGGCACGCTTCGCTTCCACGCAATGCTCGGCCCCCGCCGCCGCCTTGTCTGGCCCCCCGGCCGACTCAGGGGCAGGATCCGGCACGCTCGCTCCCCGGCTCGCATGCCTGGTCTGCCCCGGCGACTGACGCCGCCGCCGCCGCCGCTGCCTCTTGTTCCCCCGGCTCCGGCAAGCCCGCGTCCCTCGGCCTTCGCCGGACCTGCCCTCCACCAGGTGCAGTCGCTCCCCCTGCCACACCAACTCCTGCCGGTCCAAGTCCAACCTGGCCCCCACTCGCTGCAGTAGGTCCAGCCCCAGAATGCAGTCCTCCTGGATGGGTGCAAGGTAGCAGGGGTGGCGCACCGTCGCTGCACCCAGACGGAAGGCAAGCACCCGTTTCCCCCGGACTGCAGCGAGCTGTCCCGTCACGGTCCTCAGCCGCAGGCTGGAGGCCTCCCATCCTGGGGGGTTGGTGCCCTCGGTGTCGGGGAGAACGCCCGGCCGAAGTAGGGTCACTGATGAACCGGTGTCGAGTAGGGCCAGGCAGGGTTGGTCCTCAATCCGGCAGTGGAGGTACAGGCCCCGGCTACAGCCGACTCGCCCCACGGTGGCGTGAGGGGCGCCGGTTTTTACAGCGCTCTCCGGAGCGGGGGTTGAGGTGTTCAAGGGCGGCCTTCCCCGCGCTGAGCCGCCCCGTTCCCGTTTCCCGACGCCGATCGAGCGAGGTTCGGGTGCCCGGCAGAACCGGGCTCGGTGTCCTCTTTTCCCGCAGCGGTCGCAAATCAGCGTGCGGGGCTGTTCCGCGGCGGTCGCTGCACGGGCTGGCTCCTCTTCCCCCTCGCTGGATTCCTCCGTCGCCGCCTCGGTCAGCCGGCAGGGCGCACTGCATCTGCTGGCGCTGCCAGTCACCCCGAACACTACCTCAGCCCGTGTAGCAAGGGCCAAGGCCTGCTCCAGCGATGTTGGCGCGGCTAGCTGCACGTGGCGCCGCAGCTCCTCGGGTGAGAGGGCCTTGAGAAAGGCCTGGAGAGCCATCTCCCGCTGCGCCTCCCGGGGGAAAGTTGGGTATCCTCTGCGGGCGAGGAACATGACATCCGCGGCGACCGGGCCCAATCGCTCTCCTGGTCGGCGCCGCCGCAGGGCCAGCCTCTCCCGCATCAAGTCCGGCGCCTCCTCTACACCGAAGCGCAGCTGGAGGGCTGCTGCCAGCGCCGTGTAGTCGCCTCTGTCCTCCTCCGGGACGTCCAGGAGCACCTGGCAGGCCGCTCCTTCCAGCGCCGCCGCCAGGTGGCCGGCCATCTCTGCCCGGCTCCAGCCATTCGTCCGGGCCGCGAGCTGGAACTGCGCCTCATAGGTCTCCCAAGGCGCCTCACCATCGTAGCGACCTGGTCGCACCCGCGCCGATGGGTGTGGGAATCGCTGATCGGCTCCGGCAGGGAAGGCATCCTCTCTCCGGGGCGGCCGCCCCAATTCTACTGGCGGGACCACTACTGGGTAGCCCTGGTAAGGGCTGTGGCCACCTGTCGCACCCAGGAGTTGCTCAGGCTCCCTATGTGCGCCGCCGATGGGTTCTGCGTCTTCCAGCGTCAGCCGGCGCTTTATGGAATCGGGTAGTGTCTGCCACGAGTTGTTCATTCTGCCCGCTTCTGACACCAATGTAGCGTTTTGCAGGTTCTTTCTCAGAATTAAAGAACAGTGGAGACGCGATTAACCAAGCACTGGCTTTATTTTACAACCACACCAAAACCAAACACAGGATCTACACACACATGAGGAGACTGACGAACACGTACACACATTTAGGGTGGTAATTACCTAACAACACACTCTACTTTTACAGGACTACACAGGGCACTAGAATTACTAGGACATTATTTACACAGGTAGGGTCAGCCGCTGGTCATCGTGCTGACCCTCAGACTCTTCCCGGCTAACACTCCCAGCATGCCCAGCGGTACTACGAGCGCCTAGGGGCGCTTCCTCCTCACCACCAGGCGAGGGCGTTACAGTATATTTGCATGAGTTTTCACCTGCTGCTCCAGTTTCCTCACACCTCTTCAAGACAAGCAGATTAGGTTTGAATCGACACTCTTTGGTTTTGTCCTCGGTCTCCAGGAGGAAGGCAGATGGGCAACGTGCCCATGAGCAGAGTGGCTTTGGTGCCTCTCTCCTCTGTGACCTGTCCTGTTCATGTACCTTCACCAGCACAAGGACTGCCTTTCATTTCATTTGCTGTGCTGTGACACAAACCAGCTGCTACAGATCACTGTAACCATGTAATAGTTCATTACACGAAGAACCTTTCAACACTGCAACACATCCCTAAAAAAAAAGAAAGTCATAAATACTTTGTTTCTTAACTTTATTGCAGGTGCCAAGAAGACATAGCTGACATTTCTGGCTTTAGGTCTCTGGTTACAAAAAAGTGCTAGTGGTTGTATATTTCACCACCCCCACTTTGCATGACAAATTATTAGAGGAAAATTGTTACAGTACATCCGGGATACTTCTTGAGATAATAATAATCATAATAATTATAGTATTATAATTATATATAATAATATTAATAATAACTCACACCAACGTGCAGCACCCACATGGATGATGCAACGACAGCCAGAGTCTGCTCATAGTACGCTCACCAATCAGCAGCTCTCAGTGGGGAGGAGAGCAGAGTGATGAAGCCAGTTCAGAGATGGGGATTATTATGAGGCCATGATTGGTAAAGGCCAGGGGGAAATTTGGCCAGGACACTGGGATAAACACCCTAACCCTTTTTGAGAAAAACCCTGGGATTTTTAATGACCACAGAGAGTCAGGACCTCGGTTTTAGGTCTCATCTGAAGGACGGTGCCTTTTTACAGTATAGTGTCCCCGTCACTATACTGGGGTATAAGGACCCACACAGACTGCAGGGTGAGCGCCCCCTCCTGGTCCCTCTAATACCTCTTCAAGAAGCAATCGTCGCTTTCCCAGGAGGTCTCCCATACAGGTACTGGCCAGGATCACATCTGCTTACCTTCAGTGGGTTGCCAGTTGTGAGTTGTAGGATAATATAGAGATCTTAATTCTCATACCTTAATTAAGGCATCCAAGCTTGTTAAAAGTTCTATCAGGGTTTGTTGTTGTATGGTATTTATTTTCTCCCAAGTTCACCATATATCCTCCACACATCATGTTTATTGAAATTTATCAACATCCGAAAACCTGGGGAAAAGACTGGGATAAAGGATAAAGGATACACCTAGGCCACAAATCTGGGCCTGAAAGAATGGACTTTAAAAAAAATAAATTTGGTAAATAGATTACCCATCCAATCCTTTAGTTAGAACTGTGTTAAAATGTGATGTACTGTACCATTAAGACCAAAGGAAGGAAATGATTTCCTGAAGAAGGCTTCACAGCCGAAACGTTGTGTTTTCTCTCTTTTCTTTTCAACATGAAATAAACCTATTACTTGTTTCTTTGGAAATAAGCTCACAATGTCACATTCAAGAATAAAATAACTCACCTTCCTTACATTACAAGACAAGGGTAAAACAGCCCAGCTCTGTTGACTAGCAATTCCCAGCTGTGGCGTTTGCAAGTAAGTTTGCATATGTTAGATGGTACTTTTTAGAAGAGTTTGGCAGGGAATCTTTCTTTTGCAAACCTATCTTTATGTTTTCCAGAAAAAAAAAAGTATTACTTTAAATATATAAAAAAAATTACAATGAAGACCTACAGTATGTGCTATACTACTCCCATCTGTCAGATGCCTCTGTGTCTCCAGGGGTAACAGCAATAGACTCTGTAATCTCACTCTTAAACATTGTGAAATAACTCTCTTACCTCCTGTAACATTATCGTACCATATTCTTTGTTGGTGATGTTTGCCTTTTTTCGTTGTATTGATGTGTTGGACTCTGCTGTTAAAAAAAATCCCAGGGGATAATAAAGCCTGAATTCTATTGACATAATATGAATGAACCTCAATAGGCTATAAAATCCTGCTCTCAAATGTGTTATTTTTCTTTTTTATTGTCTATATGATACCAAAAGACTATGTGTTATAGGAAACGTGTTTGCATTTGATTTACAGGCCCTTTCTACTTTCATTAGTATTACTGAGGAAGCAGGAGGCAGAATATAATAATGTTAATAGTAAACTTTATTTTATATAGGGCCTTTAAAGGTGGCTTCTTAAAGCGCTTTACAGAATGACCACAACAATAAATAAAAAGAATACACAAAATAAAACACATTAACAATATACAGAGGAGACCGTGGATGGTGGTACTAAAAAGAGCAGAGGGGTGAAGAATGGAACCAGTTAAGTAAAGGCTTTTCTGAAAAGCAGGGTTTTGAGTCTGGATTTGAAGGAGTTTAGAGAAGGTGACTCTCTGATATCCTTGGGCAGAGAGTTCCAGAGCTTGGGGGCATAACAGGAGAAGGCCCTGTCACCCACACAATGTAGACGAGCTTGGGGGACAGTAGAGAGAGCAGAATTAGATGAGCGAAGGTTGCGAGGTGGGGAGTAGGGCAATAAAAGTTCAGACAGGTATTGAGGTGCCAAGCCATGCAGAGCCTTATAGGTGAGCATGAGGATTTTAAATTCTACACGGAATTTGACCGGAAGCCAGTGCAAGGACTCCAGGATAGGAGTAATGTGAACACTTGCACTAGACCTTGTCACGATTCTAGCTGCAGAATGCTGCATTAGTGTACAGCAGTGATTGTAAAATTCAGCCGTGTAATGGTTTTAGATTTAAGAACTTAAAAAAAAAAACTGAAAAACCTGAGTTAAAGAAAACCTGAGACACTCGTCTAAGTGGAAGCTGAGCTCTGTGATCTTGCTTTGGAGGCTGGGTCTTATCTTTAGCTATGCTTATTGTCGCGTGGAAGTTGAGTGGATTCAAGTGTACAGTATGGTGGGATTAGTTGGCCGGAGTTGTCTTGGGTCTCAGTGACACAGTGGACCCTGTGTCCTCCTGGGCGTTCACAGGCATTCAGATGCAGCTCTCCTCCAGTGGCTGCTTAGCCTCCAGCTGTGTGCTGCATGTGAAATGCCAAGAAACAGGCGTTTGAATGTGGGGGTGTTGTCACAGATGTCAGAAGGGCAATCAGTGGAATGTCCAGGAGAGCAAAAAAACCCTATGTGTAGAGGCAAATGCAGCAACACAGAGGCTCAGGAGGTCAGATGATATTGGGTAGAAACCTATGCCCTCAGGCCATGGACAGGAGTGACCTGGTGCTAGGCGGGTCTCAAGACATCCGAACACTCAATGCTGAGCGAGGAGCAGAGCAGACACAGGAAGTAAATAGGCTTCACAACAAGACACACCGGAAAGACATGAAGAATCACCGGGAACTAGGGACAAGACAGAGGTAGAGAGCCCTCTAGGAGTACAGGGCGTGACAGGTGTGGGATGGGTCGGCCTAAACTTCCTCATCCTCCCTGTGTGCAGGTATGGGGGTAGGAGCTGACCATCGAGAGATGAAAAACTCACAATTGACCATTGCAAATTGGGTGGGTAACACAAAAACCCTCCTCCCAGGGTCACAAGGGAGCTGGGGCCTATGCCAGCAAGCAAGAGGCATGGTACACCCTGCACACCAGTCCATCACAGGGCAGACACAGATGCTTACATTTACAGGGCAATTTTCCCAGAAACAATTTCTGGGAAATGTAGCCCACCAGCATGTCTTTGGACTGTGGGGGGAAACCAGAGCACCAGGAGGAAACCCACATGTACATGGGGAGAACATGCAGACTCCACACAGACAGACACCATAGGTTTGGAATTGAACCCAGGGCCCCAGTGCTGGGAGGCAGCATTGCTGATCACTGAGCCACTGTGCCGTCAATACAAAATGAAGAAGTAACAGGTTTATTCCCTGCCGAAAAGAGAAGAAAGAAAACACAACGTTTCCGACGTGAAGCCTTCTTCAGGTGAACACAAACCTATTACTTGTTCCTTTGCAGCCTACGCATGCTGACTCAGCTACCCACCTGAACTACTGTACATCAATACCAAATTCTAAATATAATTAATTTTTTTTCATTCCTTAAACATGCTTTGTTTGTCCATAGAACAGTAACTGTTTGTTAATGTTTGTGAAGGACTTTATCCTTGAGGAGCAAATTGGCACTGTGGCTGCACAGTAAGCAAAAGCAATGTTTTGGCAAGAATGTTTTGTATTTTTTGTCAGTATTTCGTCTGTATTTTTTTTTACAAAGAATGTGAGGAAAAGTGAAAGAGAAACAGTAATGGATGAGAAGCCAATTTAACCTGTTAACAACCTCTCAACAGATTTCCAAGCATATACTGTAGAATCACACAGACATTTTTAAAACATATTCTATGAACAGCAGTTTTTCACATTTAGGTAACAGTATTATATGAACATTAGGATTGCATGGATGATAGGACATTAAACTAAAGGTCAATTGAAAAATAAATTATGGTTGTATATAATATTTTAAATTGTATTAATGTCTATGTATTAAAGTATTAATGTCTATGTGGGGTTCACGGCAGCAGTGCGTTTAAAATGCAGTAAGCAAGGAACTAAGAAAATAACTAATCGCCCATAGTACAGTAACTGTAACTGTGTGTTAATGTCTTAATAAAAAGAAAGGAAAGTGGTAAAGATTTTACAATTTAGCAGTAGTTTTTGTATTAGTAGTAGTTTTTTGGGGGGACCATATTCAGTAAATTCATACTAAATTCATCTATTGTATATGTCAGTATCTCTGTACATGTATATTCATTCTTCTTCATCTTAGTGGTACTGTATAACCAGTTTCATGGCTTCTTTATTGGTAGTGGTTGCCGAGTCGCATTGCTGTGCTGGTCTCAGGAGTAAAATACATTTGCCCTAGGGGATAATAATAATGTTTGAGCTGAAAATTGAAATAGATTTGAAGTGTGAAGCATTTCTGTTTCTTAACAGAAGTCAAAACATCTATTTTCCATTTTCTTTAGTTTTCAATATAACAATGATGCCTTTCAGCTTTGACATCTATATTTTTTGATTTTTCTCAATGCCAGAGGCCTCATATTTCATTTCAATTCAAGGTATATACTGTAAATATATATTATGTACAGTATATAATACAATATATTGATATGGAATATAAATTAATATGAAGGTATAGTACTTTGTGTCCACATCTCAATCTAGTATCATTCGTATTCAAAAAGGCAGTTGATTGCAATGAAATCAAAGAGTAAAAACATTAGAAAAGGCACACCACTTTTTGAATTAACCATGTTTCAGAGAAGAGTACCTCATTCACATTGAAGCATTTACTGACCCTGGACACACATTTATTGCAGTAACCTAGTTAATTTTAAAGCTGTATGATTTTCTTACTTCTAGACTTCAGCAACAATTAATAAACATTTAAGCAACAATGAAACATTTAAGATGGGGTACATTTGATCTGAAGTATATTTTTAAAGGTTTCTAATGAAATGCTTGTATGTTAAAGTGATGTGTTTTATATGTTAAGTAAATGGGGAAAATAATAATAATAATAATGATAATAATAATAATAATAATAATAAACTTTATTTTATATAGCACCTTTAAAGGTGGCTTCTGAAAGCGCTTTACAGGATGACAATAACAATAAATAAGAAGACTACAACAATAAATAAGAAGAATTCACAAGATAAGACACAATTACAATTACAACAATACAACAATAACAATAGAGGAGACCGTGGAAGGTGGTACTAAGAAGAGCAGAGGGGTGAAAAATGGAACCAGTTAAGTAAAGGCTTTTCTGAAGAGGAAGGTTCTGAGTCTGGATTTGAAGGAGTTTAGAGAAGGTGACTCTCTGATATCCTTGGGCAAAGAGTTCCAGAGCTTGGGGACATAGCAGGAGAAGGCCCTGTCGCCCATACAATGTAGACGGGCTTGGGGGACAGTAAGGAGGGCAGAATTTGAAGAGCGGAGGTTGCGAGGTGGGGGGTAGGGCGATAATAGTTCAGACAGGTATTGAGGTGCCAAGCCATGTAGATGAGACATTTATCTCTCCTTAGATTTTCAAGTGTTAACAGTACATTTTATGTAAAGCCTTTAGCTCATTCTACTGTAAAATGACCCATTTGTTAGCATTTCAATGATGCTCACATTATGCAGAAAACCAAAGTAAGAATACACAAAGGGCCCATTTTGTTTTATTCATTACTGGTACCAGTCAGGGACATTATGAAATAAGTTCTGTCCCTCTAAATTAGTCTGAGGAAACAGTAACTCAGTGTATGAAAATAAATAAGCTGTAGAGTCACTGGTTTTGTCTTCTGTCTCTGTACTCTATTTAACGTTGTGTTGTGTTAGGTGTTAGTGAAACAATTGCTTTATTAGATCTGTTTCCCTACTGGTTATCATCTTTAAATGCACTAAAAATGTAATATTAAAATGGTATTTTGTAACTAAAGGGAAATTTTGGTAGCTAAAAACAAAACATCTGAACATCATGAACTATATTAATTTAGTAATATAAATGTAACGAACAGTTCTTTCCGGACCCTATGCGGACGACACAATCCGAAGAAGTGGGGAAACACTAGGAAAACGTCATGCAGGGATACGGGGCTGAAAACAGGGGGGCGTGTCCAAAGTGCGCTGGTGCACGGGGGAGGTGTGGCCGAGGCAAACAATCCAAAAAGTAATCCATAGAGGGAATCCAAGACACAAGAATAAGTCCATGGCCAGGTGATCCATCCAAACTAGGAATAAAAACCACGAACCGGGTCGGAACCGGCGGACAGGGAACGGGAACAGAGATTAAAACCTTAACGGGACCAGGCGCTTCCAGGTCCCGGACTCGCACGGTGCGGAAACCAGATGCAGAGCCAGGATGAGCGTCAGCACCTGGCTTTTAAGGTGGGGTGGGAAAAGGGATCAGGTGCACAGAATTAAGTCTAAAGTGAAAGGGCTGGAGCACCCTTAAAGAGGGGGGACTACAATCGTGACAATAAATATATTATACATACTGTATATAGCTAGTAGTGGTAGCTAAAAATAAAAAAAAGCTACAACAGTATTACCAGTATTACCCTTACCTTATTAGCTTCTTCATTTTATGCATCAAATTCTGTAGCTCTGTCATTGGGTCTGGCCTGGATCCCCTCCCATAAGACTGTGCAACGCATCCACCTTGCGTCTGGGCAGAGGCAACATTGACAGTGACCTGTTTCTGGACTGAACAGTAAACTGATACATCTGTTCTTTTTTTTTTCCCGTTTACAACCGTTTTTGTGAAATGTACTGTATGCCAGGGACTTTTACAATACATTTATATTTATATTTATATTGCGCAATACAACTTTTGTGTACTGTTCTGTTCCGGTTTGTTAGTTGTGTGTTCTGGACTGTGAGTAACTCTTCTTAGTGCACTTCTCACTGTACTGATTGTATTGTATTATTATTATTGTATCATTTGTTACACTGTTGCTGTGTTGTCTGTGTGAAGCTGCTGTTGCACTCCAATTTCCCTCACAGGATCAATAAAGTATCTATCTTCTTTAACTCTATATAAAGTTTACATACTTTATAAAACACTATAATGTTCTAAACTGTTATATGAATAAATGCTATCACTAGTGTTGTAAAAAAAGATGTAGTACTTTTTAATATCAACTTAATACAGATTATTAATATGGAAATGTGTGACTAAAGAATTCTGGTAGCTGAAAAATTAAAATAAAAATAGTTTCTGATTTTATTCTCATTCACTTGTGGTTATTTTGGAAACATTTTGACACAGACCTACTGGTCCCACTAACAGCTCTTCCAGCAGCAACCACAGTTTTTTCCAGGTCTCCCATCCAGGTACTGACCAGGCTCACACCTGCTGAGCCCAGTGGATTGCCAGTTGTGAGTGGCAGGGTGATATAACCAACTATATTCACGCCAGTCTGTCCACAGCTTGCTGTTTGCCCTTAAACCACAGGCCCACAGCACAACTGTTACTGTACAATTCATCTCAAGATACAAACTGCACAAACGATACTTTCAACAGTACATTGTTTGTGCGATTAAAGGTGGCTCAACTCCATTATTATCATGATATGGTATGGTTTATTTAAAATGGAACATGTTTCATTCACAGTGTGTACTGCGCTTGAATACGTGAACAACATGCCACACACATGAATCACATGAAGTCATATCCATATATATGCTGAAACAATAGCGTGCAGGTCAATAATAATCGGTCTTCTATATAAATATACTGTATATACAGAAAGTACAGTATGGCATTGTATGGTTTTAAAGCTACTACAGTACAGTATGTGTGAAATATTCAAAATCAAAATTGATTAAGACTATATATATATTATTTTAATGTGGATGTAGACCTAAAAGAAGCTGATCCCATTCACAACAAGTTTTAATAATAAACGAATATCTCTAATAATAAACTATTTTTACGTATCCAACTGACAGTTTTTGTAAAATTGCCCTACTTTCTTTTTTAAAATTAATTTAGTATTTGACATACTATAATATACAGTATAAAATTAATAAAAGTCTAAACAGTATACAACTTATATTCTATAATTTGGGTTTTTAGATTGGGGAATTTAAAGTTTGTCCCAGGGGGCTCAGTTATTGACCAGAATTTGAAACTAGGCATTTTATGGAGACAGCCAAAATGCTTCCAAATGCCACATTAAACATTCACTGCGCCACCTGGTGGTTTTACAAAGTAGTGCAGTCTTGCAACAAAAGTTTTTCGAAAAGTGTGGTGCAGATGATGGGGTGTGTACACTGCATTTTACTGCATTATTTGCTGTGCATTCTGATTGGCGGGATCCGTACATTTTATCAGAAATTGTGTTTTTGATTGAAAATATTCCCCACAGAGAATTATTTTAATTAATATTTTATTTTAATTAATATATCATATGTAATTAATATATCATATGTAGCAAATATGTATTTAAAATTAAGCACAAACGTACAGTATGCTCAGTATATCCTTACAGTTAAAACCAAATTTTAAATCTTCCAGAATCCTATCCTTAGCCAATTCAAGAAAGAAATGATCAGCTTTAATTTTTACTTCTTCATTTAGAAGGGAACAGTCAGACTCAAACAAAAGCAGAATTTAGGATTTCCAATTTTAAATCAGACTATTCTCCAAACATATAGGATAATATTTATCAGCTTGTGCTAAATATTCTTGACAGTACTATATGGTAGGGAGGTACTGTCAGATGTTGGCTGTACTAAAGACACATGTATCTGACAAAATTCAGTAACTTGCTTTTTCATATGAGTAATTTAGGTTAAAACCTCTTGTCTCGTATGGAATGAATATGCTAAAGCATTCTGTTTTCTCATAGGAAGTCTAACCTCATAGCCTTTTGTAGTTTGATTACAGTTGAAAGAGCTTTAGGCTGCAGCGTATGCGATACTTCTCTACTAATGACTGTCTACTATTGTTATTACTCCACGTCAAATTACCCGTTACAAGCAATTTAAAGATTTTTTTTTATCCCAGAAGACCCCAGAATGTTCACCACATACAGTAGGAAATCCACTTCATCCATTACTGAAATGCAAAACTGAAGTCCATCTGTCACCACCAACCAGCCACTGAATGCCAGCAGCTCCCAATCATAATTGATCGGATGGAGAAGTGAGAAATTAACCCATGAATTATATTAAGCAGGAAATTAAATTGGACAGGTTGTGCAGACTCAAGGTGGAATTTAGCTAGGACACATGGTTTAACATCACTTCTTATGAGAACGGTGCAATGGGATCTTAGTAGCAGTCAAGTAGACAAACAGTAGACAATGAGTTGGGACCTCAGTTTAATATCTCATCTGAAACACTAGACACAGGAGGTTTTATAAAGATCCACATGAAAATGATATTCTTGCCTCATGTGACAAATGAATGTACAATGGTATTTTAAATACATTTAATAGGATTTAAATCCAGACTGAAAACCTATTAATTCAGCCTAGCCTACTCACACCTTACATCATAGCTTGTTGCAACTATGGCTACTGGTGCTGCTTTACATGCCATTGTGTGTCTCGGTGTTGGCCTTCCAGGTAGATACATCTGTTCTGACCAAACTATGCTATTCTCCTCCCCACATGTCCGGATGCTGCATCAATGCCATGGATCCAAGAGGGACACCGCAAATATAGCTATCATTTAGTAGAATTTGATGGTCTACAGAGAACTGCATGGAGTCCTGGCACACAGAAGGACACGATGGAAGACTTAATACTCCACATTTAGTACTTTGTTTAGGATTGTATAACGTTAGCATGCCCAGAGGTGTTGTGCAGTCAGCTGACCTTGGACCCCTAGAGGTTTTGTTCTCCTTACAGAAGAGTTTTTGGATTCTCTCCTCCGTTGTCTTCTGGCTTTTTCTCTTTCTGTATTGTAATGTCATGTACATGTCAGGGAACCTATTGGTAGAATTGGAGGATCCTTATGCGTGACCGTGAATCCCACAGAACGCAGAGTAGCAAAGGGACAATCCAAAAGACGAAATCCAAAGGCTTGGTCGATTAGGGAGGCAAAGGGTCCGGTAACAAGAGATATCCAAAAACAATCCAAAAGACAAAATCCAGAAGGCAAGGTCAAAAGGCGGGAGCAAAGATTAGTAATGTGAGATCAGTCAAAAGGCTAAGAAACGCACACAGGAGAATTCTACAAGAGGCTTCTCAATTGTGAGCGTGGGAAGGTGTGTGAGGGGAGTTTAAATACTGAAAGGAAAGGGATGTGGTTAGATAATTGGTTAGGGAGTGAGAATTTGGGGAATCTAGTGCATGTGGGAATGTGATGGGTTTGTGAGGGAGAGTGTGGAGTGTGACAGGAATGGAATGGCGTTTGCATGGAGAGTGTGGGGCGTGACAGTACAGTCACACAGCTTTGTTAAGTGCCTTGGGGCAACCTTGTTGTGAAAGGTGCTATATAAAAATAAATCAAATTGAATTTAATACTTAGTTTTCCTCATTCCCATTTGTTACTGATTCGTGCATATTCACAGGGTGCTTTTTGGCTATAGAGCAAACGTAACTTTATACGAAAATGTCAACATTTTCATGGACTCTCTGAGTTTCCTTCGTGGCAGTGATGATCGACAGAGACTGCGATTCCCCCAGCAGTGACACACAATTGACCGAGAGCTGCTGAGAGTATAGTGGTATCAGTTAGCCAGGGCTGACTTGACTGACTAGGCTCTCAGCAACACAATGACTCCTGTGGCCTTCTGAGCTCTTGCAGTCATGCAGTGCTGTGCTGCCTGTGAAAAGTCAAATGATGAGTGTCGTGAAGGTGAATGGTTGTCAGAATCGGCTAACACTTCCTCATTCTCACTGGTGGAGTTGCAGGCCCAGCAGCAGTGAGCCAAGTCATTAAAAGCAAAGAGCTGGCTAGTTCAAGCTGTGCGGGCATAATAAAACCAAATGTCAATTCCAAAATTTTAAAAAAATGTGTTTTACAAAATGTATTAAGACATAATGTCCGTATGGAAAGGATGTGTGAACTAAATCAACTTTGGGATAATAAGTTGAATTTGAAAATGTAGGAAAAATTCAGATTTAGAGATTCGATTTAGCTGAGATATCCTCAGCAGAGAATCAAGCCTGGGAATCTCAGGCATTCAGGAGATTATTCCGCACTCATGTGTACACAATAAAAAATTCAACTCCTTGGGCATCTTTGTATTTAAAGACCTTTGCACACAGAACAATCAGGATTTGTATGAAAACCATTAAAAAAGATTAAAACGTGAATATATAGAGCAGAAAACACTGAAATACTGAAATGGTTAGATTTATTCATGAGGATGAACAGTTTTACATTACGGAAGTGAGCTGAAAATGTACAGTATGCTTCTGAATCCACAAATATTGGGTGAAGAGACCAGTACTGGCTAAATTATAAAACCATACAAATCAAGTGCAATGCAGCTCTGATACGCCTCTAAAACTCAGTAAGAGAGGATTAGATAGGGAGAACCTGCATGTCATTGCAACTTTGCTTCCATACACAGAAAAGGCGCCTAGGATTGGCCAGGCAGTAAAGGTTAATACCTAAAACAAAGTGACATCATGTAGATTATGGGAAACTAACAACATCTGATCTTCTATTAACATTTTATTGTAAAAAACAAAGATATTGACAGTCTATTACAGTATTTGGCAAAATATAAGGATTTGGCAAATTAGGAACATAGTGTTAATGCTACACAGCTTCCAACAACTAGTGTGAGAGAACTGACAGATGGATCAGGATTCTTCATCTTGAACTCCAAAAGAGTTATGTAGTAATTTCATGTGTATTGACAGTTTTAATAACGCACATTTAAAAGTTTTACCCTTATCGATCCTCAAGTGCATATATTGTTATACCATTTTTAAATGTATTTTCTTCTGCTTCTTAACTGCATTTATCCTTGAATTTCACAAATTGCTTTCCTGGATGAAGCAACCCCTAGAAAAAACAGACAATACCTACATTTGAATTAATCCTCCTCTGGTATTCTATTATATGTGTGAACTATGCATAAAAATTACAGACAAAAGTGAGATTTTAAAATAAAAAAGCTAAACAAGTGCTCTGAGTGCATTTAAGTGTTTATCATATTCACCCACTAACGTGGGATACATAATTAGTCACTCATTGAACTTTTATACTTTTAGAACAAAGACAATTACATGTGCAAAGAATTCAGTTTGCTAATTAGTAAAGACGAGTACTTTCAAAAACTTTAGTTACATAACTGATGTAACTGGGATTTGAAATAAATATGAACACCATTTACATTTACAGGTTTGCTATTAACAAAAGGTTTCTCCAGGTATTTTAATTATTACAAAAATTAAAGATGTGTGGGTATAAATTTAGAGTAGATGGCTCAGTACAAAAAGATGCATAGAAAGAAAAAAATTAACAAAGTAGTACAGTTGATTTTGAACTGCTGTATCACTCTTTGAAAAACGCAAATGAAAAGAAAATATATACAGTTCCCTGTAAGCCAAGGTGTAACATTGAGATCTGCTTCCAGTTAAAAAGCTGTACTTCACTGCATTACAAGATTTTTGGAAAGTGTAAGCATTTTACATGTTTTGCATAACCCGTAAGCAATACTTTGTAAGGAAACGGAATATATACAGTATATATATATAAAGATACATGATTCCCTGAACCCTTATGTTTTAGAGATTAAACTCCATTTATGAACATCATAAAACATAGTTGTCCATATTTTAGAAGCTTCCATGGTGACAATTCATGGTCACACAAAGCCACAGTTGGAGGCCGTCACTCAAACAAAGAGTCCAACATCCTGAACAGAAACTCGATACATTTTTGCAGAAACCTGACGAGATGAAAGCAATTCGATTCGATAGCGTCAACAAGATTAACAATAACCCAAATTCCAGTTCCTATTCTCCCATGGAATTATACTCAGAACAACACAGCATCTACCGTTTCAGCCACCCAGCTCTGTACAGAGTTTCTACATTGTTTCTTAAAGTTACAGGAAAACTCTGCAGAGCAGTTGTGATCAAAACTCCATTTCTTACTCTCACCATTGTAATAACATTCATACTGAGAACAATACCCTCACTGAGTACAGCTAATATTCAACACACATATTTAACATATACAGATATAGGTATTAATTAAAAACTATTAGAAACATCACAATTTTATGGATGGGCCACATCTTTATTTTCAGTGATTTAACATATTTTAATATGCAAGGAAACATGATGCCCACTTCACTGAAACACTTCTAAAGATGACTTCACAGGTTGTGAATTTAATCACATTGTAGTGAGTGTACACAATACACATACTGATTCAGACACATTATTATTATTGTTACAGCTTTCAGACATCGTAACTGTCAAATGATGAGACTGTATTAAGATACACAAGACTGAAGAACAAAATTGTATAAACCCTTAAAAATTAATTATAATTGCTGCTACATTTTACTGCCCAAGCAGTTATCTGGGTAACACATTTATTCATGTGCTGGTTATAATTTATTAGCATATTTGTGTGTGGCTGTATGTACATATAAATATAATAGCCAATGAAAGAGTTGCAAAGTATTTAGTCCTCTATAGTGTAGTATTAATGGACCTTTATTCACATGTACTTTTTTTGAGAAGCAATTGGAACTATATCATCTTAAATTTATGCTGAAGCACAGTAATATGTAAGGAGAGCTGACAGATTCCTTCTCTATATACAGTATATCTGAATTTGTGTGTCATTTGCATGATAAGTGTGAAGGTCATACAGTACGCTTTACAAATCATATACAAATAATGAATGATGTTATTAAATTCTTACTATACAATTACTGGTATCACAGTACTCTTCACACAAATATTACTGACACTACAATATATCTGAATCACTGAAAGAACAGATTTTTTCATTAAAAGTCATTTCAAGGCCATGTTAGTAATGTGCATAATGAGTATGGTTAATTTTATACTATACGCCTTACTACATTCTGTTCTGCATTTCCTTCCTGTATTGTTTCGTATTGTATTCAAAATTATATTTTTACAATGAAAATGAAACAAAAAAAGATCAGTAGTAAATTTTATTCCATTGACTTCAGAGTTACCTATAAATAACAATACTGGTGGAATTTGTGCTTTTTCTTTACTTTTTAAAAAAACCCATTTGTGCAGGTGTGCATTTTTAGACGTTTTGATATCTAATAACATATTATTCTGCGATTCTCAGATTATTTCCAAGCTCAAGATTCTAGTAAGAATGTCTCCTGACCCAGCTTGTTACATTTTTAAAGGGGAAGAAAATTGTGTTTACTTCACGTCTTTTAAGAACGTAATTTGGAAAATGCCAATTGCCCATTCCTGTACTCCTTCCCTTTTCCTCACTGTCTCCCCTTTTCCCACCTCCCTCCTCTTATAAAAGGACAGAGAGACCCCTGCTCTCCCTCTCTCATCTGGGATTTTGAGAAGAGCAGCAGTACCCATCTTCCTCTGCTATCACAGCCTCCCATCTGACTAACACACCTTGTTGTAAATAACAGGACAATAAACCATCCCTCATTATCTCCTTGCTTCCAGAAACTGCCTCAAAAATGACAACGGTCATGCTGGTGTTAGAATGGGAATGGAACCCAGGATCAACAGGAACAACTGGATTAACTTGGGGTGGATGTCATGGAGAGGTAGCAACAAGCTCAACCAGCAGACTTCCCCAGTCAGACAGGCCCGAGGACTCAGGAGTAGATGTAAATTCCCCTGAATTAATAAAAGACAGTTGTAAAACTGATAGCAGAGAATCGGACGAACCACATGGGTCACTATGTCAGTGAATTGCGAGCACTGCAGGGGTAGAAGGGGTGAGCACTTGAACGTTTTATAGTTGTTAGAGTGATCAGGATACAAAGCAGCAAAGGACACAACTCTGGGGTCAGAAAGAAGGACAAACAGCACAGTTCAGAGACCAGGGGTCTCAAGTGAGCACCAAAACCAGGACGTGCCACTTTCAGCCATGCATTACACTCAATGCAATTCAAGCATCACTTGAGACAATCTGGGGAGAAACTTAAGACATATCTGATCTGCACATCCGTTTCCCTAAGAGGTCCAGGAAGAATTAATGACACACCGATTTTGACTGCCTCCATCATCAGGAGCACTTAATATCCCAAGAGACCCTGGATCCAGCGTTAAGGAGTGAGGCTCTTCAGTGAGCTAAAGAGACCGAGGTGGAGGAGATTATTTTAGAAATAACACTCAAACCGAAAAGGTGCCATGGGCCCCACACCATGTGGCTGTTTAGTGAGAGATAGAGGCCAGGCTTAAAGGCGAAGGCAGGGAAATGTGTTTGCACCAGTGTGAGAGGGACCGGAAACTCCAGGCAGCTTGCTGGATCACCAAGCTGCAAGAATTAAATTTTACAGCACAGGACCGTGCCGGCGAGCACCATGGGAACTCTGATGCTCTCTCCAGATAACGCTTTGAGGAACCCAGCTGTAAACATCACTGGATTGATGGGAGGCAAAGCACCGAGGGTGAGACTCCTGCCTTATCACAGGCTGCAGGAATACAGAGGCTGGCAGGTGCCCCACTGGAGAGGCTTGCTGTAGACGTCCTGGAACTGTTTCTACGCAGGCTTGCGGCTAGAGCTTGATGCTGAGTGGGTGATGCCCTGCTGCATCATGGCATGGGGTGAGTGATCCTTCCCCCGAATGGTCATCTGGCGTTGAAATATCAAGACCGAGTGGCCTCCTAGCGTGGAGGTGTGGTGTCCACTTGAAGTCCTGCCTGTTCCCTCAAGCCGACCCTGTCTGACGGAGAGCACCCCCAGATCCAGCAGGCTCCTAAGCGTCTCCAGTGACCTAGGAGCCTTTCCCATTTGCAGATACTCTCAACCATCCCGGTCCCCTCCCTGTGGACCAGACAGAGGCCAGTCCATTTCTGGGGCAACAATATCTCCCTCAGGCTTTGTAGTGATCCTCTTCCCCCCAGAATGGACTGTCCCTGTATTTCTCCCCTTCCCTCTGGCTCCCATTTTCCTGACTTCCCTCCCCATAATAGGTAAGAGAGACCCCTCTTACTTTTTTACTTACCTGTCCTTTTTGTCCCTCTGCTCCTTCCCTACTTTTGCTACCCCTGTGAATAACACACTCTCCATAAATAACAGGGCAATAAACCTTCCCTAAGAGCCAAGACAACAGCCTCCTTGCCCCCTTGTGTCCACAAACTGTCTACATTATCAAAATACATTAGATATCAATTAGTTAAAGCAATTAGACCTCCAAATTGTATCATTATCAAAACAACGTCTGCATTGTCAGGGCGATAAGATGACATAGCTTACTTGACCTTGATAAGGGTCTTTCTGGTAAAGTGTAAAAAAAGTAAACATTATTGGTGGAAATTAATATGAAAGGTTGCAGGTTTATTTACCAAACAATTTAGTGTTAATATCAATGAGTGTAAATACACAATTTTCCCACTACAGTTGGAAATATAATTTCACAACCTCTGCTTGTTTATCAGGGACACTATGAATCCATTAGAGATACCACTGTCATTAGTGGGTTTCTATCGGTGAACTTTCTGGCCAGAAAGATTCTCTGATCCGAAGAGTATTCAATAAGCCCATCGAAAAGAACACAATCAAATCAAACAGAAGTCCTGTTGGAATTCTGTTCTGGGACAGTAAAGAGTGGGGTGTTATAGTTCTAGTAATCTTAACAAAGCACGTCACACATGAGTCAAAATCATTAGTCCATTATGATTAATTAAATACTCTTCTTGTTGACTTGTTTTTACAACTTTCTGCTTACTAGACATATCAGACATGTTTCCCTTTGGGTGTAAGGGGAATATGTGCTGTTAACAGGCCTGCAGTTTGTTTATACTGAACATACTGTCTGCACTTGTCTGGCCTTCAGGCCTCTCGTTTGCAAACTATGTCAAACAGCTGAATTTGTTGGAGATCTGAATTCTATATATATTTCTATACAGTATATAACATTTTATATGTGTAGTTTACCTTGTATCATTAAGACTTCTTGATCCAGTATCTTTTCAACTGTTATTTAAAACTATATTCTGCACTGAAAAAAGGAATACTACACATTGTCAATACAGCTTTTGATGCACAAAACAAACATTAATGTTAAAACACATACTGTGTGTGGTTTCCTCAGAAAACCAATCAGCAAACAATACATGTAGTTTCCCAAAGAGAATTATTCTTGTGAAGTTAAAGGGGAACTGCAGTCCCAATTTCTCAGACAGTTTATTAAATCTTGGCAACAAAATAAATTGATTGACGTTATAGAAAAACAAAATTTAGGATTGAGCGCAAAATTGTGAATTTTGTGAAAGCACTGTAAATTTCCATGGATTGGGATGTGATTTCCCCCTTCCTCCTCACTAGTCTCTGTTATGACTAATATAATGTGATATACGAGCAAATAAATACAGGTTGTGCAGCAGACATTTCACTGCAGAAATGTTCCAACGTGATCTGCATGCGGAGCTAAGAAGTAGTATTTGTCGGCAAAACTGTGATGAAGGCAATATTTCTATTGGATTAAAAGTGATGTATTCACAAGTCTGCTTGTTTACAATGTAATACGGCCTCAACACATTGCCGAATGTTTTTGTTGCCTTGTTCTGAATCACAGAACATGGCTCTGCACATACATGGAAATTTCACCTATTTGTGATGAAAAAGTTACCGTGTACATTTTACTTTTATTGCAGTTTGAAAAGCACTCATCAATGTTTATTCTTTCTAACCCTGAAAGATAAAAATATCATTGCAGTTCCCCTTTAAATGTGAAAATTGTGAAAATACATATACAGTACAGTATATTCTAGAGCTTACACATCATTTTAACAGCTGAATGGGATGAACTGTACAATTTACTTTCTTAATCAATCTATTTTGAGTAAGGATAATTCAATTTTAAGTAATAATAATAATAAAATATATGTGCAGTAAGTCTAACAATGATGTAATTTAATGGCTTTTAACATTTTGCCCTTCCAGGTTTATGGAAACTTCCCTTCACATTCTGACCAGGCAACAAGGAAATGAGTATAACCTCTTCTGTTAACTGAAAATTAGTACAACAGGAAACACCAAGACAACAACAAAGCCTCTAACAAATTACACAGTCTTTAAACTGCCCTCTTATTCTGCACCTTGGAAGGCTTTCAAAAGCACAGCTGCTTGTAAGGGAGACTTATCTGACAGGGATTTATGAGTATTTCCCCCTTTATGAACACATTTTTGACAATCATACAGCTCTCTTCAACAACATAAAGACATTTTCATTTTAAGATGCAAATCAGTGTCTGTTTTTTCAGTCTATGGAATTCCAATTGTTAATAAACAGAAAAGCATAAGAGGAAATCCTCTGTGTTTGTTGTAGACAAACAGTTGTGCAGACTGCTTATGCATGTTCAGTCACGGAGTAACTGTTTTCATGTGTAACCCATCCATCTTTTGTAACCAACCTCCTAGACTGATACAGAACCCATAAGCCTATAGGGGACAATTGAGAGCCGCCAATTAAACTAGACAGCCTGTCTTTGGACTGTGAAAAGTAACCAGGGCACATGAGCAAAAAACCCATGTGGCCATAGATGGAACACGCAAATGACACACGTATCCCAGGTATCCCAGCCTGGAATCAGACCCGGGACCCGAGCTGTGAGACAGCAGTGCATCTGCTCTGCCCACATGCTGTGATAAGTCGTCTGTAAGACTAAACATGCAGTTATCAGTCAATCATACCATGTGATCAGAAAGCTAAACAAGATTAGATCCCCCCTACAGCAGATGTGTTGAAAACCACACCTGTAGACTTTATAAAGGAAATGCCTGGTGGCATGATTAATCAGTTGGCATGTTTCTTTTTAAGCACATAAAGACTACAAAATATTACTATTAATAAATACTCATTATTTTCTGCTTTCTGATTTTCTGCTAAAATGCACTATACTGTATGTACTGTATATCCGACAACGTCTGTAAACCACAAGCAACCACATTTTTATGTAAACATTCTCCATTAAGCATCTTTTGATAAAAAAAACTGCAACAGATACTCTGGAGTTGGTTATAATTAAATGCATGTGCAGTTAACCAACACATTTTGAATAGTGTAATGCTTGAAAAGGTTTTGAAAATTGCTTTTGTTCACATAACACATGCATTATAATGACTGTCCTCTTAAATGTGTCGTTTATGTCATGAGCTATCTCTATATTTTTAAAGAAATGGCATTTTCCATTATTTCATATCAACTTTCTTATTAACTGCTGACTCCAGGTTACATAGCAACTGTGAAGGATTTGTGTCATGTACTGTAGCTTTTTTTAAAATGAACTTGATACTTATTGTTCTATTATCTTACTCAAGTCAATACTTACAGATGCTCATTTATGATTCATATATGATAAAATTTTGTCCACCTGGTAATGGGAGGAAAATCCCACATATGGGACAGAAAAAGAGGATAGTGCAAAAAAATTCAAAGTGACAAAATATGCATGACAATACATGTCCTAGATAAAGGTTTGTCCTTTCTTTCTAATACAGTACATGAAGCATACAAAAATAATAAATATCTCTGAAAGGTTACAATACATGGAATGTTGGTTTGTAATGATATTTGTAAACACTTTTAAATGTTTATTTTGTGATCAAAAATGTCTAATTACCAAAAATATATTTTTCATGTTCAAATTTTGTTTCCAACATATGACAAGAGAAATGCCAAATCAATGGTATTCACAAAAGAGGAATCCACCATTTAAACGAGTTGTCATAACAAACAGGCAAAGAGATATTCCCTATGTCACTGAATTTTAAAATCTGTGAGTTTCTTCTGTTTCTGTGGCCTAGTTCAGTGATTCTCAATCACTGTTCTGGAATACTCCTGTATTTGCAGGCCCTTCTGCCAAGAGGGCCCTTAATCACCACTGCTAATTGCTTTCAGTGAGTGATTTGAGTGCTTGTTTAGACTTTTTTCCTGCACTTGGGCCTTGGTTTCAAAAACAGTGTTTCTCAATCCTGGTGCAAGTAATACATTTGTCTTCTGGTTCATGCTTCATCTGAGTTCTTAATTACAGGCTATTTTGTTTCAATTTTCTATCTTTAATTTCAGCTCTTAAGAAGCCCAACGAGATTCGTAATTAGTACTGTATGAAGCCTGTGCTAATTACCGAGTTTCTGACCTGCCCTCATTCAGGTGTATTAGCTACAATACAACCAATTGGACTTAAGCAGAAGGAAACACTCCGACTCCCTTTGGGGATTCTGATGTCATTCCCATCTGCTTCTGTTCTTTTTAATTGGTCACCTGTTACGAGCTGTTTAACCAGAAAGAAGGGAGCAGATTCTTAATCAGGAAGTTGAGGTGAGGCTTCATTAAGTGCTGTGATTTGAAGCAGTCTGAACATTTTTTAAACCAAGCACTGAGCGCGGAAAAAATTCTAATCCAACAGGCAGATCAGATACAGGTACCAATTAGCACTAGAGGTTAAGGGTGCAGTTGAAAAAAAACAGTGAACACAAGGATACTGGTCTAGTCCGTTGGAGTAAAGGCAAATGTAAGACATGCTGCACATAACAGCAGGTCAGGTGACGAGGACACTGTATTGTAAGGCAAGGTCAGGTGGGGAACCAGTAAAATAACATAACAGCTGATAGACATACAAGTTAAATAAATACTCACATGGGCAGGTGGATCCCCCTTTTAGAATTACGAATTCATTTTAGAATTAATAGTAAATGTCCCCCACTTAAATACAATGTTTCTTGCTGTTCCTTTTTAAACTTCACCTATACCACAATTTCTAGACAACTGCAAACAACAATGAAATAAAGAGCATTGTATATTAGCCTGTTTAGATAAAAGAACCATTTAAAAGAAACTGTTGATTCGCTGAACATGCTCTCTTCTGTCACTGTCACTATTACTTTGTTTGCTAATCAGCATTCATTCATATGCCATTGAATACAGAGGAACCTTTTCTGCATTAATCCATGATAGAAAGAAAAAGATCAAATTGGGAGCATTTTTAATCCCAAAACCATTTCTCAAGATTAGGAATAGTCTTGTATTCTTTGTGTCTTTTAATATAATCACAGGTAAGACAAGCATGTTCTTCCCAAAAGAATGACTTCTTCACCTTGAAGTACTTGTGCCAGGAAACGTACTGCAAATACATGTCTTCATTTTTGTCTAGAACCAGAAGATAATCGGCCAGTTCTTTTGGCGAAAGGAAATCATCTACATGAATAAAAGCATCTCCAGGAATGTAGTTCTCGTAGTTTTCTCTTGATGGTCCCAGGACAATTGGCACTGTACCGACCGATAGTGCATTGTACAATTTTTCTGTGATATAGTCTCTGTGGATTGAGTTTTCAAATGAAAGATAAAATTTACAGCTGGCAATAGTAGAGAGAAAGTTCTTATCACTAACATATTCCCCAAACGCCTGACCGTAGGTGTTTATTTCAATGTGTTTGTATAAGTCATTGTAGTACTTTACTCTGGCATGTTCAGGATTCCAGTTGCTCACAATCCAGCAGACCAATTTGTTCTTTACTGGAACTTCAAAATCTGTAGGTATCCTGCTGGAAATAAGAGACCCATAAGGCACTTCAATGTCAGAGTCCCGTCTGTAACTTAAGGTCACATTGAAGAGGTTTTCAAGACCAGCTGTTTTTGGAGAGTGAGTGGGTGACTCCAAGTTCATCCACACCCATTTCTGGAATGGGGGCCGATACATTGGTGGCAGGTTGACTAAATCCCTGCTGATGTCTCTGTGGTGGAGAAGAACTGCGTCCGATTTATTATACAGATTCCTATCCACTGTTAAATGGCATCCATTGATTTGGAACAAAGAGTTACAAGAATTTAACTCAAAGGTCTGGCCGAATGGCCAAAGCCAGATAAGAATGACCGTGTGATTTAGGTCATTTTTTGAAGAGAAAAGGTTTTTCACCTTCAGTACTGATGTTGCTGACTCAATAGGACCTGATATCCAGCTACTGGAGGGCTTTATATACATAATTATAAAAGTCACAAAGCAACCCAGGAAAAGGGTAGCAATTAAAAGGGGGCGTAGAATTCCGTGAACAGATGCAGATGACATAATTTTTCCTATTAAAGAAACAAGACAAAGACAAACAAACATATAAATAATGATTCCTTGATATTACTGCACATGAGTCTTCTGGTTCTCTAACTGAATGCTTTTCAATAAAAACTGTATGTTTGGTTTTGAAACTTGTTAAAACACTGTACAGTATGACTAAATTGGAAACACCTGTTAAGTTATACAAAACATAAACTGCTAACAATGCTGAATTGCATTTCAATTTTTGCATTTTGTTCTGATAAAAACATGGTTCTCAACAATTAAGTTCAAAAGCTTTCCTCACACAGTAGGTACTGATGCACAAATAGTAACAATGCCAAAATTATTCTGTCTAAATTATTCAAATATTTTAAACCTAGATATCAAACAAGATCACAGTTAATGTGAAAGCACAAATTAGAGAATCCTGCATAGTATCCAGTATCAAATGTGACACTGTCAAAACGAAAACATAATTTCAAGTGTGCCCTGCTCGACCATGGCCCATTATCACACCCCTGACAGTGTTAACGCACTGACCCAGTCATCCTCTGGAGATACCACTCTGGGACATTCTGCCACTCTTCCTGTGCAACTGCAGCCAGCTGGTGAAGTCTCTTGATGGCACTGACAAATTATTTCACACTCCACAACTGGCTTGCAGAAACCGAGGGCTCGGGGTCTCCATCAATGTGTCATTGACAGATAAAGTTGCCTTCAATCGGCTCCTAAGGTGTTCTTTTGTTAAAGGGGATTCCTTACCACATCATCACACCCCATAGTTAGCTTGTAAAGTAGACTGCCCCTGAATGGCCTCTGAGCTTGGAGATCATTTTCACCCACATGCCAAGCTACAGACACTCTGCTGCTGTTAATTTCTTTCCTTAAAATTTCTTGATCTATAGCCAATACAGTCTGATCAGACACAGTCCTGGACTGGTATGATGGCTTGCTGTACCCCTGTCCCTCACAGAGTAGGATTCTTGGTTTCTCTGGACTAGTGTTCTGATTATTGAAAGACAATGTCTCCAAAAGGCAGGCTACCCTGAGTTGCAATGACATCTACAGTACCACACAAAGTTCATCACTTTGAACTTAGCATGGTCGCATATTTCAGTGTTCTTGAAATGATTAAAATCCTGTCTTTTTTGCTCGGTTGTTTAAATTCTCAAAGACTCTTTAGCTTGTGACTAAACTCAAACATCAAACGCCAAAAAACTGCCACTTTTATAAAACCACTTGATTTTAACTCGGTATGGATCAATACTACACAATCAACAAACCCATTTTTAATGATTTAAAACATAAATAAAATCAATTATGTGCTTAATGGGTCACCGACATCACACTGCATTTTCATTGTGCATCAGTATAATTATTCTGTCTCATCAATGTTCACAGTCACTGTTAAAAATGATGTCTTTGCTGTTTGAAAGCTTCCTTTTTCCTTTTATGAGTTAATTCAACATTGGTTAATTAAAAAAATAGCTTCTAGTATGGTCAAAAATAAAGAGCTGAACTGAATTTTTGTTATTTTTTTCCAGTTGACTGAAGGGAGAGATTGAAATAAAAACCAGTTTGCCTGGTAGATGAAACAAGTTATCTTGTTCCAAACTTTTCAATATTAGAAAGATAATTCAGACAGGATATTTTTGTTGTTTAGCTTGTTATAGTGTCAGACCAGCTTTCTTGAATGTGATACTTATTACTGTTTAGTTCCCATCCCATTTAGTTCCTCATTCCATTTTTCTCCCAAAAATTATCATTACTTTGTCTCTGAGCTCTTCAGCTAAAAAACTGGAAAGACCTCTGTGCACTAACAGTTAAAGCAATTAAGAGAGCACAATGCCCATACTAAAATTAAGAGATTATCTGCAGAATTATCTGACTGCTTACAGAGTATTTTTCTTTATTCAAATTTCCTACACTAGTTACTAAATCTGGCAAGTCTGAGACTGTCTCAGAATCCTGCTGTTTTAATGGTTGCTATCTCCGAATAAACGATTCTTTGAGCACATGCCGAGAATCAATTTCTCACACAACAAACTGCCACAACAGTAGCTCCACCTACACATGTTTCCACAGGCACTGCACAAGGATCCAGATGCTAACCTATCTGTTGCCAACATAAGACTTAATGATTGATGTTATCACCTTGAATTTAAGTACGAATCCAAAAGCCTGGGCACTCCAGCACTCAGATTACGAGTGACAATGCACCATCTAATGTGCCTTGTCTTGCTTGAACCATAACCAGTTGTATTTGTCACAGCTCGACTGTCACATGTTTTTTGTAGATGTTAAGAACACTAATATGCCTTGGTATGAACACTTCTAAAAAATATGATGAAATCTGAATGAATATTTTGATTATGCATATTAATTACTAAAACTAAAAAGACGTGGTTATGTCTAAAAAATTGGGAATAATTTTACAAAAGCTGTTCTGTCTCATATCCCTTTCTATTTTTGTATTAAAGCAAAAATATCCAATTAACTGCATTTTTATTTTTATAGAGAACTTGGTCCTACTCCCCAAAAATTACAAAATTAAATGTATATTAATTGTGCACTTAGTTAAATAATTAAATCTTTATGATTATGCATTATTTTAACCTTTGAGTTGTGTTAGCAATTTAACAGGATTTCATTGTTTTGAAAATATTTTATGTTTTAAGAGACATACTATACAGTACTAAACCAAAGAATTAAACACTTAGAAGACAGTTATAACCTAATATAGTCTGAAGTATCAAATAAATCACTTTAATGGTTTAGAATTCGATGTTTGTAGTAGCCCGTTATGTTAACTGGAATGTTAAAGTATTTTTTTTAGACTAGCAACAGATTATCATCTTGCGTAATCATAATTTATAATAATCTCTTAGCATTTCTTTTGAAATGTTCTGTTTTGGGGGGATTTTTGTCATTCATTAAAATACAGAAGCTGCTGTATATTCATATGCTGAAAATACTTACATGAACAACCTTATGCTCTGCTAGAGTGCAGGAGTCCAGAAATATCTGGTGATTTTTAATAAAGAAAACACCAGCAAACAACAAGGAATACTTGGTTAAAATGCGGCATATCAGCTTCTGGTAATACAGAGCAGTAAAAAGAACAGAATCGAAAGCATCTCACACCAGATCACAGGTTATGATCTTCTCCTCTGAGTGAATTCTGTGGGAGATTTTTCTCTTGATCTTGATCTTGCACTTGTTGGGCTTCTCACACTGTCTGCAGCAAGAGCTTCCATCAGTTCTCCTCCCTGTAACTTAAGGAAGCAGAAACAGCAATCACTGCCTTGGTCCCAGAGGTGGATGAAGCTCAATAAAACAAAAAGCATCTGCTATGTGGCCTTAATAGCAGTTATATATATATACAGTATAATAGCAGTTATATATACACTACTGTATTTGCCATGTTATGTTGGATCATTCTGTCCCATAACAGTGCACTGTATATAGACATACTGTAGAGACAGAACACCCAGAGACACGAAATAGAGGAATCTGTGGACATAAACACTGCACATCTGAAATACAATGACATTAGAATCCAGTACTTTCTGGTCTTGTTCAAGGTCACGCTGACAACGGTTGGGAAAACATACATGTTGTTTTGATGTCCAAATCCTGAATACTGTTTACATCTTACTTCTAATATACTGTATACTGTACGTGCAAATCACCTTCATAATGTTAACTACATTAACTAAGTTGTCGAGTAACCATTTGTACAGTATGTCTACTGTGAGTATAGTGCTAAATGACACTAAATGAGTGTTTTTATAATGCATTAGACAGTACACATAATCTAAAATAATTACCCCTGGTTACAATGCCAAGATAAATTTTGTGAACCCCAGCTATAATTATTAGAAGTACATTTTCTTATTATGATACCCTTGTTTAATTGAAAGCAGTCTTTGCTTAAATAACCAAAAGTGTTTACAGTACATTTACCAATTCAACATTTGAGATGCAATGGTACTGTATATGAAGCAAAAAAAAAGAATTACTGTATTAAGAATCAATGAAAGCAAAAAAATAAATGAACCCCTAATTACTGTAACTAAGCACACATAAAGGGTTAATTTAAGTACCAAGTAAACAAGGACTAAGTCTGAGCAACTCTGTCCTATAAAATAGTCAGAATCTTTTTGAGTTTGGTCTTCACAAACTTCACAGGTAAGTGTAAACCTACAAAGCAGATAAGTTATAGTTTTTGTGCTGTGTCCATTAAGAACATCACTTCAATCTTCTTTTCTGTGCTTTTTTCTGACCATCAATGAGTTCTCAAGAAAATGCGTGCATTACCTTGAATGCCTACTGTCTGCAATTTGGGAATTAATCTTTAATGAGGAACTTTATCGAAAAGCCTTATGAAACTTTAAATGTGTTTTCATTACAGCTGTGACTAATTTACAACATTTCTAAATCCATGTTGACAATAAACTAGAATTCCATTATCATACGAGCGATTTTCTAGTTTAGTTCTAATTACCGTCTCCATAACCTTGCACATAATGTAATAGGAGCAAGACACATTGGTCTATAATTACTTTGGTTAGTTTTGTCACCCTTTGTGTGGATCTGTATTAGAAATTTTCCAGTCACTGTGTGTTAGTCTGATATTGTGTTTTTTGTTATCGTTCATAACATAATAATAATAACATCACTTTATTAACCCTTTACAATTTCTTGCAGTAGGAATTTGTCTTTTCACATGCCCCAGCTTGCTCTCCATGAGACACACAGACAGGGAGAGAGCATGGGGTCAGAGCACAACACTCCTGGAGCAGTTGGGGTTAAGGGCCTTGCTCAGGGACCCAACAGAGTAGGATTCATCTGCCAGATGCAGGATTTGAACCAGCAACCTTCTAGCCATAGGCACAGATCCTTAGCCACAGAGCCACCACTCCACCCAGTCCAACATCCATCATTTTCTTTTACTACAATTGAATACCATCAGGCTCTGGAGATTTCTTTATCTTAATTGTGTCTAGTAGCTGTAATACCTCTTCCACTGCTGTGTAAATATAATTACATATAGAGCTGTTGTCCTCATCCACGTTGCCTTTTTTTGCCTGAGCTAAAGACCAGTCTAACCTATCAGTAATTTCCCCTTCAGTCTTTTAAAGTTTCCCATTATTTCCTTGATTATATCATTTAGTGTTCCACATCATTTAATAGCTCTCACTGCAATAAAACCTTCTTCTCTATCTTGACTTTCCCAACAACATTTTTCATCTGTGCTTGCAGTTAACTGCACTGCTTCTCTTTAACTGGCTGTTTTAAAATAATTTTAAAAGTACTATTTTTCTCCTTCTGTTTTTCTTAATTGATTTATTAAACCTTTTGAATTCTCCCTTTCAACATTTTGATATACTTTTAAAATTAATCTGTTCTGTGCTTAAACAGAATATCTTTAAAATGCTGTCACCCACTCTCTGGTGATTCTTTATCTTGGTGCATTTTATTTCTTATCTCATTCCTCAACCCACCTCATACCTTCATAACAAATTTGTAGTTCTTTCCTTTCTTTTGACTTTACTTATACAATTTTAATTTGTTTTATGAATACCATAGTATCATTGCACTAGTCTAATGATTCTCTCATTTTAGTTGTGGCAGTATGGAACAAGCTACCCAGCCACATTGTTGAAATCAGTACCCTGGTTTCTTTCGAGTAACTGTGAGTAACTCATCACTTCTTCATAGTCAACAATTTCATGTTTCTATCTCACTTAAAATATTCAGTCTTATTAAAGGGGAACTGCAATGCTATGTTTAGATTGTGGGGCTTATAGTGAATCAGCAAGGATGAGCGCATTTCAAATCAGGATGAAACTACCAAGCACGCAGTAACATGTATAACCTTCAATTTACATCACAAAATTGACAAAGTTTCAATGTATCATTTCCATTGGTGGTTTTTTGTGGTAAATCACACCAAGAAGAAAAATTCTAGCAGGATGTATATTTTTGTAGCCCATGCTGTCGCCTGAACAGCTGATTTGAATTAGTGCAGCTGAACTGAAATCATCACATCGACTTTAAGACAGTTTTGTAAACAGATACTACTTGTTAACATACAGTTCATGTTCAGTTTTAGATTACAAACATTTCTGGGGTGAAATGTCTGCTGCACAACCTTTACTTACATCACACTGAATCGCATCGAGAAACTTGTCAATGGGACCAACATTATTAGCCATTTCTTGGCTTGTTCACAATCCTTTGGAAAAGGAAACAGTTTGACTTTCTGCTAACCTCTGTGCGGTGCACGACCACTATGTTCTGAATAGCCAAATATTTGACAGTGAGGCATCATTTAAAATATTACATGAAATAATAAAGACAAAAACGAATTAACGTTGTTGGGAAACCACATTTCTCATTTTCTTACAGTGTCTAGCGAGCAGGAAGGGCTGCTTTTGTGCAGTAATTTAGCTAAATTCACAATTTAATACCAAATTTGAAATTTGTAAAATGTTGTGATACCTTCAAATGATTGAATTTGTTACCAAGATTTAATATTGGTTTTGAGAAATTGGGACTGCAGTTCCCTTTAACTTTGAGTATGCCTATAGCTTTCACAGAACATATACTTTTTCATAGAACATAAATATAGTAGCCCATTTCACAATGCAGGGACATTGAAGTCTTAAAAAAAAAGTTGCATGCTTTAGAGGTATCCAAATGTTTAAAATTCACATCAAAGCACCCTATTTAAAAATGGTAAAACAATGGGAAACCTTTATGGTGTTTGCTATTAAGCAAACTGCCATTGTTCTGTTAAAGTTATTCTAAATTTAAGTCAGACTAAACCAACTGCTGTTAAATCATTAAGCAAGCTTTCTCAGAACATCAACAGCGAAGACAGGATAAAAAGAATAGGCAAAGAGCTATTGCTTTGGGAACACTGTAATTCATGCCAATAAATCTCTCTGAATTTGATTTTGAGAGAGTAGAGAGAAAGAAGAGAAGAGACAGGCGAACAAAAGGAAGAAGATGGTGAGTAGTCTGTCTTTTCCCAGGTCCCTGACATTTCAGATGACACACCAGAAACATAATAAAGAAGTGAGGGAGACCAGAATACAGGACTACAAGCAGAAGGAGCTCTAATCTTGAGCTACTGTTCGGGTAAACTGGCCATGTGATACACATTCTGTGTGTCTGATGTCTGAATGTATCACAGCAACGTAATACTGAGCAAACCAGTACCAGCTGATGGTGTTGATTTGGATCAGTGGTCTTCAAAAAGGAGATTATTGAAGGGTTATTGAAGACAGGAATGCCATTTTATTTTAAGGAACTGACGTTTTCTTCAAGTATCTGTCACGCCCTGTACTCCTAGAGGGCGCTGCTCTTCTGTCCTGTTCCTAGTTCCCTGTGATTATTCATGTCTTTCTGTTGTGTCTTGTTGTGTAGCCTATTTACTTCCTGTGTCTGCTCTGCTCCTTGCCCAGCATTGAGCGTTCAGATGTCTTCCCGCCTAGTACCAGGTCGTCTCCTCCTCCATTTTTCACTGTGAATTCTGCTAATGTGTGCTTTGCATAGAATACACTCATCACATTCTTATTCAATAAATATGACTACTCTATATATATAGTATATATACTGTATATAGTAGCAATATATAAAACACTAGTATGGCAATTTGAATTATTGTGGATTTAAAGACGCTAGAAAGAGAGATGAGGATTTGGACAAATCAAACATGTTTTAGGGCAGTTCTTACTTCTTGTTCTGAAGATCCACAGCCCTGTAGTCCTGACAGAAAATCCAAATGGCTCGATGACTGAAAACTTGGAATCGGTTGTGAATAATACCAACTAAACCACCACTTTTAATCCATTTGCTCATAGAGTTTGTCAGAATTAAAACCAGGAGACTTTGTGGCTCCCCAGGACCCCAAAACTCAAGTAAGAATCAAGTAAGAATAAGTGTTTTAGGGGTTGGTGTCTTAACAACTTTGATCCCACTGTCAAATTTAGAATTGTATGTTTTTTTTTAATTTCATACATAAATGTCAAAATAAAAGGATAAATATAATATCATTATGTACTGAACTAGAAGAATGCAGAGAAAAAAAAAACAAGCTAAGCGATATAGATTTAATATATTTAGACCAAATTTGTTGTGTTACAACATTCACAGGTCCAAAAGTCCAAGGTCATGAACCAATCGCAAACTGTCACGCCCAGTACTCCTAGAGGGCGCTCTACTTCTCTCTTGTCCCTCGTTCCCTGTGATTATTCATGTCTTTCTGGTGTGTCTTGTTGTGTAGCCTATTTATGTCCTGCTTCTGCTCTGCTCCTCGCTCAGCATTGAGGTTCGGATGTCCTGAGACCCGCATAGCACCAGGTCGCCCCACGTCCGCTACCTGAGGGCATAGGTTTCTATACGGCATCTCCTGAACAGCTGAGCCCGGGCTAACCCCCGTCTCGCTGCTACGCATAGGGTTTTTATCGCTCTCTTGCCATTCCACGGTTTGTCCTTTCCGACATCCCTGACACAAACCACTGGTGTTGGCATGGTCTCTCATTTGACTGGATGGCAATTCCAAAATGGCACTGACAAAGCTCAATAAGGCATTTTAAGGTCTTATTTTGAATCAATTGAACACACTTCAGTTTCCCAATGGCACACTGCTGACTGCTGCTACTGCTGACAAGTGCGCCTTTCACAATGAAGCCTACTTCGGACATATAGATAATACAACACTTGGACCCAATAAATTAGTTTTTGCTTACACTTGGCCCACATTAATCAAAGCCTTCAGGATTGTTTCCAAAGTATTTGCCAAACATTTTGTGGTTACATGAAAGGAAAGGTATTCATCATGATTTTGCTTTAGAAAGCCCTATCACTTCTGCACCTTTTCTGTGTAAATTAAAGCAGACATTTTGCTGAGGACTTGGCTCCTTGTGCCATAGCCCAATTGAATGAGAAAGAAAATCAAATCACTGTCTGTTGGTTACTATGGTACGAAAAATCCAGCAGAGGTAAATTGAGATTTAAAGTAGGTTAATGCTGCAAGTGGCATTAATGTCCCTGCAGCCACAGGGGTCATGAATGAGAAAGAATGGCTGCTTGGGTGCCACGTTGATTTTGTTTCTTTCAAACAGTGAATGCAAATCAAATCCAACAGCACCCAGGATGTCAAAAGAGAGGTTTGGACATCCCAAACTGCTTCACCTAGAAAATATTTATCATTGTACACCATGTTACTATATATATATGCTATATATACTTAATATTATAATAATGAGAAGCTGAAATCTTATTGAGGATATCTCTATTTATAGAAAGCGTTTAACATGGGTCATCATATGAAAAGACAATGGTTACTGTATTCTAATCTTGAGAACGTGGTACTCTATGTATTTTGATATTTCTAAAAGTGAATCTAGAAATTAAATTAGTCAGCAAGGTTAGTCAACCAGCAACCTCTTGGTTTTCCGGAAAAACTCCTGTGATTTGTCAAGTGCTTTCAAGCTTCCAGTGATGTCAGTGAGAGAGGTGGGGTTTCCCCACTTTGATCTTCCTGTCCTGCAAGGTGCTATGCTGATTGTAAGATGTAAAGCGATGAATGGCTGTGTAGGAAGACTTAAGAAAATGAGATGATTTTCTATGTATTTATATGTATAAATACATTATGTATTTAATCCATTTGCAACCCTAAATCAGTTCAGATGCAAATGAAGAGTTTCAGAGGTCAAAAGTAGTTAAATTGTCACTGTGACTGCATAATCAAAGTGCATTAACATGACTTCAGAGTACTGTAAATACCACGTTTGCTTTACATTCTCTCTGATAGATACAGAATTTCAAGTCACAACTTACTGATACAACAAATATGATAAAGTGGCAGAGAAGCACTAGAAGGTGAGGTATCCCTTTGAGTAAAGTGATGTTGATTATTAAGATAAGGAATGTGCATTATAAAACTCAGACACTAGCCAAATCAGGCCACCCTTCCAAACTGAGCAGCTCATAAGGCAGGAAAGACATTTGGAATGCCAAGGTGATTTTCTAAAGATTTGATTGATATGTCTGAGATGGGAGTCACTATTCATACATTGACAGTATCCTGGTCGCAGGCTAACTTGGATGAGTGAAAATCAAGGTTTGACTGGAAAAGACCTTAATTCCTGTATGAGGTATACTGCATAAGTGCAGGTTTTGTGGTTAGACAAGAAAAAAATGTAACTTTGAAATGCAAATATAAAGTCGTACATACATCTGGAGCATTCTCAACATACTGTAGCACATCACATAGCTAGCACCATCCCAGGTGTCAAGTATGGCGGTGGAAACATCATTATATGTGGCGATAATAGCTAGGGACCTATCTAGGGGAGGCACAATTACAAAGAAGCAAAGAAGATGGACTTAAATACTTTTAACCCATCTGAGCAGCAGGTTAATGATGCACAAGTCACAGATGTATTTCGGCCAGCAGTCATATCACCCTGCGACACACAACTGGCAACCCACTGAAGCTCAGCAGGTGTGAACCTGGTCTCTACCTGAATGGGACATCTCCTGGGAAAGAGGTGTTACTGGGGCTAGTAGGGGGTGCTCATCCTGCAGCCTGTGTGGGTCCTAATGCCCCAATATAGTGATGGAGACACTATACTGTAAAAACGGGCACACGCTATGGCTGCTGTTTCATCATCCAGGTGGGGGCTGGTGGTGGAGGTTAATCCCCATTACCTGTAAAGCACTTTGATTGGAGCCTCCAGAAAAGTGCAATATAAGTGTAAGGAATTATTATTATTATTATTATTATTATTATTATTATTATTATTATTATTATTATTATTATTATTATTATTTTAGGGTGTCTTGTCCTGTACAGAATCCATAAAAAAAGATCTTCCTTTTCTTGTGGCTTCTAAAAACATTTTATTTTCAACACACGTAAGCAACCACCATAATGTCTGCTCCTTCATCAGGTCTAGAAGCTAGCTTTTGCTAAGAAAGACACATTCCAAAACAACATTTCAGAAGAGCCCTCTTCCTTCTCATTGATTCATTAGTTTGCTCCCTGCATCTGTCCTCCTTTGTCTAGCATGTGTTTTGGGCAACTTTGACTGGGTAATTCCATTTTTACTTCAGCATTCACACAATCTTTAGTTTGTTATTGGACAGCCCAATCAAGCTTTCTAAAATGACTGAAGAAGCACTCTGTCCACTTTGACTATGAGCTTACATTGCCTCACTTTAACCAAGGCCAACAACGGAGGCAGTCTGCAGCTCGACTCCCCATCAGTCACTGCACACTCCCATACCAGTGATTAAATAATAATTGCTGCTTATGGTAATTAAAAGCCCTGTTGCATTGTTCAGCTTGTTGTGTTTTTGTTTGCTCCGGCAGAGGTCTTCCCTCTGATTTAATTTGTACTTTCTTTTTAAAATTCAACGTTTCCAAGGGAGCCTTCAAAACAATGACCTGTCATGACAGCATACCTCTCAAGGCAGTACCCCCAAATTTAAAAATGCTACAATTAAATATTCAGCAACAAACATAAACTGGATTTCACTATTAAATCCCCAAATCTCTAATCACCTACTCTATGCATATGAATTTACAGATCTCAGTCCGTATTATAATTCCTCTAGCAAACACGCATCTCTCCAATAACAGCATGTCCTATTTTCAATGGTGCTCCGTC
The DNA here is from genome assembly GCF_040954835.1 of Lepisosteus oculatus. Classification (NCBI taxonomy): domain Eukaryota; kingdom Metazoa; phylum Chordata; class Actinopteri; order Semionotiformes; family Lepisosteidae; genus Lepisosteus; species Lepisosteus oculatus. The sequence goes on from NC_090697.1 coordinate 6,546,655, forward strand.
ATAACAAAGGGGAGGCAGACTGCGGCCTGGGGGAACTAAAAAGCCACTATCTCACTCATGTTAAAAAGACGCAATTCATCCAGTAAGAAGCCATTTTTAGAGACACAGGGCTAGGGGGCAGAAGTGTGGAGTCTGTGTGAAATAGATAGACAGCTAACTGGAGAAAGCCAAAAGGCTTTCTCTCCCTTGCTTTACAAAAAGTGATGAGCAATCTTCCTGCTCATGTGTTGGTTGTTATAGAATAAAATCTGGGTGAAGTGCATTTTCCTGACAACCTTATCACTGAGCACCTGATGTCGTCATTTAGGACTGTCTCCCATTTTTGCTCTTAATATGTTGCTTACACATTGTTCTTAATATATTTTTGCTTCTGTGAATATTAGGTTTGGGCAGTTGGACAGGATTGAGCGAAGACTGGATAGTGAAGTGTAGGTGAAACACGGAGAAAAACCTGCTTGACTCACAGTGCAGTAGGACAGGGACTTGAAGCACAAGGCCAAAGCTACACTGGACTGGTCTGAGAAGGAGAGAGTGAATGTTCTCGAGTGGCCCCAGTCAAAGTGCTGATTTGAATACGATCAAAAATGAATGGCAAAGCCTGATGATTGCTTACCAGCTATCCAGAAAAAAAACACATCTAAACCAAAGCAATTTTACTAGGGAGAATAAAAACATATATCATCCAACCGGGTGGCACAGTGGCGCAGGAGTTAGCATTGTGGCCTTGCAGCGCTGGGACCCTGGGTTCAACTGAATGCAGACAAGTGTGGGGTTTTTGTGTTCTGGTAGTTAAAACATAACATAAACATAAACGTTGGGAGTTAAAAGAGACTACTTTGGAAAAATACTTGGGTGTTTATATTGACAAAGATAATGTGGGGAAGAAATAAAAAGGTAATCAACGTGTAAGACTATATCGTAAAAAGTGAGAATTTAAATCCAAGGATGTTACGTGAAAATTTTACAATGCACTGAATAGGTTTTCATTCATACTGCTGGTCTAAAATCAACCCGGGACTTGAAATAATGTCCTACATTGACAGAAGGAGAGAACTAGACCTTTATGGTCCTGAATAGAAAATTTATGAGGGGACCTAATACAACTACTCAAAATCCTCGAAAGCACTAACAAAATCCTCACACTGGACTTCTCCGACATTAACAGTCAAACAGGAACCGGAGGGTGGCGGAAGTATGGAACTCGCTGCTCAGCCGTGTTTCTGCACTTAAGAAACGGCAGGAAGAGATTCTGGGATCGATTAGTCACTACTAGCAACCGAACAAGCTAGAAGGACCGAATAGCCCCCTCTCATTTGTAACTTTACGGGCTCGAGGGAATCATACTGAACCAGGTAATTGCACACCGATAAAAAACAGTGCCTATTATTTGGGAGAAAAAAAATAGTTTTCAGACAGTAATGGCGTTATTGGAGCACTCCTGTACAAACACTTTATTACTGGGGATAGTCAACACATGTTCCACAGAGGGAGGAATGTTAACTTACAACTCACCCAGAAGAAGCCATAAAATGTGCTAAAATATGTACTCCTTTGTGTAACTAGATTTTCAGAAAGCCTTTGACAAACATAATAGCCCACTTGAGATCTAGTAACTCAAATTTGTGAGTGGGAAAGTTTTTTTTTTTCACTGTTTGACTCAAACTTTGAGAGACATGGCTTCACATACGCAATTACTCACCTTCTCCACCATTCACTTGTGAGACCTATGACGAGAAGGTGGTGAAACATTTAACTACAACCTCTTCCTGAAATATGACTCCTGTAAATTTGACTCCTTTTATTAGAAGACCTGCTGTGGGTCTCGTAATAAGCTCTTTAACTTTCTAGTTAAAGAAAGTTTGCGTTACATTGAATACATACAGTAAAGAATAAGTAGTGCAGCATGTTCCTTCCATTGCTGAAAAGTGCAGAGTTAAGTGTGACACAGTCATCACCAGCAAACACCACCACGGCTCTATTTTACATACAGGACACTATCAGTCTAACTCTACATGTCATCTACATGCAATCATGCAATAAGGCACCTAACTTCATGCTGATTTCATGCTTTTGATTATTTACTGTGTATTTTATTATGTGTTTGGTTACGGAACAACACAATGTAGTGTAATGAAATGGACAGTATTTTAAATTCCTTAAAAGATAATCCCTTCCTAACATTTGATTTATTTTCTGCGTTGTGTTTTTTTAACGGTATGCTATATTTGTTGTTTAATCATTCTAGGTAAAGGCTTTAGAATATTTTTTGGTATTTACTGTCAATCCCTATTTCATTTCTTTCTTCCTTTATTAAGAGGAGAAATGTCCTTCCTATCTCTACCTCGTGGACTAGCTCCTCCTGCTTGCTGTCTCTAGCTCGGTACCCTCCTCTACATGCGCTTCTTATCCAATGAAGGACAACAAACCCTGTTGAGCCTGCAGTTCTGCTCTCTTCACTCCCAGACACAGCTAGGGTAAATAAGGGAGGAAAGCTGCAGTCTCATGAATGGTGATATTCTATATGGACTCATGCAAAAGCTGAGAAAGGGACGCTTTTGATGTAAAGACAAGAGCCCTTCTGAAATCCTGAGAGTGTATATATTGTAAATTGACCATCACACCATTGTACTTGGCACTTAAATGAGTAATGAAGCCAATATCAAGCCAAGGCTGAAAGAAAAGGTTATATTTTGAGTACAACTTTCAAACCTTATTCAACAGGTCTAAACCTGTTGTCATGGCAATAGAACTCAAAAGTGATTTTTTTTTTCAAAATAAATTTGTTTGCATTTTCCCAGCTTTTCATTATTTGCACTAACACATTAGGAAATTGCAATCTTTTATCTTTAAAGAGTGTGAGCTTCAGATTTTCTAGATTATGATGTGATTTGGCTCAAATCACTCCCCAGACTTCACCAGAGCAATACTCATCCTAAAATTAGACTTAAAATATCGTAAAATGTCACAACATTTATAAAAATGCATTGTATGACCTAGAAAGTTTCACCTTCCCTTTTCACCTTTAAAATGCACAAACAGCATACTGTATGTGAACAAATTGTTTTTAATTTTAAGGGGTGTTTTTTCAAATTGAGGTCAGTAAATTATGTCTGGTACACATGATTTGTGTAGCACTGCTACTATAGAGCAATATAACTAAATCAGCAAAGGCTGAGCATTCCTTCAATCATCCCAGTCTTCATGTATCACATCTTAGTTTTATTACATAATCCAGTTAACCTGAATGCCTACCATTTGCACTGATAACTGCAATTCATCTGTGCCTCAGCAGGCACAGATGCACAAAACGATCACTTTGGTGTGGAACATCTGTTGAATGTCATTCTATACTGTACGTTGTCCAGAGTCTATACAGTAAGTCTCTGTGGTTGGTTCACTAGGGATAGAGAAGATAGTGATCCATCTGATTTCACATGTGTTTGATCTGAGAAAAACTGTTGGTGCTGAAAAAGCCATCGAGGGGCAAGTGATTGGGTGTGATGGTTATTATCCTGCTGTAAACAACACAGGACCTGTGCCATGAACATGCATGAGGGAATGATGAAGGGCGTGAGAACACTGCCCCCGTGGTAGGTTGTAACGAAGTTGGTTACAAATTGTGCTCTTTAAATGGTCATTTCAGAACAACCCCCACACCTGTCCCTCTCTTCATTGCAGACTTGTGAAACAAGAGGCTTGCCACACTGTAACAAGCTTGTGGCTTGGAATATTCCATTTCGAAGCATGTCCAGGGCTCATCATTGGATAACTGTAGTGTCACTGAATTCTTGGTTGCTTGATGTTGTGACTTCTTAAATGATGTTCCCATATGTTCCAATGAATACATTTTGATTCCAAACAATAACTGGATCAGCTCACATCACTTCTCAGACTTTAGGACAGGCTACTGTTTATTTCTAGAGCAGCGGCCCCATCTGCAGTGGGGCTCTAGCTGGAGGTCACCTGTCAATAATGCACAGATGACCAAACCTGCTGGTTGGGGAATAACATTAAAACTAATTGGTCAACACCAATCACCAACCATGATAACAGGACTTGAAATGAAACTGTGTTTACTCTCAGCTCAGCTCTCTTTCTCACTTACGACTTAACATGGTTTTAACCATGACAACCTTATCAACCATGTGACTGCAGCCACTGTTGTCTGAACGTCCAGAAACACCAGGTTGAAAGTCTGTGAGAGCAGAATTCACACTTTTCTGCATCAAGAGAAACTTTGTGACTCAATAACCGATTGTAATTATGCCTGATCAACAAAAAAAATACAGTTGGACTTTTGTCGACAACCCTGAATCTAGATGTTCAGTAGCAGTTATGGAACAACCTGAGTTTTTCCCCACTGCCATCTCATGCTGGACTGAACCTAAGTGAAACTTTGTAAACAAAGTGTTGGACAGCCACTTAAGACGATCGAAGTGCAATCCTCTCCTCTTAACTCTAATCCTATTTCCTTTGGAGCCAAGCCAGCAGAATAAGACTTGGCAGCTGTGATGACTCCAGTTCAGTTCCATATCTCCAGGACTTTCCAACTCTCCATGGAACAGCCTGGACAGTGAATGTTGCTATGGATGAGTAATACATTCAACGTTCACATCAGAAATCTTAAGAATTAAACACATTTGATAAAGTTTAGTTCATGTCAGTAACTCAATATTGATTTGTTTTTGAGAACATGAATGCTAATTAATTACATGAGACTAATTTAAATTATGAATGAGTGTAACAACCAATGTATAGTATGTTAACCCTGATGCATTTAATTAATTAATTTCTTTTTAATCCCTGGGTGAAAGATCCGCCATTTGTGTCAAAGCAGAATGACTCACATATAAAATGGCTTGTTAGTTTGCACTGAATATTTTGTCATTGTATTAATAAATTCTATGGTGTTTATAGAGGCCATGTGTCACGCTCGTAAACCCCTCCTCTTAAGGAGGCTCCGGCCCTTCCTTGTTCTGTACTCATCACCTGCACCTGCCTCCGGTTCCTGCCCCCCGTCCTATAAAAGCCTGGCGTTCCTGCCAATCGGGGCTCAGCTTTGGAAGACGGACGCCCGGAAGCCCGCCTACCCGCGAGTCCAGGAGCGACTCAGCAGCATTGGCTTCTACGGCGTCCTGCCCTTCTGGGTCCAGGACTGGAGTGTCTGGTCCCGTTACCCCCTTTAATTCCCCCGACCCTCTGCCAGATCCCGCTCCGGCTTTTAACTCTGTTTGTCTGTCAGGATGGATTACCCGGTCTAGGACTTTTGCTACACTCATGGATTTGCCTCGGACTCCCTTGGACTGTTTGCCTTGGCCACACCTCCCCGAACACCCCCGAGCATGATGACCTGACCTGCAAAGTTCTGATTTAACACATACGCTTTCTTTTTGTTGCAATAAAGATAATTTTATTCTCAAAAAACTAGCTTTACAACTATGTAACCTCACTATTTCAACCTCTTTGCTATCTTTGGCTGTTTTCCAGATTGCTACTTGTTCATTAATACTGCACATGCAATTTGACTCGTCAGCCTGCCAACTTCCACATTTTAGAATATATAAAATTGATGTGGAGTTATACTGAAATACCAGAGGGATTGTTTGCAGGCCCTGAGCTCCATGAACCATCCGTGCTGCTTTGCAGAACAACCCGAGTAATTCCTTTGGCAAACAGATGCTATTTTTTGTTACATGTTCTTTGTGATACTACAGTATATAGTATTAAGGCTCCACTAATAAATTGAATGTGTGAAGATTATGGTAAAATAATTTGCTGAACACACAGCAAAGGAAAATTAATATGAAGTTTAACACAATCAAAAAATTTAAGAAATTTAAAACTGTAGTTTCTTAATAAATCTCTAACAATGAGTTTACATTTTTAACACATTGCCAAGGTAAATTTAACTATAATGTATTGCAATTAAACAATTTATTGAACACTTAAACTGTAATATATTACATTTATAAACAAAAAATATAGATCTGATTAATGCTTAGTCATTACAGCTTTTTAAAAATCCAGTGACCACGTTACACCTAACTATGAAATACTGTAACTTGTTTTTTAAGGTTTGCATTTATAAAAACAGTATAAATTATGTGTTGTTTTAATAGATGATTAAATTAATAAAGTAAATAAAGGTACTATTACTATTTAAATAATAATAAAAATATCTCTTATTTAAAGCAACTGAATACCAACTATGCAAAAGATGTAAACTGCTTTATGAGACATGTAGCTAAAAAGCTCAGTAAGCTTAGTACTGTACTGTATGTCACATTTACAGCACAAAAGAAAAAGAACACTATGAAGCTGTTGCCTTTCAAAATCAGTGCATTCCACTGTGATTAAAAGTCAAATGAATTGAGCAATACATACAGTATGAATACATCCAGAGGAGGCTGAACATTAATGTACTGAAAATGCAGAGGGCAAAATGTAACAGCTGGGTTCCCTGCCACCTTATTCCCACCCTATCTATGTGCACTGTTGCTTTGCATTGTGTATGCTAGATATTATTTCATATATGTATACTTCCAAATAAATTAATATATTGTATATCTATGCTATTTTCTGCACATGTAGGACAAATTAAATGAAAGCAATTCCAAGACCTTGGAATACTATCATCCCAGAGAAACTAGTCAAGAAACTCAGTGCACTGGGTCTCAACACCACCCTATACAACTGGATTCGGGACTTTCTGACAGGCAGACCTCAGGCTGTCAGGCTTGGAAACCACACCTCCGGCACACTAACTCTGAACACTGGGGTCCCACAGGGGTGTGTGCTTAGTCCATTGCTCTACACCCTCTACACCCACGACTGTAAGACCAAACACAACACCAACTCCATCATCAAGTTTGCCGATGACACCACAGTTGTAGGTCTGATCACAGACAATGATGAGAGGGCCTACAGGGAGGAGGTCAATCTCCTTACTACATGGTGTGATGACAACAACCTCACCCTTAACGTCAGCAAAACCAAGGAGCTGATCGTTGATTTCAGGAAACTGCAAACCGGACATGCCCCTATCCACATCAACGGGACTGAAGTGGAAAGGGTCAGTAACTTTAAATTCCTTGGTGTCCATATCACCGAGGACCTCACATGGTCTCTCAACACCACCTGTCTGATCAAGAAAGCGCAACAGTGCCTGTACTTCTTAAGACGGTTGAAGAAGGCTAAGATATGTCCCCAGATCCTCACTAACTTTTACAGATGCACTACAGAAAGCACACTGACAGGCTGCATCACAGTGTGGTATGGCAACTGCAGTGCTGCTGACCGGAAAGCCCTACAGCGGGTGGTGAAAACTGCCCAGTCCATCACTGGGGTTACCCTCTCATCTATCCAGGACATTTATGACAGACGGTGCTTGAGGAAAGCTCTAAGCATCATCAAAGACCCCACACACCCCAGCTACAGACTTTATGATCTGCTACCATCTGGAAAATGGTACCGGAGCATTCAGGCCCGGACTACCAGACTCAGAGACAGTTTTTACCCCCGCACTATCAAACTGTTAAATTCCCAGCCTCTCTCACTCTCACCTCACCTCTCACCTACGATCTGAACCTCACAGTGCCTTCTTCCTTTCTTTCTTACCAAAAACCCAAACACACATTGAAAATCTATCTCTACCACACATGTCAAAAGCTCACTCCCCATCATTTCTATCCCTTTATTTTATTCTGTTGATGCATATTTTTGCACATAACCTGTTACCTTTTTGTTGTTTTGCACATTGCCTGTTGTTTTTTTTGCACATCGTCTGTTATTGTTTTTTGCACACTGCCTGTTGTCTCTGTCTTTCTTTTGCTACACAATTGTATTGTTGTTGTTGTTTTTTTTCTCTTTGTACTACTTATGTCCGAGAGCTAGCTAAATAGCATTTCGTTATACCATATACCATGTATATGAGTGTAATGACAATAAACTTGAAACTTGAAACTTGAAACTTGAAAATACTAACAGCAGAATCCAATCTGCGGTTTTCTCAGGCACCCTGTCTGTGGTTATAGAGGTGAAAAACAGGCTTCACCTTTCTCAGATACTGGAAACCTTTCCGTGGCAAAACCTATCAAAACAGATTACAAATGAATAAACTGGATGCCTGTCGCCTAAATGCAATGACTTATAGGCAATCTCAAAAACACTTAAACTAGAAGCAAACAGGGTGAAATCATAGAAATCAGCAAAAGAGATGCATGGGGATTTAGCCAAAAAGACAGCCTAAGGGGAAAAACTAAATGTCAAAGGATAAGGTAATTAAGCACTAATACCTAAATGCCAGGAGCTTTGGGAAAAACAAGCAAGATACACACTTGCCAGGAACTGCACTAGCATGCAATCATAACAGATGTATATAATAAAGGGTGCAAAATGCACGAAAAAGAGAAGAGGCCACTTAATCCATGTAGCTTTTTTGATTGCTAGTAGATATCTACTAGCTAATTGCTAAGCTATCCAAAGATCTCTTCCAGCTATTTCTTATAAAAAGCCAAGGCATCAGTTTTAACAACAAGTCTGGGTAGTTTATAACATTTTTTTATATACTGTATAGCATCCCAGAGTGCAGAAAAGAAGTGTAAAAAAACAGCAAATGACAAAATAAGCATATAAGGAGCATGAGCAGTTTGAGATGCAGCAGAAGATACACAGTCATTAGAAAGTGGAGCAGACACAGACACTAATTAAATAAAAGCCTTTCTGCAAAGAAAGGTTTTGAATCTAGATTCAAATGCACTCAGGGTCTCTGATATCCTTGGGGATAGAATGCCAGAGCTTTGGGGCGAAGCAGGAGAAGGCTCTGTCGCCCATCGAATGTACACGAGCTGGAGACACATACATTAAAGAAGACCAGAGTCAGACGAATGAAAGTTCAAAAGTGAGGTGGGGAGCAGACAGATAATAAATTGGACAGGGGCCAACTCATGTAGGGCCTTAATGGTGAACATGAGGATTTTGAAAGTCAACTTGAAACTTGATAGGAAGCCGGTGCAAAAACTCCAAGACAGGTGTAAGGTGATCGCTTTAACGTGAACTGGTCAGAATTCTGGCTGCCAAATTCTGAACATATTGTAGTTTCTGTTACAGTCAAAGATAACATACAGTAGGGCATAATGTGTCAATATTTCTGAGGTGGAGGAATGTTTCAACAATACTCACGATGGTCAAACCAGGGTCAAACATTACCCCTACATTCTTCAATTTTGATAGAAATTCAAGTACTGTGCCATCCACACACATGGTTGCTGCACTGGCTTTATGTACAGTATGTGATGGTAGGTGCCAAGAAGCATGATCTCAGTCTTGTTGCAGTTTAAGTTGAATAATTAGGATGAAATTTCAATCACAGAGGCACGGCTAACAGAGAGCCTTGGTGAGTAATGCAACCAGTGATATACAGCATTCTAGAAATGCAGAGAAAAAGACAAAGGAGGGAGTATAGCACTATACAGTACATCATAAAACAGGCACAAGAACTAAACCTAGACAAGGTTTTCCAACGGTAGTCCTCAGGGTCCAGAAACCAGCCTTTTTTATGTTTTCTTAAATTCTAAACGGTCCTACTCCTGGAATAAGTATTACAGCGACCCAATTAATGTGTAACTGTATTCATCTATCACATCTAAAAAAATTTAACAATTTTAAAGAGACACTGAAAATATGGGTTACAGACAGAAAGGCCCAGAGTTTGGAACACCTGATTAATCAGAATCTCAAACGGTTTCAGAACCTATGGGGATTATAGACATAAAAAACAGGTGTTATGCTACAGAGCACCAAATCCAGATGATCTATTACAATACATTGTCATTACAATTATAATAAGGAATCAGAACATATCTGTAAAGAAAGAATTGGCTATGAAGGGAAATGTCACAAAGAGGTTCAGAACAAAAGCAATAGGGACATCAGCAGCTGAAACTGAAATGGCAAACACAGGTAACAACTTCTTTCTCACTCAGTGTGTCAGAGCACCTAGGAGAGTGGAGGTCCTCATCAATGTGATTTAACATTTTCAAACATTCAAGGCAGAGGAGGGAAAACAGGGGTGGGAGAACAATAAAGCAATTGTGACAATAATTTGACATGTTTTTAAGTATATTTATAAACTGTACAGAGTCCAAAACAAAAGTTTTCAATTTAATGACAGCAGAGTCTGAAGGAAAGAGACACATTTTAAAATAAGCAGAAAGGGACAAGTTAGTAAGGAATCTGGCAGTGAATGTAGGGCAGCATTTAAAAAAAATATTCTGCTTGAAACAAGTTGGTAACAAAAACAAGCAAATCAAATAAGAAAATGCCAAGACCCAAATGGCTTAATAAATTAAGGAGAAAGACAGTCCTTTATAAAATGACTGAAAAGAACAGGATGCATTAGAAGATGTTTACAGGATACATTAGAAGGAGGGAGACCAAAATAAGTGCTACAATGCAGAATAAAATAAACAACAAAAGGTCTCAATATTATAACAGAGGAACAGAAAAGAATTAATGTAGTGTTCTTTAGAAGTAATCATAGTAATGGATATATAGTACAGCATCTAATAAGGTATATTTCGAATGTTAGAGGAGTTTTTTTCCATGTCAATTATTGATTCTTAAATAGAAGAGAGAAGATATTCAAGGTAATGCATATAATTTTATTGAAAACTGGTTAAGAGAAAATGGAGAGTACAGGGAAACTATAAATGCTAAAATTGATTTGAAGTAATCAGACGAGTACCACAGGGATTTATATTGTATTGGGATAGTTAGGTCTGAAGTGGGATTTTCACAAGGAACTCCCAAAATAATATTAATAACAATACTACAATAACTAATACTAATCCATCCATTTTCTAATCACGTCTTCAAATTCAGGGTTGAGGAGGAGCCAGCGCTGGTCACGGAAAGCAACAGGCAGAAGTTAGGGTACACCCTGGACACGATGCTAGTCCATTGCAGGCCACAGACACAGACACACATGGACACTCACAACTAGGGCCAACTTCCCAGAAGCCAATTAACCTTCTGTGTTGACTGGCTAGTATGTTTCTGGACTGTGGGAATAAACCAGAGCACCCGGAGGAAACCCATGTGAACACCGGGAGAACGTGCAAACTCCAGTGCTGCAAGGCAACAATGCTTAACTACTACTTCTACTGCTACTACTACTTTATTACTAATAATAATACAATAAATTCACTTCTACCTAATTGACTCAAATAAACCGACAGTGTCAACTTCTTTATTCTCACTGAGGAAAAGTACTGGGACAACTGACTGATACAGTAGGTATCTCTTGTTGGTGAGGTGTCTCAGGAAGACAGGAAGGAGCTGATTACATCCTATCAACCTGTTTTGTTTTCTCCTCAATGTTTGAAAACTGCAGTCAAAAGTCAAAATGAAAATCAAAGAATATTCTATTTAAGAAAAGCAGGTCAGTTTGAAGATGAAAGAAAATAAGAAGTAAGTCATAGCACAGAAGCCAGGCATACTAACATCAACATAAAATCCACAGTTCTCAAAAGACTGAGATTAGCAAGATTACAAATGTTACATCTCGAGAAGTAAATCTCTCATCAGCACCATGAACAGAAAAGACAGATGAGAATTTACTCAGAAGTGCGAAGGTAAGGCCAGGTGAGTTTTGGAACAAGGTTTTATAGGCAGATGTACCCAAGATAAAACTTTAACAAAATAATGAAAAGGTTAACATGTGGAAAAAAGACAGAAACTGCAGATGCTCCAAAAATCGCTACTTAATTTGTGAAGCATAGTGGAGGTCATGCCATACCTGGCTGCCTCTAGAACTGCTTCATTGGATCTTTAATATTGATGCAACTAATATTGGTTGCAGCAGAGTTAATTCACTTGTAGAACCATATTCTCTATTATGTAGAAGAAAAAGCTTCCATTTTTATTGGATGGTGCACTATGCAACATAACAATGATCCAAAACATACAGCTAATGCATCCAAGGAGTTCATCAGGAGGAACAAATGGAACATCTTACACTGGCCAAGTCAATCTCTGGATTTAAATCCAGATTTATTTTACAGGCAGAAACTCTGTGGCAGCAAAAATGTGGTAAAATAAGGCATTTCATATGATTGAACAAAAAGTTGGTTTGGGTCAATTAGTCACAGACTAAAAGAGATATGCAACCAAATATTGGCTTTAGGCTGAAAAGTGAATGTGCCCCAATACTCTCTTGAAATCACTAGGAAGTACATCAAGTATGTTCTATGTTCAAAAGTGATCAGATGTATGCATGGAATTACCTTAAATTAAAATATAACGTATATTTAAATGTATTTATCACTCATATTAACTTCATGATTACATATACAAATTGTTAATTACAAAAGTAAGTTTTGAGTTAGCTATCCCAATATTTTTTTTGAGGACAGTGTATGGAAGCAGGGCTCAATAGTCAAAGTGTCTTTTTTTCTGATTTTCAGCGTGGAATTAACCTCAACTTATTCTTTGTAGCTTGCATGACTCTGCTCTCCACTCCAACATAAATATATAGGATTATTCTCCCCAAATACTGCCTTATTTTTTTTAAACAAAGATGCTTTTATACTTATTTTTTTCCAAGCCAAAATAGAATAATGCTTCAGATACTGACACAAGCTAGTTGGAGAATAGGGTGGTATTAAGGTTTCACAACAAACATTAAGAATGAAAAGAGTGAGATGGAAGACTGGCTGGGTTACTAAAAAGAATTCCCTCATCACCACAGTAATGTAGTCAACAACAATAAAAGATTATCTATAGCTTTTTAAATAATACCTCCAGACGGAAGGAGCTTTCTTCCCAGAAAGATATCTTCACTTCAGTTAAGCCGCAGTCTATTTCTGTTGAGCTCAGAAATAAAATGATGAATAAGAAGAAAACCAAGAGAAGACTTTACAGAGGAGTGTCTGCACTAGACTGTGAAAAATGGAGCAGTCAAACAATAAAGTTGGGGCAGCCTCACGCTGTTGAATACAACTGATGATGTGTGTTTGGGACAGCTAAGAGGTTGTGCATGTACATATACAAAGCTAAATTTTAAACACAGATCTCATCATTAAAGTACATATAACATACAGGATATATTTGGTTAATTTATTCAAGGCACATATACTGTATATAACAAACCAATTTTCTTTGCAACATCTTTCACTCAATATATAAAACACTAGGTGAAAATACTGTATGCCATGGTACACATACTGTACTGTAAATTACGTATACAGTGTATAATTATAGCTGTTATCTTCGTGTTGTTTTAATTTTTATCTGGTCAAATATTTTTTGGTTCTTCTATCACTCTCTGAAACATCTAATTATCTTTTATTAATAGGTCTTTTTATATCTATAGGAGTATACAGTAAATTAAAGAACCTCTTTTTGCAGTAGCGTCATATGTCGATATAAGGATTGTGTGTGTAACTCTACTTGATGGTACATTGTGAAAAAATACCAAGACAATTTCAGAATGTTGTTGACGATATACAGTATAGTAATGTACTATATATGATATTGAGCTTATTATTTCACGTGAGACAAAGCAATAAAGACAAGACATTAGGAACGAAGACATCTCGTAATATTAAGGTAATATTAAGATAAGATAATGCTTAAACGTGATATTTAATCTAAATATTAGTGATGTTTAATCTAATACCAGTAAGATTGATAAATACTGTAGGTACTGAGATGTCTTTGAACACGTTGTGCAGTCGCAAAAAAAAAAACAGCACCACGTCAAGTTCTGAACGAAGCATAGTGGTATTGACATCAAAATGAAACATGCTATTAAAGACAGAATAACTCCAATATCGTATTCTAGAAATGTTACGTTTTCTCTGTGGCAAATTATTTTACAATACATCTTCTGCGGTGGTATGCCAAATAGTCTCCGCACCGTGAACACTACCTGATCTCATACAAAATGACATCAGCGGTCGTGTCTAACCCCTTGGCAAAAAGCCAGCAACCTGTCCACTTCTTTGATATTTGTAAAATCTTTGAGTCACACTAATTATTCTTTAATTCGAGCATCACGTAATAATTTGAAGTAACACCGTGTTTATATCCTATTTCGAAACATTTTAAAAGATCACGATAGTGTTTTATTTTACAGCCAGCGTGCAACAGAAACGTGGAAAGGACCCACGTACGTCTATTTGGTAGTGAGAAGACAACTGAAGACAAATTTTCGTTGGGGACTAAGGTCATTTCTGGTATTTCGTGGTGGCCTTTTTAAATAACGTTTTAAATTCACGAATATCCCATGCCGAATATTTTATATTTAAACATTTCGTTGTATACAGGTCTTGTCCATAATAAGAATAATTGGTCGTCTATAACATTTTTACACTTGCATCACTCGGCATAGATATACAGTAACTGCCTTATGCTCCTCCAACTCAGTTTCTCAGAAACAGTCGCATTCAATGAATAATAAATCAGGCGAATTACAACAAAGGGCATTTTCATGCATGGTGAAGCGCAGTCTTCTAAATGCAAAATGCACCTGAAGAAAACGCTTAATTTCTCGTAATCCGTATTCTAATTTAACAAAACCAGGTGAAGGTAAGGCACTGCAGGGTAGTGCTATTGTGTGGTAACATTAAATAACAAGTCCAGTAACTCACCGTCCTGTGGTAGGACTGACATCAAATAAAACAGATCCGTATCTTTTATCTTTGTAGAGAGAAATCGTTCCGATAAACCCGAGATGGCCATCCATTCCGAATCTCGTTCGTTTCTGCGTGGCGTGAAAATGTTTTCGATGATGGTAATGTTTTCTTTCTGCAGCTGATTTTAAAAGAGATTCGGCTGATCCGAGACCCATAGTATTGCTGCAGTGTACACGTTGTGCGGGAAGTGGCGTCTTGTCACTTTCACTTAAATGGCATTGAAACAGAACAATCTCAATGAGAAGCCGACATGCTGCGATGGAGCATTTCGAAGAGCTTAAACACACGAAGAGCACGCATCGTTTTAAAGGAACATTCTGCCTTTAAGCGGCAATGGTTAAGCCTGTTAAAGGAAAAGGTGTTGAACACTACAGCACATCTCAGTTGTGTGTACAAGATAACATGCGGGGGAGAGGGGTGCCTTATCGAGTCGCTGGAATGCTATTCCGTGCTGTTTTTATAACATGATATCTGATTGTATTTTTTTAAGTTTTGATTAGATAGTTATAAACTGAAATTGCATTTACTGTATATCTCATATTTCACGTAGGAAGTGGGACAGGTCTCCAGACAGGTAACATCTTTGGTAGTGTTCGTTTCTTCAAACAGTTTTTACACGCCTGAGTATGCAGTGAAACGATTACTGTATAGAAACAACCACATTTCTAATCTTAATAGTACATTTTATGTGTCATGTCAGTGTCTTTGATTCAGTGAAGGACAACTGTCAAATTGACCATGGATGAAAAATATATATTTGATCTTAGCATTTTTCATAATATGTATTTTTTTTAAATCCGATCAGCTGATTGGTCAGCGTAATAAAATACAACCCAGAATTTCAGCTCTCAACATGTTACAGCAGTGGTGCTTTGGCTTGTTATACAAATATCATATAATAATCGAATTTGAAAATGGAAACTTTGTTCGGACCATTGCATTACAACGGTATTAATAACATCCCATTACTTTTTATTTAGATGACATGAGCTGCAGTTTATTTACAGCCTTGTATCAACTAAGTAGCAGAGAAACAAATGTGATGCTTCTGATTATGCTAAACATCCTCATGGATGTTTTTCAGAACACATTGGTAGATACCTGGCATTGCTTTCAGAAATTTGCAATCACATTTTACCACATTGAGTAATCGTGTATAAGAAAAAAATAATAAATTCCAGACCTGGGGTGCCATTTACAAGGAGTTTGTGTGTTCTCTCTGAGTTCTCATGGCCTTCCTGCGGGTGCTCCAGTTTCCTCCCACAGTCCAAAAACATAGTGGAACTGTAGGCTAATTGGCCCTGGTGTGAATGTGTGCATGTCTGTGTCCGTTTGCCTTGGGATGGACTGACGTTCTGTCCAGGGTGTATCCTGCCTTGTGCCCATTGCTTGCTGTGATAGACTCTGGCTCCCCCACAACCCTGAATCGGTGTCACGATTGTAATCCCTCCCTCTTAAGGGTGCTCCGGCTCTTCCACAATTTAGTTGATTTTGTGCACTTGCTCCCTGTTCCAGCCTCCCTCCAAAAGCCAGACACTCACTCTGTTCCGGGCTCTGCATTGGAACACAGATGCCCAGAGGCCCGTCTGCCACCAAGTCGCCCTACGTCCGTGGTTCGAGGGCATAGACCTCCTATCGGCGTCCCAAACCAGCCGAGTCTGGGACCTGGAGCGCCTGGTCCCGTTACCCTTTTTAATTTCCCCGACCCTTCACCGGATCCTGCTCCGGTTTTTAACTTTGTCGTGTTGTCATTTGGATTCCCTGGTTTTTGGACTTTTGGACTTTGCCCCGGTTTTCCCCCTGGACTCCTTCGGATCTGTTCGCCTGGACCATGCCCCCCTGAGCACCAGTGCACACTCATCACGCCCCCCTGTTCGTCTACCAGCCCAGTTCCTCGTCTCCTCCCCGTGTCTGTTCACTTCCTTCCGGATTCTGCTGTCTGCATAGGACCCTAAAAGATGCATAACAATTGGATGAAGTGGTTAGAAAATGGATGGATAATAAATAAAGCATATTTGTGAAATACATGCTGCACGTACTGTATCATTATTTTTCAGTCCAATCCCTCTGCACATCCACTTCCCAAGGCTACAAAAGTCTTTGAATGAAAGTTGACTTTGGAATGAAATCATTGTTTTTTTTAACGGAATAAAAAGTTCCCTGGGCCATGTCTGCATGACAATTAGTGCTTTGCTATGAAGTTCCAGCCTTGGAGCTCTACTTTCTAAAAGGGCTCTAAATGAACAGCAGATCATATCTAAATAAAAAGTAATGGGATGTTATAAATTACAGAGGCATTGACAAAGTCAACCAAGTGGATTTCTTCAGTGAAGTTCTTGTGTGAAACACAAACCAGAGGACGAACAGTGAGTGGGTACAACATGGAAGTACAGTATGTGTCTTTATCCTATGGGTGGCGGAGTATGGAAAAAGATATCCAGTCACAGTATTGAAGCTGATGCCCTGACTTCTTTGGAGGAATAACTGAATGGGATCCTGGAATAAATAAACTACTTCCAAACCTGTTACAATAGATATGCCAAATGGTTTCCTGTCATTTATAGCTTTTTAATGTTGATTACGCAGACTTAGGCAGATTAGGAAATCTTTTGGTGCTAGATCCACATTGTAACGTGGGTGGAGAAAAGCACTCCATTGTAGCCCTTATGGTGCTATGCACTGTCATGGTGCAGGATGGCACCAGCGATGAGTGTCACAATAGGACGTGTGCCTCTGTTTCATTTTGCAGATGTGTGAAGGTCATTGAAATAGTTCAATGATGTCACAATCCTCCCTACCCACATCCCCGCACAAACGCACCATTGTAAAACTGACTCATTTAGAAATCGGTTTCTTGTTCTGCTGTGTCCTTTACCCTCTAAAAAGTCCAAGGAAGCACAAAACTCCATTATATTTTTAAAGCCGTTATCCTTCTAATCCTTCTTGATTTTTCCCAACATGCTGTAATCATTACTTTCCTGACACTTGAACTTAACTTGGTAGCTCAATGGCATAAATGACTGCTTAGTGACGGAATTGTGTCTGTGCTTGAAATGAAGAGGAACAGAACACCAATTCCCTCGTTAAAAGTAGTGGAAATAAACATTCCCTTTGTTATAAGAAGCAGCCCCCTTTTAAAAAACCTGTCTCCACCCCAAATGGTGATTATTTCACACTTACCTTCACCACATCCTAATATTGTCCACCAGTGAGAATTCCTGATACCCACCAAGCAAACACTTTTACAGAGCTAAAGAATTCTGGCAAAAGGTAATGGCAAATAATCCATCATGGGACACATTTCTAGTTACCCTTCCCAGTCCTTCCCAGGAAAAATAAAAGCATTCAATGGATTTTGACTTATTTTGTAAGATCACCTATTTGTCACCTAACCTTTTTTAAAATAAAACAATCCCAGATCTCCTGAAGACTGTTGGCCTATCTCTATACTTCTCTTCTCTCCAAATCTGTTGAGCAAGCAGGTCAATATTTACTCTCTTTCTCCATAATTTCTGAACACTTCTTTCTCGGCCAAACACAGTCCACAATTTCACTGAAACTGTTTTATTCTGTTACTAAGTCTTGCAATAATGCATGCCTTGTCGACTTCTCAGCTTTTGACAGTATTGACCAAGACATACTTCACATTTTTCTCTCTGAAGTTGATTTATAATTAATTTGGTTTACTTTGTTCACTTCCTAACACTTTTGATTGTCCTCCCATGTTTCATGTTTTGAGTTTCTTTGATCTTGCTCTTCACTTTTCCCAGTGATCCTCAAGCATCAGTACTTGGATATCATCTTCATTCTCTGTGTTTCGGGGTCACATGTATCTGTTTCTGCATCTCCTACTCTCCCTTTTCCTTCTTAAAGCTCTGATAATTATCTTATAGTTAAATGATTAGTTATATAACTGTCTCAGAGATATCTCTTCAAATTCAGTCTGAATAAAGTTTCTACTTCTCTTCCCTCTTCCAATCTCTCTATCGGTGTTTCCCTGTAATTCTCGAATCTATCATCTATACCTTTACAAATCACCTTGGTATTTTCTTTGATCCAAAGCACTCCTGTGCCTCTGTACATCTTTTCCCCCAACATGAAAGGAGTCCCACGTATGTCTTAAGGATAAATCCTTTCCTTAAAGGGGAACTGCAGTCCCAATTTCTCAGACCGGTTATTAAATCTTGGTACAAAACAAATTCATTAATGATTTAGAAGGAATTTACACATTTCAAATTGAGTACGAAATTTTGAACTTTGCGAAAGTACTGTAAGTTGCCATGTTTTTGCAAACGCACATTTGAGTTCCCACAAATTGCAATGTGATGCCCTTTCTGCTCACTAGTCATCACAATGACTAGTGTAATGTGATGTATGAGCAAATACTGTAAATACTGGTTGTGCAGCAGACGTTTCATTGCAGAAATGTTCCAACGTGATCTGCACGCATAGTTAACAAGTAAGTAGTTGTCAACAAAACTGTCTCAAGTTAAATTAAAAGAGGTTTAGTCACAATCCTGGTTTGTTATAGAAGTTCAGGTAGGTACAGTAGCTGCGTCAGCATGCCTAGGCAGCAAAGGAACAAGTAATAGGTTTATTCCATGCTGAAAAAAAGAAGAAAGAAAACACGTTTCGGCTGTGGAGCCTTCAGGTGTGAGAAAGACAGGGCGGTAAGCAAAGGTAATGTGGCGGGAGTTACAGGGTTTGGAGCTGTAAACTGAGACTTAAGCAATTGCAGATTGGGAGGCTACAAAATAAATATAATTGAAGATTTTAAATGGAAAAATAAATGGCATAAATTGCAAACCTTTTTTCAGAAATACACTGTCCTTTAAAACCCTTTAAAAAGAGTTGCAAAACATTTATTCAATATTCTACCATTCCTGTCAGTTGTGCAATAAATAGCAGGGTAATATGCCTAAAATAAATCTGATTCTTTTGATATTTTAATTCACACGTTCTGCAGCTCAAATCAGCTGGGGAATGCTGATAAAATCGATTCAGCGATAATTTCTGCTGCAACATCTGCTTAGCACTGTAATAACAAACCTATGAATTATGTCAGACCTCTTTATTTTATATAATAAAAATGTCTTCTGGAATGCTGATACTAGCTTTCTGTTCACACTGTTCACACTAGCATATGGAAAAGGTTATACAGTACAAGGTGTAGAAAGAAGATGTCTATGATTCTCATGATAATATGACCACATCTGAAATCTGATATTAAGGCTTCCAGGTCTCAATGGTAATCACCAGTAATTCTAATTTTATTAACATTACCCAACTAATTCAGAATATATTCATTAAAAATATCCGAATTAGTGGAGCACAAGTATACAAGCCTTTTTAGAGTATACACTGCACACAGGTATAAAATAATCATAAAAGTTGTATTTGTTACTGTATAAACACTCTTGAAGTGTTGTCATACATGTATATCATAATTTTAGTACTTCAGTAAATATTCAGGTCTATATGTATGTTGTTGCTTTATATTGCTATAGAATAAAAATGCAATTAACGTTAATTTAGATATTATTTCAGTAGCCAGTGATGTTAGTTGATTTTGCAGGTAATGTAGTCTTTATTCTTTTATCTTTTATATTCACAGTTTTTAAAAGTGTGTTTAACTACATGGTCTACTAGATTATTTTATTTGGAACTCTGCCCATCATTTGAATGTTAAATCTTTTTTTGCACAGTATAGATGTGCACAGATGGGCATGGACATTTCTAGGTCACTCTCTGTTTCTTTAAGCAATTGGCCTGTTGAGTTCACTTAATGTTTGATTTTAGCAATGCTTTAGCTACAAGGCAAGTCCTAAAACATTTTAATGAGCAGCTTACATGCTGACAAGAGTCTTATAACCTAAACATTTCAAAAGCAAGTGAAATTACGTTATTTAATTTTAACAACACTTTTATCATAATTATGCAATATATGTACTTGTACAATGATATACTGTATATATACTGTATTTGCATATTATTTTTGTTTCAAAATCTCTTCTTGATGCAGTTTTAGGAGTAAAATATTGGATAATTGGGATTGTAGAAATACAATTAATCTGACGTAATAAAAATCCATCGTGACCAACATGTCACATTGATGGCATGTGCTACAAGCCAAAAATGGCGGCGCGCATGGAGAGGCTTTATTAGCTCTCAAACAATGGTGCTTTTTGTTAGTTATTTTTATGTTATATGTCACGATATTTACTCAAGACACTGAAGTTTACATCTCCTACGACCGGAAGACATTACTGGACATCAGAAACAACTGCAGGGATTTGTTGTTGGGATTGGCTTTTACCAATCATGGCCTCCTGATAATCTCCATCTGTGAACTGGCTTCATTACTCTGTTCTCCTCCTCACTGATAGCTGGTGTGTGGGGAGCGTTCTGGCGCACTATGGCTGCCGTCGCATCATCCGGGTGGGGCTGCACACTGGTGGTGGTGGATTATTACCTGTAAAGTGCTTTGAGTGGAGTGTCCAGAAAAGCGATATATAAGTGTAAGTAATTATTATTATTATTATTATTATTATTATTATTATTATTATTTCTCGTTCAGTTCGCTTGACCTGGATTACATCAGCTGGTCCATCCTCTACACCGCGGACCCGGAAGCCACGGAGCCGCCAGGCCATGACCGCCGGGAGAGGACGAAACAAAACTCAGGCTCACTACTTGCCAGGAAATAAAAGACTGCTGCACTGTCATTCAGCGGAACGATTTTTTAACTCTCTGCCCTGATAAAAACAAGGGAGGAGGTCTGTGTATTTATGTCAACCAAGCATGGTGCAGAGATGCTACAGAAATCGCGATCCACTGCTCACCAGATTTAGTATTTTTAATGGTAAAAATGCGACCCTTCTATTTACGAAGGGAATTCACGTCGGTCATTATTACCGCTGTGTACATATCTCCTCAAGCTAATGCTAAGGGAGCAGTCAAAACGCTATCCAAAGCTATTAGTAAACAAGAATCAGCACACCCTGATGGTGCTTTTATTATTGCAGGCGATCTTAATCAGGGAAATCTAAAATCAGTCCTGCCTAGCTACCAGCAACATGTTGACTGCCCCACCAGAGGTAACAACACACTAGACATGTATATACTAATGTACAAGGTGCTTACAAAGCAGTATCTCACCCTCCTCTTGGACAATCTGACCATATCTCTCTGTTCCGCCTCCCAGCCTACAGACGACTTCTCAAACGCACCAAGGCATCAGTTATAACTGTAAAAACATGGACCAAAGGGGCAGAATCAATGCTTCAGGAATGTTTTGAGTGCACAGGCTGGAGTGTGTTTCAAAGATGCAGCCTCCCACGGACCCACACCAATATCGACATATATGCATTATCTGTCACCAGCTACATCAGCAAATGTGCTGTGACAAGCGTTAAAAAGATACACAAACTCCCAAATCAAAAACCCTGTATGAACACTGAGATCTGCTCTCTGCTCAAAGCCCATGATGCAGCCTTCAAATCTGGTAATGAGGAAGAACGGAGAGTGGCAAAGAAAAAATTAAGAGCTGGCATAAAATCTGCCAAGAAACACTACTAATCCCAGATAAAACACCAACGCTAACCCACGACTCATGTGGCAAGACATAAATACAATCATGATCTACAAGAACAAAACAAGCCCTGTAAGCGCTACTGACCCCTCCCTCCCAAACAAGTTTAACAGCTTCTACGCACGCTTCGAAGCTCAAAACCCTGAACCAACCACCTGGACCACTGACTCCCCTGCCACCCCACCCCCCACACTATCCAAGCTACTGTAGATGTGTGGAAATCACTAAGTAGAGTGAACATACAAAAAGCTGCTGGACCTGATGGTATCCCTGGCCTGGTGCTCAGAACATGTGCCTGGCAGATAGCTGATGTCTGTACTGACCTGTCCTTAGCCCAGGTCACTGTAACTACAGTAGCTGCTTCAAGACAATCACCATCGTGCCAGTACAAAAAAAAAATCAGCAGCCACATGCCTGAACGACTACCGCCGTATTGCACTCACCCCCATCGTAATGAAGTGCTTTAAAAAACTTATTCCACACATTAAAGCCAGCATTCCCAAAACACTCGATCCTCTCCAGTTTCCCTATCTCACAAACTATTTCACGGAGGATGCAGTCTCTATAGCTTTACGCACCACACTAACCCACCTGGATAAAAGGAACACCTACAGTATACAAGAATGCTGTACATTGACTTTAGCTCAGTATTGGTAACACCATCATACCCATAAAACTTGCTACCAAACCCGGTGCTCTAGGTCTAGATACCACCCTCTGTAGACTTCTTCACCAGCAGACCCCAAACTGTCAGGATTGGCAACCTCACCTCAAACACGTTTACCCTTAACCCATAAGGGCTGTGTGCTCAGCCCACTCCTTTACTCCCTGTTCACCCACGACTGTACTGCCAGGGACTGTGGTGGAGATGGTGAATAACTTAAAATTCCTAGGTTTGGCAACTGCACTGCATCCGACCGTAAGGCACTACAGCGGGTGGTCAAAACTGCCCAACACATCATCGGCAGTGCCTTACCACCCATCCAGGAAATCTACACCAGAATCTACACCAGAAGTTTGAAAAAAGCCACCAAAATTATGTCTGACCCCACTCACCCCAGTCATAACTTGTTTGTTCCCCTACCATCTGGTAGAAGGTTCCGGATGCTCCAGTCACACACAACTAGACTCGAAAATAGCTTCTTCCCCAGAGCCGTCAAGCTGGTGACGCCCCCACTCTCTCCCATCATACTATGATCTCTCCTCACTTCTTCCTGTACCCACAATGACCGTACTCCAACACCACTACATACACGACAACTGAATAGAAGCCGAAATTGTACTTAACACTTTACTAGTTGTACTATTTATTAATCGCTGTATTATTTTTGCACTGTTTTGTCCTGTTTGCATACTTTTCTCAGTTTGCATATTTGCACAGTTTTTGACAACTTTGCACTGGCAACATACTGTTGTTTACACTGTTAGTGTTATTGTATTACTTTCTATTGTCTTGTCCTCCCTGCACCTGAGAGATTAATGGGAAACACTTTTCACTATTCTATGCACCCATGTAAGCAAAATGACAAATAAAGTTGAATTTAATTGAATTTACATGAACCCATCACACTAGCCAGATCATACACTATATGCTGTTGTATTTTTATTACTCCCGATTGATATTGGTACAGGCTGAGGCACAGTAGGTGACAATGGAGGGGTCTCTAAGAATTTAGACACCAAACTAGTGTCAATATTTCCACTTCCTCGAGCTTCAAACCAAGTGGTGTTTACTTGTTTATGGTCAGTGATGGAAACACTGATCAAAATAAGCTTCTGCTTTACCTTAGCTAATTAAGTTCTGGGTAATTTAAAATGTAAGTTAATTGTAGATTAAAAGTGTCAAAAGTGTAGGATAAAAGACAGAGGACAGAACAACAGAAAGAGGGGAAAGGGGAGACCACCAGAGAGAGAGGAGACGGAAAAACACAGAACACAAAGCGTGTGCCAAAAAGACCTTCTTGGAGCTAAGAATCTGAACCTTGTTAAGAGAACTGGCTATTCTGTAGTTTTTCCTGAGTGACAAATCCTACGGTTAAAATAGCCTCTCCTGGTGAGTGGGTGAATTTTAGAACAGACGGTTAGGCTCCCATTTATTTTGTGGCATCCGGATTAGAGAGAGAGGTTTAATCATAAATTGCATTCTTTTTAGTTTCCAAGAGCTTTTTTTCCCCCCCAACGGTTTTTGTAACGAACAGTTCTTTCCGGACCCCATGCGGATGACACAATCCGAGGAAGTGGGAAAACACCAGGAAAAAGACATGTAGGAATACGGGACTGAAAACAGGGGGCGTGTCCAAAGTGCGCTGGTGCACGGGGGGGGTGTGTGGCCGAGGCAAACAATCCAAAAAGTAATCCAAAGAGGGAATCCAAAAACGCAAGAAAGTCCATAGCCAGGAGATCTATCCAAACAAGGAATTAAAAACACGAACCAGGTCGGAACCGGCGGACCAGGACCGGGCGCTTCCAGGTCCCGGACTCGCACGGTGCGGAAACCCGATGCAGAGCAAGGATGAACGTCAGCGCCTGGCTTTTAAGGTGGGCTGGAAAAAGGGGTCAGGTGCAAAGAAATAAGTCTGAAGTGAAAGGGCTGGAGCACCCTTAAGGAGGAGGGACTATAATCGTGACAGTTTTGATTGTTTTAGACTCATTGTTTTTGCTTTGTGGAACCTTTTCAAATCTGATTAAAACCCCACCTAGTGTCAAGGTTAGCATTTCCACACTCCTTAGACATTTTTTAGGCTAAGTGCTGGATTTTGAGTCCCTTTAGAACGAGTGATAATTTGCTCCAATCTGAAACTTTTTTTTCTGAGACTTTTGCCTGCCTTTGTTGTACAATATATTGCAGCGCTTAGAAATTGTATTTGAAAACTAAGTCTGATTCAAAGTTGTAAGAGCACCTGTTCTGCTGTAGACCATCAGTTTCAAAGACCTTTTTTCAATCGTTTGATTGTTTTAGACTCATACCTTTTGGTTTGAGGAACATTTGAAAATCTCATGACTAGAGGGCTTTAGAGACATATTTCAGGACTGCTCTTGTAGCGAATTTGGGTTCTTTGGGGTTTCTGCCCTTGCCGCTCCTGCCCCAGTTCGTCCCCTGCCTCAGGATTGAACCGGAGACTCCAGCGTCACACAACAGGGATATTGCCCGCTGAGCTACAGAAGGCCTTTGTCAGTCTGGGCGGCCAACATCCCTGTTATGTCCAGGGGAGTAGAGGACAGTGCCGTCACCATGGTGCAACCAGCTCCTACAACCTGTACAGTATGTCGGCCGTTCGTTACACTCTGTTGAAGCCCCAGCAAGGGTGAGCATTAGTATTCCTACACTACTTAGACAGTTTTTACACTCATTGCTGGATTTTGAGTCCCAAGGGAACATTAGGACAAGTGATAATTTGCTCCAATCTATAACTTTTGATTTCAGAGACTCTTGGCTATCTTTATTGTATATTACAGTGCTCAGGAATTGTATTTGAAAACTGTGTCAGATAAAAAGTTGTAAGAAAACCTGTTCTACTGAAGACCATCAGTTTCCAAGAGCTTTTTATTTGTTTTGATTGTTTTAGACTCATACTGTACTTTTTGGTTTGAAGAACATTTGCAAATCTAATTCCTGGAGGGCTTCATATACAGATTGCAGGAATGCTCTGTTGACACCCCACGTAGAGTTAGGGTTAGCATTTCCACACTCCTTAGACATGTTTTATGCTCAGTGCTGGAGTTTGGGTCCCAAGGGAACATAAGGACAAAATTGATTATTTGCTCTTATTTGAAACTTATTTTTTGAGACTTTTGGCCACCTTTGTTGTACGTATATTGCAGCACTCAGGAAGTGTATCCGAACACTGAGTCAGATCAAAAGTTATAAGATAACCTGTTCTACTGAAGACCATAAACTTCTTAGAGCTTTTTTTAAAGGTTTTGTTTTAGACTTTTTGGTTTGACTCCAAAAAGCTGTGACTGCCCTGTCTTTCTCACACCTGAAGAAGGCTCCACGGCCGAAAGGTTGTGTTTTCTTTCTTCTCTTTTCAGCATGGCTCTGTCCTCTTGCTATTGTATACTGTATCAGGAAAATAAAGTATATGCCCAGCAAGGGGGGTGTAATGTCTTGTCTGTTTATCAAACATAATCTACAATTATGGACAACCATTTTTGCCATGGTTGTGAATATTATAATACTGTACCTCTGAAGTCACATCCAATCTTCCTGTAAAATTAAAAAAACACAGAAATACAAGCGGGCACTGATTTATGTCCAGGATACTCCAATGCCCCAGAAAGTGCCCATTCTCCCCCTTTGAGCCACTGCCCACCAAAAGGTCTCTCTGCACGTCTCTGCGCCGTGCACATGTCCAAATTCTGTCCTTGTCCAAAACTTTTACAGTTTGGGTGGCGCTGTGCACCACGCGGTACTTGTGTCCCGAGTCGTTCGGATCAAAAGTTGTCATCAAGCATTTATGAATCTCACTTAATTGCAAGAGCTTTGATAAACAGTCTTGTTTCCCACTCAAACCTTAGGTTTGGAGAATATTTCAAAATCTGATGCCCAGAGAGGCTCAGATATCGATCGCGGAAATGCTCTGTTGACACCCCAGGTAGGATTAGGGTTAGGATTCACACACTACTTAGACAATTTTGAAGCTCAGCGCTGGATGTTTGGGCCAAAGTCAGGTTTAGGATGGGTAGTTTTGTAGTCCTATCTGAAATTTTTTTTTTCAGAAACTTTCTGGGGCCTGGGTGGCACAATTCACCATGTGGTACTTTTATCCCGAAACTGAGTCAGTCGGATCAAAAGTTGTCACCAAGCATTATTGAATCTCATTTAATTGCAAGAGATTTGATCAACGGTCTTGATTGTATCTTTAGGTTTGGGGAATATTTAGAAATCCTCTAATTTAAGTACAAGTGTATTATTAGTGGATCCCATAAGTCATTCTCTTGATTGCATTTATAAAGTTTATACTGCATATGTCATATACACTGTATCAATTAGACTACAAATATAAATTTGAAACTGTATCATGTTGCGATCTGTCAGACATTCATGCTTTATGAACTTTTGCCTGAAAGAGTGAAAGAGTGAGCTAATGTTACATTACATTCCCACTTGTGTTTGATCCCAACCAGAAATGGCTATATGAATAGTCAGAGTAGCAAATTTTCATTTTTGTGTATAAATAACTTAAAAGCCATAGGGTAAAAGGTGACCCAGATTTAGCAATAACTCAGTTTTGCAGAATGGAGATTTCCTGTTTGGCTATAATAGAAAAATGAATATGCTTTCTCCGTTAAAATACAAAAGACGAAAATAATGTGATGCAGCACATTCCACAACACACACACACACTTTACTAAGCTGTTTCTTTTATTGAGTTTTATATGAGATATTATAGACTTTATTTCATTTCAAACTGCCATACTGTGCCATCAACCTCTGCGACATCAACTGCAAGCAGCAGTAAAATATTATTTACCAAAACAACTAAACATGTTGCTCAGATTTTTAAATGTTAAATTAAAATTCACATAAAGAAAGACCACATGCTTAATACAGAATTGTGAAATCACTGTAATGTCCCCCAGGAACTATGTAATACAGCTGCAAGAGCAATAGGCTGTAAATCATTTGCATCTGATAAAATGCTTTTTAAGTAAATTATTATGGTACACAGTGCACCCTCCAACGTAGAAAGAGCAAATACATTACAACAATAACAATGATGCTAGTTTTGTGTGTTTAATATAAGCGCTTATTATTGTAGTACAGTAAATACTGTAGCAGTACTTTGTCGCTGTGCTCTCACCATTTGAACATTTGCAGTTGGAAAAAATTGGAAAACTAAAAGAACTTGTTCACATAATGGAGAGCAGATCCAGACATCTCTCAAGAAACAGTGCAATGAGATCTTTGGACCAATTAAGACCTTCCAAAGTGTCTAGATGGACCAAATTACCTCTACTCTTTTGTAATCATATTGCTACGTATGTTCAAAAGGTAGCTGGTACTGTATTTAACATACATACAATTATTTTCCAAATCAACATCTGTAAAAATCATCTTCATTATTTTTAAGAAGCTGTAAATAATATGGCTTTATAAAAGTAATTAAAAACATTTTTAAATATTTAACTGTGTTAGAGAGGTTCTTCACCCAAATCCAAAATGGAGGCCAAATGATTCCACCTCTTCATTATCATGGAAAGGGTGGAACATGGTCCGCCATGTTTTAAAACTCTACTATGTTCTATTTTAGAGAACTACAATTTTTTAAATTCCTTAGATTTGATTAAAAATCCAAAATGGTGGTAAAGTCGTTTAATCTGCCAGCAGAACTTTGACTCTGATGTAACGTCCCATAATTTTACAGTCTAGGGGGTTTGGCATTTCACAGCAATTTTAAAAGTGGCAGAGGCAAAAATAAAAAGGACTTGCCACAGTTCCCAAATATAACATTTAGTTTATGCACAGGTCTGAGGTGTTGTTGTACATTTCGGTAACACAGCAGTAAGTTAGCTGTCAACAGAAAGGAGACATTCAGGAAAAGAGAGGAAAATGAGTTAAGACACGGGCTCAGCCGACTGAAGACAGTTTTCACACCTCTTTAAAAATAGCATCTCTTAGAGTATGGTGAATTGAAGTCACAAGCCTAAATCATATTTAACCCTTGAATTGAATTATTTTATGTATAAGGCTCATCAGCCTGCTCACTGGAGAGCATCTCAAAGCCTTTGTTTTGAACTGTGAACATCAAGTTTATGAAAACAGAATGTGAATGTAAAAAAATGAAAATTGTGAAGTACTGCATATCTGGCAAAAATAGCAAGTCTTATTAATGTCTGAAGAGTGTAGGGAGAGGATTTGATTTTCATACTTCTCTTAAAGAATATGAACTAAATAAAGAAGTATGAAAGTATGTTAAGAGTACTTATCTTAACTCTGTAAACTACAAATACAAATTTAAAATGAGCCTTACATCACTATATAATTTTACAGTTATGGGGTCTGTCATTTCCTAAGAAAAATGAAATGACAAATCACAAATTTAAAAAATATAATCTAATTTACTTTTGGCATGGTTTTCAATTTTCCCCACTATCCAAAAACCAGAGGTACGAGATCAATGATCAATGAATTTAGAAGCAGTAGCACAGTGCTCTCGTTCAAAACAATTCATGCATTGCACTGCAAAAACACTGAAACAAAAGACAACCCAAATAATGAGAAACATGACACACATTGTTCTACACAGTTTATAAAAAAAAATATCTAAATACTTAAATCATTCATTACGAAACAAAACACTTAAATCAATTCAATTTGAATTTAAGAAACTCTCACCGAACAGGAAATTATAACATTTCACAATTTTAATTATGTTTGGCCAGCATGGGAATCTTGAAAGATTACCGTTTTGTAAAACTTAACATTAAACACCTACTGACCAACAAAACAGAATTTACTGTACATATTAGTGGTTTCCTTTCTGTCTCGATCATTTGTCTGATACATAAAATGAACGCATAACCAATAAAATGAGAGAGGCATTTTCAGTTTATACATTCTTCCAGTTTCCCTGTTTCATATGAGCCACTTCTCTCTTTCTTTAGTGAATCTTTCAGCCCATTTGCGGGTAATATCTAAATATATACTTGGTTTATGAGGCAGGTAGTCCTGATAAGTGTTCAGAGCAGATGTTTTTGGCACTGCTTTCTCGATTTGAGTTCCTTCATGCCACTCGTTAAAAGAAGTTATAGAAACAATATCTGTCCTTGCTTCCAAGGCAGCACTAAATGCTGTTTCGTAGTATTTTCCATTGATGCGGTGTCGTGTGTTGTGGAAGTTCCACGGTCTGATACTTGTGTCAATATAACCAGGCCCAACACTCGGAATGAACATCAGATTTTTGCTGTCACAGAACCTTTTTATGGATTTCCAATTACGATGTGATGAACCATAGGAGAATCCATTTGTGGCAAAATACGTGTACATGCCATCAAACCCAGCTGTCAAGATGCCTGTCTTGTGCTTCTCTTCCACAAGGAGACCAATAAAAATGCCGTCATATGGAGTGTTCCTGATGCTGTGTTGGCCTGTATCTTTGAGGAGACGTGCCCACATTTCAGGACTAATCAAATAGGAATCATAAACATAAAACAGTGGATGGAGCAACCCAGTGTTTGTTTTGTATCTGTAGAAAGCAGGGTGGTCACCATACCTGTGGAAAGAAACAGGTACACTTCACGTGCTAAGAAATAATCAAACTTAAACAAAAAAATGTAATTAAGGGCAGCCAAGTTTGCCTGCAATATGAATCACATGCAACCTATCTCATGAACCACACACATTTCCCTATTACATTAATCAGTCAGAAACTTGGAAACGAGAAACTGGTAGATCATACAGAAGGTCAGGACAATATTTTATTTCCCTGGCACTCCAATTCCCTGATTTTGCATCCCATAGAATACACCCACCCAAATACATTTAATTTACTACCCAAGCTAAAAAATAGAAACTCTGGCACCGATTCCACATCACTCAGATTGAAAGGAGTTCTTAGCTCATAGTCCACCGTTGGTAGATTTAAAAAATGAAAACTGCTGGCAAAATGATGAGTTTTGCTCTTTTGAAATGGACATACTGTAAGAATAAAAGACTAGTACACAATAAGTATAGTATATAATAATTATAATACATTTTTGCAGTAAACAGGCAGCTGAGAAGACCTTGATTGCAGTTCTCATACTGACAAAAATATTTTAAGAGTTAGAACAATGGATATTGTTTTCCCACATTTAAACTCCTAAAGGAGAAGTAGTTTTCAGAAGTCAGGCTTTTAAATGGGACTGCCCACAGCTGCACTGTAGCTCATCCACCATCAATTCTCTAAAGCTGTGGCTCTCCAGCAGGCAGTGGTTGTCATTATTTGCCATTATTTCCCTGCTGTGGGAAGAATGTGACCTGAGGTCTTTTACCCAGAGAGCACTCAATCCTGGACCCGAGACCCTGAGTGTGCGGATACCTAGGCGGAGTTCTGTTAACCCATAACCATAAACCAATAACAAACCTGACACCAGAGAGCATAACCCAAGGTTCTTTTAAACATAAACCTCATACGACAAAACACAACCACCCCGAGAACATACCCACCAACATATACCATAACCTTCACCTGTAACCAGATATAAACGATAACATTAGCCCGTAACAGTGTTGTATAACCACGTAGACAGATCTATCTCCCATTATTCCATAACCATTAACCACCAGGTGTTTTCTCTTTCATATACAACTAGATGTTTTTTAGAAAATAGCCCCCTTGGGGATTATTACTAACCATGTGTACTCCACTCCTTTCCCCAGGCAAGAGCCACTACTTCCCCCCAGCCTGAGGGCTTACCCACTATTGGATCCTCACAAACACTTACAGACTCCAAGCTCACGGTAACTCTCTTAGCTACCTCACTGCATAAAGTGGATTTACCCACTGAATGAGCATTTTTCCTTCTTGGTACCAGGTTACACAAAAGATGTTGCAGCTCTGTAATCCATCCAGAGAAGAGTACCTAGATACTGTACATTCAGGGCTTAAGGGAACAAACTTTTCAGCATTGAACAGAGAAGACTGAGGGGACAAGATACAAATATTCAAGGCATTAGAGATAAGATCACTTTATTGGCCATACACAATTTCTTGTGATAGGAATTTATCTTTATTCGCAGCTTGCTCTCCATGAGACACAGAGGCACATGGATGAGGCAAGAGAAGCTTCGAGCCAGAGTGCAGGGTCAGCCATTTATACAGCGCCCCTGAAGCAGTTGGGGTTAAGGGCCTTGCTCAGGAGCCCAACGGAGTAGGATTCCTCTGCCGGCCGCGGGATATGAACCGGCAACCTTCCAGCCACAGGTGCACATCCTTAGCCACAGAGACCCAAGTCAACCCTGTGGATTTCTTCAAAATAAAAACACTGAAGCATGAGGGGCAAGTGGAATCTATGTGGAACTAACTGCATTTAAAATAGAGAACAGGAGGATCTTCTTTACCCAAAGAAAAAGGGGAGTACGGAACAAACAACCCAACTATGTTGTTGAAGCCAATACCCTGGTTTCTTTCAAGAAATGCATACAGGAAATCCTTGGATCAAGTAACTAACTACTAACAGTCTAATGGACTGGATGGGTTGAATGGTCTCCTCTTATTTGTAAGCTTTCTTATGTTTTTACATCTTCTGAAAATCTAAATTTACTCTACTGGATGAACAGTGTATGTATATCTAGTGCTGCTAATGCTTGTTCAAAGATGTCTAACAACTTAAATAAGACCTACCTTTTCTAAATCTATATCAGCTATCCCTTAGAATTATATTTCCATACAGATGATCCTCTAGTTGAACTCTTATTATTGTTTCTATAACCTTACATGTAATAGAAGTAAGATTTATTGATCTACATTGACTTGGTACAGCTTAATCACCCATTTTTATTGACGGGAGCTACATAAGCAGTTTTCCAGTCAGTGGATATTACCCGTCTTGAGAGACTGCTGAGTTTGCACTCCAGAAAAACTGAATACCACCAGGACACAGAGATATGTTTGTCTTCTATGCTCATATTATTTAATATAGAACTAAAACATGTTGTTGATTTCTATCTCGGAAAACACCTAAGTGAAACATTCACTTAAAACATCGGACATTTTCCTTTCACAGTCTAGATGTTTTGTTATATTATCCCTGAGATTCTTTACTTTATCCTTTACATTTGTCTAAACAGCTAAACATTTTCTTTTGACCTTTCTTATATCCCTATCACTTGTATTTGGAACTCATTAAATAGATTTTTAACTAGTCCATTTTGTTTTTGATCATTTATAAAGTGCTCTATTTCTCCTTATATTTGTCTTAATTGATTGATTAAGCCATCTTGAATGTTTGAATAGATTAGACAACTATAAGCATTCCCTCAAGCTGGAACATTGACTGTCTGAAAAAAAAACTGCCATTACAGTTTCTTCTGCTGACATTCCCAAGTTTTCCCAGTTCAAATTAAAATTTCCAATGAAAACAACCCCTAACCTCATTATGCAAATTTGCATTACAATTTATATTATACAATATAGTATCAAAGATATTCTTAACATGTAAATCAAGATGGAATAAACAGTATATACTTTCTGCTATGTGGCTATATGCTTTGTGGCTGGGACTAAATTGTTTAATTTGATAACTGATGAGAGTTATCAACAGGGATATATACAGTAACTGAACTACAGCTAATGTAAAGTCACCAACAAGTGTGAATATGTTTGCAAAAGAGAAATTATGGTTGATGACTTTCTGCAAATGAATGTTTTATCACTTTTGCTATTTCCTGCACTTGTTATTTTTATTTTTGTATTCAATAAACGCTTCTATTTTAATAACTCTACAGTTATTTTATTACATGCCTCCTACGGTTGACTGCATTTGTTTGATTTGCATCTTATTTAGCTTTAAGCTATTGGTTACTAGTACTTTCTAGATTAAATGAAGTATTACATTGCTTGTTGCTGCTGACTTTCACTCAAGTGGACAGATTCATGTACATGTAACCCATTAGGGTGGGAGACAACATGTACCCATCATTTTAGAAAGCTGCAAACAAAAAGCTTTGCTTTGATCAATTAGAAAAATGAAAATACAGTTACTCTTAAGTAGTCTACTACAACTAACTCAGTTTTGGAATTAAGGAGCAAGTAATAGGTTTATTCCATGCTGAAAAGATAAGAGAAAAAACCTGAGTTTTCAACTGAGTGTTTTGTCTCTTCTCTCTTCAGCATGGAATAAACCTGTTACTTGTTCCTGTGCAGACTACGCACGCTGACGCAGATACCCACCTGAACTAGTTTGGGAATTATGTACCCATGACTACAAAGTCCAAATTAAATTAAATTGAAAACTCTTACATAATTAAAAAAGAACAAGAGGAAAGCAGACAAAAGGCACTCACTTCTCTACAATGTACTTAATGTTGTTGAACATGCTCAGGTCATCTCGTCCTTTATATGGCTCAATGTGAAAGGTGACCTGTGAAAACAGACATTACAAGCAGCAGGTACTGTAGATTGATTTCTGTTCAGGAATACAAACGTGTTAACAAGTACAAGTATTAAACTGAAGGGGAATGAAAAATATTTTTCTCTTCTCTTATTTCTCTGTACATTGTACTTACAAACCT
Organism: Lepisosteus oculatus; assembly: GCF_040954835.1. NCBI lineage: Eukaryota > Metazoa > Chordata > Actinopteri > Semionotiformes > Lepisosteidae > Lepisosteus > Lepisosteus oculatus. Next base: position 6,581,159 of record NC_090697.1, read on the forward strand.
ACTACGATAGTATATGTAAACTGTAGAACACTGTGCCAAACAAAGTGTTTTAATACACTTTACATTGCTTTATTCCACTTATTGAAATAGGATAATTTTCAACCACTACAACCTAGTACATTTAGCAAATTGCTACAATGGCTAAAACCTTCATTTAGAAATTTGTTCAAAATGATCAAAGATAAAAATATACTCTCCTTTACAATCTTGCTTACATCCTACCCTTGAGCACACCGATAAAATGATAAACCTACAGTCTTGTAGAATTAACATTTAAGGAAAAAAGTAAAGAATGCAGATTTTAACTGTCTATGGATTTATTTTTAAATAGCAGGTTCATGAAGACATACCTTCACTTGATATTTATGAGCAATATCCATGATGAGAAGCACCAGATCATCAGTGGGCTCACCATTGTCATCCTTCATGCCAGGTGGATACCAAGACAGGGCCAGGACACCTATAAAATGTAAACTTTAGGATAAGGAGATACATACAATGTGGGGAGGTATCAGATTACAAAGCTTGGTAAAGGTAAAGGTAGGTTATTACTAACTTACCTTAAACCCTGTATTACTATGAACTTTAAACCCTGTAATCTTATTCCTTTTCCTTTCAAAATTCACCAAGTAGGACTGACTATATAACTTTGAGATTATATAGTTTGCCTGTGACAAAACAAATACATTATTAATTAAGCACCTACTCCGTGCCTTTAGTTGTATTTTAATATAAGTTAAATATAGGCATTTAGTAGTTTTCACCGTTGTTCTAGTCTATAGAAACAAAGGTTTTTCAGACGTTTTTCAGTACTGCTTTGTGTTTGATATGACAAATCAAATCAAAGTTTATTTATCAAATGCACAACAATACGGCGTGCAGCAGTAGTTGCTGGCAATGAAATTTCTTTTTCTGCGAGCTCACAAAAATTACAAGAATCACAAAAATCATAGAAATTCACAAAAACACAAAAATCACAAAATTTAGGTTACATTTTTTAAATTGAATAAAACTCAATGTGAATAGAGCTGTTATGTGTCCATGGTGTATGCAATATATACATGTAGTGCAGTTATGCTGAATATAGTGAGAATTGTGTGTCCATGTAGCCATTACAGGTGATTTGCTAAGGAGCTACAGGTTGGCTATTTTACAGTAACTATTAAAAACATAATCCACATGATTTTTTTAGCCTTTTTAGTTTTGTAATTCCAAGATTAATACGATGTGGACCATCAGGAAATAAGGAGAACAGCAAACCAGAACAGTTTGCACTTGACTGAAATGACATCCTACAAAAAAAAGAGACCATATTTCTGATGGGTGTAAAAATAAGTACTGGGGCTACAGGGTTCACAGACCATGACTTCAGAAACATAAGGGTTCTGGATCATTCAGGGATAGACAATGATCATTAATGCTAGAAAAAATGTATTGGTCATAGGTTGTATTTAAATAGTTTAGTTTTAATGTCATTTTTTACCTGGGTCACTGTTTGTATACTGATCATCAAACGAAACATGTCACAAATAAAAAAAGTTATTCTGCAACAGTTGTTTTGACATTTTACTCAATAAGGGTAAGACAGGTAAATTCACTATGCTGATCATCCACAGGACTGATAAACCGGGAGTCTACTGTGAGAGTGGACTAGAAGTCTGCTGGAAGTAACACAAACTATACAGTACATGTGCGACTCATACTTTGTGTCACATTGCAGATGCTGTCTTGTGGAATTCTGTCCCTTTCCTCTTGTATAGACTGGATAAGCGTGTGCTTATTCTCTATGTCCGATATCTCATCCTAGCTCATCCCACAAATGTTCTAAATGTCTCAAGGTTGGTAAGGAGGGCATTCTCAGCATAACTGTCAGACTTTTACCTAGTTACATGAACAGAATGAAGACAAGCGTTTTCCTACTGGAACTTTTTCACTTCAGGGTGAGCCTGCAGGAAGTGCAGCAAGTAAGGTTCCAGGACCTGATGAATGAAGTGCAATAGAGTCAGGCACACTTCACTAGAAATATGGCACAGATTGCCCAAACCATCACATCCCTAAGCATCGTATCCTGCACACCCACCAAGTCTATCAGAGTGGTCTACACAAAATCTTAATTCACCAACACACCACTAGCATTAACGTATATTTAACTACTCCATTTTACAGGACGATCCCTCCATCGGTACCCTTTTTTCCGACCGCCCAATCAGCTCTTTATCACCGACCACCCAATCTACGTAAACTTCTGGTTCACAGCTCCCTTGACCGCACTCAGCAATCATCCCCAGCAGGCACCTTCCCCTGCAACAGAACTCGCTGCATCACCTACAAATACATATCTAACAACACGCTCATTCAGGGCCACACAGGTCAATTCTGGATTACCCAGATGACATCCTGTACCTCCAGCAACCTTATTTACTGTATTTTCTGCAACAAAATGCCCAGCTATCTTTGCTGGGGAAACCGGACGGAGACTAGAAGACTGCTTCAGAGAACGTGTTCTGGCTGTGAAGATTAAAGACTTCTCCAAGCCCATAGTTTCTCATTTCACCTCAGATGGCTATGATCACACTGATCTCTCTGTTCTCAAAAAAGGGTTTCTCAACTCCCATAGCAAAAAGACAACAGAAACTAAACTCATCCTGAAACTAGGTTCACACCATCCCCCTTCTCTCAATGACCGACTTATTTTCGTGTAGTCTTCTCTATTCTCATGCAAGTTTTTTCTTCACCCCTCTCCACTTTCCACTTCCCGAGTAGCCTCTTTGCCCCTCCTGCCTCCTCCCCTCTCCCAGCTTTTGTTCTTCTGTGCTATTTAATCTTTGCTGTCTGCCCTGTCTTTCTCACACCTGAAGAAGGCTTCACAGCCGAAACAATGCATTTCCTTTTCTATTCATATTGATATTCATGATGGCACCAGACTTCTGTAAAGAGGACTAGTAAATGCTTATGGCTGACTACATCTTGTTACAATGAGCACTGTCATAAGATTTATTAAAATATCACTCTAGCATACATTTTGCTGAGTCTTCCTCATGTTACAAACTTTGAATTACTCCAAATTCACCTGTACAAAAGCATACAGACCAGGTGGAAACACCTGGTGCACACTCACAACAGGGTGTAGTTGTACATCCTGCTACTATTTGCATTAAAGGCAAAATGATGTACAAGCTGTCAGCCAGCACATCAGTAATATTTAAACTGGAAATAGGCAATAATCTTTTGTGAGAAACACAGAAAATAGAAAATTCCTAACATAATCCATTATGCTGCTTACAAGTCAAGTACAGCAGACTGCAGATTTCTTTCAAAGTCATATAATATAAAATGGTTTACAAAACTGATGCAGACTTCCCAAACTACATGCACATACATAATCATATCATCATTGAATAAAACTCTTAATGTGGCTCAGAAATCAAAACTTTAATCTGAAATCCTGTCACTACTTTTTTAAACATGAATAATATACACATCAATTATAAAACAACAGATAAAAAAACAACAAATCGACTAGAATAATCATGTAACTACATTAAGTTCCTAAACCAAGAACAAAGCAGAGACTTTTAAAGATCCAGAGATGGTTATCAAAATAGAAATTGACAGAAAATAAACTGTAGATATTCAGAACATCTGGAATATGCAGCAGCATTCACTTAGCTCACTTGTCTTCATTAATAAAACTGTGCAATGCGTCATTCTGTTTAAACCATCTGCTACTTCCTTTTCCCAGCATACCTGATCCTCATAATCTTTAGTGCTAAAATTAAAAAGGTGGTAACTTAATTTAAGTGATCCAACATTTCTTTAAGTAGTTGGATGCTTTAAGGTATTAATGGTTCAAATATAATAGTATACTGCTACTGTACATCAACACAAACTATCCTGAAGGCAATGTTGTACTGTCTGCACATCCTGTACATCCAAAACCCAGTGAAATTAAAAACAGCGGTATCACAGTGCCCTCTACTGAATTTAATTTAATTTCATGATATTTGTGCAGCATCAGCAACAAAAGGATACATACAAAATGAATGCAGTTTAGTACTATTCAAAATTATTCAAATTGCATTGAACAATCCAAAAAATGTAAATAAACGAATGGAAGAACATGATTGTGAACATAGTAAAGGTCTTTATATGTAAGACATCATGGGCCATGCAGAATACAAGGTAAATCTGGAGAATGACAATGGTTGTCACCTCTGTATTTCTCAGTGTCATCTTTCCACAGTCTGTGAAAACAGCAAACACAAAATGTTGGAGGAAGCACTTCTTGAATATGGACATTTGTATTTTAACATCAAAGAACATAGTAATGCTAGAACACCAAAAGACTATTCTTGCGGATTGATTTTTGTTCTCTTTTCAACAAACTACAAAACCCCTTTATTCATCTCAGCAGGGTCTGGGAACATGAAACAGCACAATAAACCCCTCCTGTCTGCTCTGGGAGCTGACAAGAGCCTGCATTCACAGAAACACATGGTAGAGGGAAATAACTTGTATTGCTGTGCACAGAAAAGTATCAATTCAGGCTCAGAAGCTTTTACAATGTCATAAAACTGAATTACACCACATAAAGTAAATGGAGACAGGTAAAACAAAATACAGAAAAAGCCTGCTGTTGTTCTTAACATTTACATTCAAGAGGTAAGCTATGATTGCAGCAAAATACCAAAACTATTTAAATTGAACAGGTTAAATAACAGTAAAACCCACGCAGTTCTTTCATATCCTCTGATGGCCTTGATCAAGGCATCACGAAAAGGTGTTTTAACATGTTTTTCAGGACCTTTTGAATTAATCAACCAGTAAAGACACCTGGCCATGTGTAAGCTGAGCTCTCAGCTCACAGGTTTGAGTCTAGGCTATGTCACAGCCGACGGGGATTCCCCCAAGTGGAGGCAGGAATAGAGTAGGGTGGGATGTGTTGGGAAAGTCTCTATGGGTCTCTTCAGTGACTCCTGTGGCGTTCTGTTGATGTCATGTTCAAAGACCACCAAATGGGAGTAGACTGTTCGCACTTCCTCTCTCCTGTGTGCGGTTGTGGGGTTTGTAGCTATATACTAAGATATAAAAAAACACACCGCACTGGGTATTTTAAATGAAGTTGATATAGCAAAAAATAACAGGCAATTCTATTTAAAAAAAGGTTAGTGGATTGCAAGCCTGTCAGTTTTAACCATCCCCGTAAATGCAGTACAAACGTTTAAGAACTAAGAAGGGAAATCTTACCTACTGCTGCTGTTCTAAGTTGGAGCACATGTGCTTCAATAACAGAAGGATCTCTAGAACTGTAGGCACCTAGTTCAGGGTAGAAGTTGGACCCAATGTCATCTGGAGGACTGTGTCTTCCTCTTGGAAAACTGGATGCTACTTTGGAGTCCCAGTGGGGCAGAAGTGGGTGATCCCAATGAATATATTTGCCATCAAACTGTGGATTGCCATACCAGTTATAATAGAACACATGGAGATTGTAATTTGGTACAGGTAAATCTTCGGGTTTGGCTTCAAAATGCATGCCACCTCTTGCTGTATTTTTATGGATATTAGTTGAACCACCTCTTGTAGCTGCAGTGTCTTCTTGAATGTGTATTTGAGTTTTGCCGCTTTCTAATCTACTAAGCTGTGGAAAAAGTCCAAGTCCAAAAGGGTTCCCAAAGCTAGTACCTTCTGGCCTCAAGGATTTCAGAAAAATCATTATTAAAAATGTACACAAGATTAAACCAATCAATGTAATACATGTCTTTCTTCGAAACCTTGCCATTTTTCAGTAATATTGCAAAACAAAAAACTATTTTAGTGTAAATGAAGACTTTTACATTTTATTGCAGTCAGGCATTAAGTATAGCAATTTAATATGACAATTTTACTTCCCCTCTTCTTTTTTGCTGGAACGATGACACACATTTCTTCAAACTCACAGATGTCCTGTTGACAACAACAACAAAAAAACAGATTTAGTTTCCATTGCAGAGACAAGTGGGAGGAAGAGAAAGACAAGACACAGAGAAATCAGTGCTAGAAGCTCAAACAAAGCTGTTTAATTATTCCCAAGACAAAAAGTGTTTGGGCAATCAAAAAAAAACTTAAACCACAAAGAAACTGATTCCTTCCAATCTCAATTGATAAAAGGGTAGAAATGTATCCATTAGAGCTTTAGCCTTTTACAACAAAACTTTACATAACGTGTAGACAATTATGACATTTGTGATAAACCTGTGTAAAAAATATTACTAGTCTGCATATCCGTTTGGAATGGAAATGGCAATGCTGTCCTGCTGGGCTTCAGTTTCTTTCTGTCCTCATACAAGCCCTCTTGTATGCTGCTGTCAGAGCGAGGATGTTCACTATTTACTGCATTTGACCCATTGTGTATATATATTGCGCATGTCGTGTGGCTTGTTACCTTGCAGTGGGAAAGTATAAGAAGCCAGACAGCTTTAAAAAAAATGGGAAAAAAGAGACCTTGAGGTACTCTTCACAGACTTTGAAAGAAACCTGTTTTATGTCCCTGTGCCCTTCAGGTGTCTTTTTAATAAAGACCCGTAATATACAGTGCAGTCCAAAAGTATTTGGACAGTGACACAATTTTTGTTGTTTTGGCTCTGTCCTCCAACACATTGGATTTGAAATGAAACAATGACTATGAGGCTAAAGTGTCGAATGTCAGCTTTAATGCAAGGGTATTTAAATCTATATTGGGCGAACCATATAGGAATCAGAGCCGTTTTTATACATAGTCTTCCCATTTTAAGGGACCAAAAGTAATTGGACAATTGACTGCTCAGTTTTTCTTGGCCAGCTGTGCGTCATTGCACGGTTAGTTCATTAACAAGAGAGCTAACAAAAGGTCTAGAGTTGATTCTAGATGTGGCATTTGCTTCTGGAGTCTGTTGCTGTTGTCTCTCAACATGAGGACCAAAGAAGTGTCAATAACAGTAAACCGGGCCATCATGAGGCTGAAAAAGCTGAATAAATCAAACAGAGACATAGCCAAAACATTAAGTGTGTCTAAATCAACTGTTTGGCACATGGTTAAGAAGCAAGAATGCACTGGTGAGCTTAGCAATAGCAAACGACCTGGTAGACCACAGTAGTGGATGACCGAACAATACTTTCAATCATGAAGATAAAAACCTTTTTCGACTGTTGAACAGATCAAGAACACTCTTCAGGATGCAGGCATGGATGTGTCAAAGACTACCATGAAAAGAAGAATACACCAGCATAACCTCAGAGGGTTCACCACCAGATGCAAATCACTGGTAAGCCTTGAGAACAGAAAGGCCAGGTTAGAGTTTGCTAAAAAGTACATATAAAAGCCTGTAGAGTTCTGGGACATATGGACAAATGAGACGAAGGTTAACCTGTACCAGAGTGATGGAAAGAGGAAAGTGTGGAGAAAAAAAGATACTGCTCATGATAAAAAAGCATACAGTACCACCTCATCTGTGAAACATGGTGGAGTTGGTGTCATGGTTTGGGCATGTATGGCTGCCAGTGGAACTGGCTCACTTGTCCTCATTGATGATGTGACTGCCGAAGGCAGCAGCAGGATGAATCCTGAAGTGTACAGAAGCATCTTATCTGCTCAGATCAAATAAAATGCCTCAAACTCACTGGACGGTGCTTCACCTTGCAGCAGGACAATGACCCCAAACATACTGCTAAAGCAACTATGGAGTTTTTCAGGGCCAAAAAGTGGAATGTTCTTGACGGGCCAAGTCAATCACCGGACCTGAATCCCATTGAGAATGCATTTCACTAACTGAAGACAAGACTGAAGACAAGCAAAAAGTCCTCGAAACAAGCAGAAACTGAACATGGCTGAATTGCAGGCCTGACAGAGCATCACCAGGAAAGATACCCAGTGTCTGGTGATGTCTATGGGTCGCAAACGTCAGGCAGTCATCGACTGCAAAGTATTTGCAACCATGGACTACACATGACAATTTTATTTAAGATTCTGTTAATGTTTCCAGTTACTTATGGTCTCCTGAAATGTGGGGACCACAGTATATATAAAAAGGGTTGTGATTCCCATATGCTTCACCCAATATAGACGTAAATACCCTCGAATTAAAGCCGACATTCTGCACTTTGGCCTCATAGTCATTATTTCATTGCAAATCCAACGTGCTGGAGTACAGAGCCAAAACAACACAAACTGTGTCACTGCCCAAATACATACGGACTGCAATGTAAATTAACTACGCATGCCAGAGTTAGAGGGGGTAACAATAAGAACATAAGAAAGGATACAAATGAGAAGAGGCCCTTCAGCCTGCCTGGCCCATTTGTTAGTTTTTAATTCATCCAAGGATCTCATCCCTCTGTTTTTATAATGAAAGCAGGGTCTTAGATTCAACAGCTTTCTCCTGGTAACTTCTCACATTCCCCTAATCATTTAGGTTGTTCTGTTCTCAGTATTAAAGGCACATCCACACATTTTCCTCTTAAGCCCTCCCATTCATATATCACTGATCATTCAGAAGAAATGTGCTTGGTTGACGTAGTCAATGCTATTGAGGATTGTGAAGGTTTTTGATTTTTTTAATACCAGTTCCCTTCATAGTGTTTTCTGGACAAGACTAAAGAAGCTCAATTCGTGAGCCTATTTGTGTATGACATACCCTTACACCACAGAACAGGTGTCCAGACTGAATTGGGGTTGGACGCAGTGAATAGAATTAAATAACCTTTCCACCTTTGCCCATTCAGTTCTCACTAATAAAGCAGTTTAGAGCTTAAGCAGCGGTCAAATTAACTTGATTATATCATAATCACAAAGGATTTATTAAAAAAACCATAACATTCTATTTTGCTCTAGAAATAAACCAGCATAAATAGACCAATAAGCTTCTTATGATGCAGTATATATTTATACCCGAGTGCAGTAATACAATTTTGTAAACCAGGCTAATTAATTTTTAATTCAAATTTCAATGACTAGCTGCTTGCATTATAAGAACTAATTGCAGAGAAAAACACTAATTGCTGTAAATCAGATTTGATAAAATCTATAAGACAGTATAATATACAGAGGTAACATGAGTGTTTGATAAAATACACATGGTTGTTAAAACATGCTCAAATTGTTTCTCATCCTCGCGGCACCAGAAAGGTCATCAAAATATCCCCCTTATAAGCATATTGGAAAGTATTTTATTTTGAAAGTACAACATGTATTCAAATTAGCATATTTTTTCAGTGTTAATTCCTCCAATAGTATGTACAATATGGAAAATTATTTAAACAATAAAAACAATGTATATTATACATTATGATTTAATATATACACATTATGCAATTTATTACTACATAGTAGTAGTTACTATGGGCATTGCCGACTTGCAATGTGAAACTATCAAACACAAGATCACAAGTTCCTTCTACTCTTGTTTAGCATTGCTGAGATGTCCGGGGATGACACACTCCACCGGAAACATAACCGCATGTGAACAGTGCGGCTCAATCATATATTTGCAGACACAGAGGGTAAAGAGACCGCGGCCACAGAGAACAGCGCATGTACAGTACAGTACTGTGCTACTGTATATCTGCTGCAAACCTGCTGGCAAAACGAGCTCGTTTAACTTTCTTACAACTACACATACTGCAAGACGCGCTCAGACCGCAAAATCGTACGTAAGGTTAACTCAACCACTTCTCGCAATAAAATCACTTTTCAGTACATATACGCTATAATGGATACATATGCCAAGTCCCTGAAACAGACCTAACGCACGGTTTCAGTACCTTTCACAAACAGGAATCCAAACAGCCCCACAGCAGCACCTGCGTGATGTTCACGTTTAGGGAGGGGAATACTTCTCTACCCGCCCCACTTGCTTTTGCGATGTCGGGAAATGCAGTTCAGTCAGAGCCGGGCTACCCTGCACATCCTGCACAAAGCAACTACAACAACCAGACCCCAGCGCGAAAACAGCGCAGCGGCAAAGCGTCGTGCTAAAGGGCGATTGTCAAGTACCCACACTGTGTTTAATGTGTTGGAAGTGAGGCACACCATCCGGGCTCGGGAGTTAAAAATTAGGGCTTACAGGACTGGATATTAATAAGCTCTTGTGGTGGAATTTGCATAAAGTTTAACTGAGCAGTTACGGCTAGTAGTTTTGTTTTAAGTGGGGCTGAACGGCCTCTCCGCTAATTCTGACCAGTGAAGAGGGCGTACAGTATCACTATAGTCACTATGAAATATAGACCAGGGGTTATAGCGAATGATATAATGTTAAAACATCGTAAAAACACATACTGTACGTGCTTCTTAAACTATAATGTACTGTAGTCACTTGCATTTACACAGTATGTATGTCTGCATAAGCACTGTACATTAAAAATACGCATCTTTTCTAATGCTTGATTTACAAGCTGCTCTGACAGCCGAGTAAAAAGCTTAATCTGCTCGTTTAACCAGGGTATTTAAATAGTCTGATATACATACGTATATATAATACACTGTCCAAGTAAAAATCCTTGTATTTGTGTAGTGCTGTGCATTCTGACGGATCCCGATGCGTTTTACATACAGGAAGGAGCCCACAGCGCAACGTGCCACGGGAGGGCAGCACCGTCCTGTGATTCAAGGGAGCCATTACCCACTAACAGCCCCCCTGCACAAGATCAGGTGAGCAAGCGAGACAGGAGTTCACCAGTGTCATCAAGAGAGGAGTTAGTTAATCTGTATACAGTTACCAGATAGTTGTTGCTGCAGTTATTATCGTACAGTACTCTAAGGCCGAGCAAAGGGCTAGTAAAGTCCTTAAACCTTAGTGATTTTTGATGTCATAGATTTGATAGACAGTTGAAGGGATTAGAAAACGAATAGGAGTTATGCTGTATCTTGGCCTTTCACAGAAATACAATGTGTAATTTTGGATATTGATTGCTATCAATATTACTTTACATAGGGCTTTGCAAGTTAAAAGCAGTACCAAATCTAACGCTCCAGCTCTCTTTAGCCATTAAAGTGCAACCATTAAAATTATTCAATTTTAAATATAAAGGTTTTTCTAACCCTAACCCAAACTTGGCATTAGACATTACCTCTTTCATCACTACACATGAACACCATGTCCAGTTTGACTCTCAGAGTGGTCTAAAATGGAAACAACAATAGACAATTTAACTGCAAATCACCAACAACAATCAAAAACCAATAAAAATCAACAATTTTTATTCTGTTTACACATTGTAAAATAATTGTTTCTGTAGTTATTGGGTTACATTTACACAGTACTGTATGTCCAAATGTCCAAACGATGAATGTTAAAGTTAGAATTTACTTCAAATCTAGCTGTTTTTTTAAAATGTTTTAGCTATGTTTTATAAAAGAGCACCAAAAATAATAGGACTCTCCATCCTATTTTGAAATGTAATTTTGGATATTGATTGCTCTTAGTATTACACAGGGCCTTTTATAAAATGCCACCCACTTAAATGAATGAAAAGGTTTTCTCATTTTGCCGTTTAATGCATAACTGTTGGTATCAAAGTCAGTGTAAGTATCAGTCAATCAAAGTATATAGATTAAAGGATAAATCAGACTTTAATAGGTATTCCAACCCTAAGCCTAAATCAGCATTAGACCCTAGCCCTTTCAATTCTTCTTTAAAAAATAGTTCTGAACACAAACATCTAAAAAAATATTGAAACTGCAGTTGCAAAACAGTACAGAATGAGAAGACTCTCATCCTTATCAGATGATATTTGCAGTTCTGTTTTCTAAAAACATTTTTCATGTTGTCGATAAAAATAAAAAAATGTGGGGGCACCTCAGACAAAAAAAACTAGCTACAGTAGAAGATGCTCAAGAAAATTGTAGACTGTGCAACCATAAAATGCTACAATGTAATGAGAGTGGAAGTGAGTGTAATGAAGTGAGTGTAATGAATTTTAATGAATTAGAACAAAATGTTTTTTTTGTTTTCATTCCTTCCCCTCCAAATTTAGGTCGGCATAAGTATTCAGCTAAATTAACTTAAATTTCATTAAAACTAGTGTAAAGTTAGTATTTGCTTGTGTATCCCTTACATGCAATGACTGCTACAAGTCTGGGACCCATCAATATCATTTAGACTCTTGATATGTTCCATTGAGCTGTCTCAAGCCTTAACTGAGGCCACTTTCAGCTGTCGCTTGTTTTTGTGGAGTTTCCTGATTTTAGTTTCTTCTTCAATAAGTACAATGCATGCTCAATACCCTTCAAATCAGGAGATTGGTATGGCCAGTTCGGATGTTTCCACTCCTTCTTCCTGATGAACTCCTTGGTTAAGTGTGCGGTATGTTTTAGGGTGAATTTTGGCCCAGTGAGTTTGGAGACATTTTCTTGGACATAGGCAGCCAAGATGATTCTGTACACTTCAAGTATTCATTCTGATGCTGCCATCATCAGTTCCATCACCAATAGAAACCATTGTGCCAGTTCCAGATGTAGCCATGCATGCCCAGGCCACAAAGCTGCAGTGTACAGTACATCCACTGTGCTCCACCGATGAGGTGGTGTGCTTTTCACCTTCAGTTGCCCTCTACACTTTTGCCTTTCCATCACATTGATAAAATGTTATCTTTATCCTGTCTATCCATAAAACTGTTCCACAACTGCTGTGACTTATCTTTGTACTTTCTTGCAAATTCGAATCTTGTAATTATGTTTTTACTGCTGATGAGAGGTATACATCTTGCAGTGCAGCCCTTGTCATTCTTCTGTTCCATTGTTCTGTGTACAGTGATGCTTTTAACCTGCATCCTACAGATTGTCTTTGATGTCTTTTGACTGTTACTACAGGATTTTTCTTCAGTTTCCTTTGTATCACCTCATCTTTGCCGATTGCTGTTTCTTTGTTTTCAAGACATTCCTTATTTGGGATTTTTCTCATCTTCACAATTGCTTGCTTTTCTTGCATAGGCAAGTCTATATTTTCACAGATACTGTAATGCAACAGGGAACAATGAGCAATTAGAAACACTCGTTAGCCATTTGTCCCAATACTAATGCTCATCTGAAATGAAGGGATTTAACGCAACAAATAACATTGTTCTTAAATGCAAATGAATACCCAGAAACAAAAGCTGAAATTCAATACTTTCCCCTCATTAATCTTTTAATCAAAAGTACAAATTTAATAAGTACACCATAAATATTACACATTTCTCTTCACTGCCCCAGTACTTACACTTTTCAGTTTATAACGTTTCTGCACCAATGTCAATTTACAAGGTGTTCAAATTTGTTATTCTAATAATAGTTCAAATAAAATTCCTGCCTATTTAAGAATTATCTGCATTCAATACATAATGAAATCAAAAGTAAATTAAAAAGGGTATTGAAATACCGTGAAACGTGTAACAATAAACATACTGTACTGTATATTCAAGTAGGTTATGGCCAAGAGCTGTAGATGTTTGTCTGTAAAATTAAAATGAGCATTTTCTAAGATATGAAAAAAGCAAATCATTGTGCAGTGATAAACAGAAGCTTTATGTTTAATGTGTCTTGCATACCTTTACATCTTATTGGTACAGGTCTTAAGTGCCTATTTTTCTGAATGATATACTGGAACTGAAGGCAAACCTACTGGACTGTGTGTAACCTACCTTAATGTTTCTAAGTGGTATACAACTGTGATTGTCTACCACATTGTTGTTGTTCCTAAAATGATATACAGTGTAAGCGTGTTACTGTATCAAAGTCCTACCCCTGAAGCTGGTGTGCTGTAGTCGTTGCAGTTATAAATGTTCTGTGATTCAAAGGGAAGTGGAGGCGAATTCCATATGGGTTGTAGTTTCATGTTGATTGCTAGGCCACTGTAATTTTATGTGTTCAGTCTATGTACTGTAGCAGTAATGTTAAATTCCATTAGCTGATTATGCTGCAATGTTTTCTTGTTGAACAATAAAGACCATAGAAAAAATTGGTTTCTTTTTCCCATTCTCATGTTTCTGAAATACTTGGAACTTGGCAAGTATTGGATAAATGGATAAATGAAATATTGAATATAAATTTAGCTCCAAAATATGTCCATTTCATTTTGTGTTTTTTATTTCTTAAATATACTGTATCATCTTGAGGCAGTGCACGTCAGAAGAGCTTCAGCATTATGACCATGCTGTGTCCTGCCCGATGTGTCACCAAGAACTCAAAGCATTCATGGAACTAAAATACACCAGTTGGGGCTTAATTTCCTAGCAGGTACTGTGGAGCTTAAATTGGGCTTGTAAAGAAGGATTGCCGATTCCACAGATGACTAGATAGAGCATTAATCTTAACTGTGACAAGACTGAAGTCATGCTTATTGGTACCCCCCATCAACTTCGTAAAGCCAGTCCTGTAACCCTGTCTGTAGATGGCTCTGTACTTGAGCTTCAATCAAAATTGAAAAACCTTGGGGTTATATTCGATTCTGGCTTAACAGTTGACCCACATGTACAGCATACTGTCAAAACATCTTTTTTTCACCTTAGAAATATCGCAAGACTACGCCCTATGCTATCAATAATTGTGGCTGAAAAGCTGATCAACATATTTGTATTCTCTTGAATTGACTACTGCAATGCTCTACTCCCTGGGGTATCTAAATCTACTCTGAACAAGCTGCAGTATGTCAGTTAAACAGTGAATAAGTGGGCTATTTGGCTACTCTTTAGAATTTGCAGGTTCATAAGCAAGATATATTTTTTTTACAGCAGGTGTGGTGTCCAACAAACTTTAGAGTCTGCTGTATTATGCTAGACTTGCATTTGGTGCACTTTTCGAGGTTAGGGGTTACACCTCTGTGTTTTAGCACTTTCTGGAATTTCTTTTTCGGAGAGCCATCTCGCACAAGAGAAATGCAGACTAAAGAGAAACTCAAAAGTGATGTCTTAGCAAAGCTAAATACAAGTTTGTTCAGTCTTGCTCACCTGGGATTCCATTAGTAGTATAACATCAAAAAGGAATGGAACTATTTTGTACTTTGGCTAAATTATTTTCAGATGTTTGTGAAATGGTTATAATACCACCATAAACGTATCTGTTTTTATTTTTTACAAGTGATTTATAGGGTACAGATATCCTGGTGGTTTACTGTAAAAGTCAACATGTGCACTTCTCTGGCTTTCAAAGCTATCAGCAGAAACAGTTGATGGAAGATCAATGTCTTGCTGAGCTGTAGGGGGTCTGAGAGACATTCTTTAAAAGGAATCTTCTGGTTAACCTGGTTAATTGCCTTCTTGGTAAATCATTAAGAGCCGTCAACAGTTTAGAAACACAAGATAAAAGACAGGTAGATAGATCCAGAGGAAGACATGCAAATAGAGAAGAAGTAGCAGGGACAGACAGAGGAGAAGAAATAGAAACAGAAGATTCTAGCTATTAGAGCTTTGTTTAAGGGAGTTTGCCATCTGTTATTTTAGGAAACTCTAATTTCCCTTAGAAGAAATTCCAAGGCTAAAGACGTTCTCTCCAGGTGAGCGATGCGTTTCTAGAATAAGGAGATAGGGCCCCATTCACTTTGGACCATCTGGATTTGGAAGAAGTGAGAATTCGCTCAAGGTTGTATTCCTCTTTTTTTACTGACCTATTAGGCATTATATAGGATTTCCTATACTGTATTTATAGTTTTTAATACTAGGTTAGCAGTCTGGGGTTTTCTGGTTGGTCAAGATGTAGGCTTCTGAGATGCCTTGTTTGTAAATATTGTTATCTTTTATGTTGTTGTTCTTGGTTTGTATAAATATTTGTTTATCCCAGTTTGCCTCTGATTTATTACTCTTTCACCAGAGCTGTGCCAAGGAAAAAAGACATCAGGTGCCTCTAACTATGCTAACTACTTGGGTGTACTCTATGCATATATTTTGTTATTTGGGGGTTATGATTATTTTAATTATTGATCACCCCACTATAATTTTATGTTTTCTTAATCCCTTATATTTGTAACATTGCAGCGCTTTTGGGTTCAAGTGGGTATGTGCCCTCGCCACTGCCGCCTCAGGTCGGCCCCCCGCTGCTAGGGGCTCGAACCCTGTTACTCAACAGGGAACCAGCCAGCTGAGCTAAAGGGAAATCTCCCATCAGCCCGGCGGCTGAGATCCCTGCTATTCACAGGGAAGGGCGGTGACGTCAACCTGTAATGTCAGCCGTATGCGTTACAGTATAAACATTTTAGTTGTTCTTTAATTAGAGTTCAAAACAACTTCCTCTGGGATTCAAGTGTCATCCTGCAGAGGAAAATAAGACAGCAGTAGTATTATGAGCTCATTCTGATGTTAGTAAAGTTGTTTTTTTAATATCACTTAAAGAACACTACCTTTAGATGCATCACATACAGTACTTTTAGGATATTACAGTAGGTAATCCATTAGACTGTTACAGAAATTGTTTTTTTATTACATTTTGTTTTCCTGGAGAATGACATTTTTTAATGAAAAAAAAATCCATAAAGATGTCCTTAGTCCCATGTCTCCTTTTTAGTAAGTATCAGAACAATAAAATACACAAAGTAATTGTGTGTATGGTCCACATGTGTGATCTCTGTAGTCCAGACATGCCTACAGTAGTTACAGTCCAGGCTATGTAGTCAACCAAATATAATTGTGATTCCTTAAACTGTGACATACAATTTGCAGACCACCAGGAAATTGCATGGATTTTTGGACATTTAAACAACTGACTGTAATGAATAAAGACTGCAGTATGAGCGTTGATGCTGGTGAAAGATTGAACACTGGAGGGTAGCAATAGACAGGCTATTTCCTATCTGAAATTTTCACTCTTTCACCAACACTAGAGGGCAGTATAAGCATAGTGAGCTGAAAATAACTACTTGTAAGTTTCTGCAACACAATAGATAAAAAACTGATAATTGTCTGTAAAAAGCACATTTATTTTCTGCCTTCAGTACTGGTTGTTATAGACAGGCTTAACTGTAATTTGCCTGTAATTGGTTATTAATTACTTTAATATAGAGAATGACCTCTCAATTTGCAACTGTCAAGAAAGAAAAGGTTTTTGAGGTTGTCATTTAAAACTCAATTACATACAATTGGTTTAAGCACTGATGCTGCGGCAGACTAATAAAGAAAATGCTGCATTCACATTTGAATTGTAAATATGAAATTAAAAAGTACAACTTTTATTTATCATTTAATAGAGTTAAATAGTAGTCAAGAAATTAAGAAGTTCCTCATAGATGAAAGGTGAAATAAACAATGCCATTTCCATGAGCCTGAAAGAGGAAAATTGAGCAATTTTATTTTATTTTTTCCATCTGAAACCTAATTTAAACTGCACTTTAAAAATGTATGTTTGCTAAAGTTTTAACTGAACAGGCAATAGTTGGGTCATGTCAGAAGCCTTTTGAAGTTTCTGCTTTAATTTCATCGGTGCAGTACAGTCATTCAGTATACTGTCATGCATTTGCCTTTCCATGAATGAAAGAAATAAGTTATCACTGACTACATTGCTAATCTTAAACTCTCCGCTGGGCTCTTATTAAAGTACTGCTTATTAGTACTATCCATATTGAAAACAAATGCTTTCTAACAGTCTGCATGCTAAGCACATTGCAAGTAATTCCATTGCCAATATTCCATGATGAGATTTCTAGGGAATGTATATGTACTGTTATGCACATAATGTGCTCTGCTTCTGAACCAAGGGTATTCATTAATATATTAAGTGTAATGAGTATATACGATCCTGCAGGTTTATTAAACATGCAGTCAACCTACTTGTTCAGGTGCCGACATCTGTAATTCAGATGTTTTAGCAAATTAACTAATCCATACTTACACCTATAACTATAAAGATGGGTTACTGGGTTTACAAATATTTACTAAAAATAAAATATGTATAATATGCATTTCTTTAAGGATTAACTCTTAAATCTTAACATTTGCCCATATAATATAGGTTCTTAATAGCTGAGTTTATGCGTTGTAACACAATTTAACACAGAATAGAAAGTGGATTAATTTTACCTTAAATTATGTTTGGTAGCTTTTTACATGATTAGATAAAGCTTTTTTTCTGACCTACAAAGAGGACTTTTGTCATCACCTTACTTAGAAAAAAATCCTTTTCATGAGATCAAAAGTAGAAATATGCTACTTAAATTTTAGAAAGGTCCTGCTGAATTCTCTTTCAATAGTACACATTTTAAGAGATCATGTGAGACGTTCATCTACAGTCAGCTCCATAAATGAAGTTTGGATACATAAACACAGTTACAATACATGTGCAAATTAAGGCATATAAGGAATTTTAAATCCTTCTGTTAAAATTGACTAAACCTATTAAAATGAGTGAGAGCAGCAGACATTTTAAAAAAAATAAATCCTACAGAACAATTTCCTTTTGCTCTGTACTGATCCCATTCAGAGGTGTTTTCTGAACAGTAACATTTCAGATGCGACTGAAACCAAAATATATAATTCCCTGGTGTGAAAAACATCAGATACATAGCTGCATTAAAAGGTACAGTAGTTCAATATCAAAACCCAATGATTTGAAGAATTTGTGCTGTTGTATTACATTTACTGTACAGTACTGTATATTCTACATGACATTTTGGTCCCCAGTGTGCCACTTTCCTTACTTTCTTAATGCTCACAAGTTGCAATGCAGTGACACAAGATTAAGCTGTGCTGACCTATGAAGTTTTCACACAGTCACATCTTTTTTTGAGGATCTGCACTCAGAAAATGCGGTGAGTTCAGTTGCCTTTAATGTGTGAGACTGGGTTCACCTGTTAGATCGATTTCCACATCTATTTGCAAAACCTACAAGGAATATATACAGAATAGAGTATACAGTATAACCGTTACAGCATTGTGCATAAAAGCAAAATGTTGTAGGTACATCATTGAAACAAAACATGACAGTTTCCTCTAAATGCAAAGCTAAAACACACATAATATTTTTACACTTACATGTACATCTTAACACTTGTCAAGAAAAGAGCAAACTGTTCATGGCTGCAGAGAAAAAAATACAAGTAATAGGTTTATTCCATGATGAAAAAAAGAAGAAAGAGAACACATCTATACTCCATCCCACATGTGCAGTACATACACATACAGTAGTGTATGTACAGTAGTTCTACCACAAGAACAAAAGTCATACTGGGTAAATTAAGATCTGTTGGCACCCAACCCACAAAAGACCAGTCTCTGACCTTTATAGTCAAAATGCTGGACAAAACCAGAAATTTTGACTAAACTCCCAATCGTACTGGATGTGCATCTAAAATTATCTAAACAGTAAAATATAAAAAATGTATAAGAATATAAATAAGAAAAATAAAATAATAAATTTGTAATTTGATTTCATAAAAACAATATATGAAATAATAAAATATATGAAAATAAAATACAAATCAAATACAGTAAATATCTGAATGCAATTTGGACTGCAACTAAAACAATAGAATACTAAAATTCTGTGACAGTGTGGGTGACATTGTTTTCTATTTTAATAAGATGAAATGACAGCAAAGTCTCCTTTTTTACATTACGTTTTCAGAGGATTAATAAATGAACATGTGAATCAATATTTTATGTATCAATATTCTAGGCTAGTTGTTTTTCAACAACATTGGCCTGGTGTGTATGTAATTATCTATCTGTTGGTATGTTCATCCATCTGTACTGAAGATTTCTATGTTGGCTTTCTGTAATTCCACAACATTCAAACTAGGTCAATTTGAATTATGTCTGGAAAATACAATGAATATTCATTGCCATTTCATTAATGTTCATTATCAGTTCATTAAGGAACTTTACGATCAATTTATTAAGCTTTTGAACGTGAACTACCTCAGAATAATAAAGACATTCTAAAGTGTTTCTGATTTTTTTACAGATTAACTCTTATGCAACCAGTAAATCTAGTATCACAAAGTATCAAAAAAAGTAAACAGTGATATGTTTATAATAAATTAACAATTTGGTGTGATTATCAGTGAGTTGTTAGTTAATATTTTACAATAGTTTCAGAGTACGGGTGGAAACTGAAACGGTGTACTTACAGTAACAGCTAAAAGGAAAAGAAAGATGAACTCAACATTTAAATTATGAATTTCCTATGGAACTGCATCCTTAACAGTAACTATTGGATCACACTGTCATCTTAGTATAATCACGGTAAAAAATAATTTTGAATGGGGCTGCACACTACTGTACAGAGTGTTTTCTGCTACCATTTGAAAATTTGGTGTCAGTACCCCAAGATAGATTGTCTTGTCCTCCTGCTAAATTCCCAGCAAGATGTTAAAATGTCAGAGACTATATCTCTCCTCTTGTTATCCCAATCTCCCAGTTGATAGGGGAAGTCTCAAGTCAACATATCCCCTATGATGGCTGAGGATGTGATACTAACAAGTAAGTGCATGAGACTGTGTCATAGCTAACACAGCTTCACCTGCCGATCTCTGCAGAAATTTCTTCTGGAGATCACCGGCTTCATCATCTGCAATAAATAATAAATGGAGTACTCCCTGAGATGTGTGACTCATGAACTTACACGTAAGAGTGCCATTCTGATGCACAAGGAAGACAACTGCAGTGTTAGCACTCAACAGCATCAGTTAAAAGGAATCACTCGCTTCTCCAGATTGCTTTAACTCTGCTTTATGTTTAATTTATTAGAAAGGGAAAACAAAGGTGCTGAACCATTGTGTGTAAGGAAATCAATATTTCTCATACATAGCAAATCATTTACAGATAAAAAAAGAAATGTAATTTTTCTGGAGGATTCAGCTACTTGTGTTTGTAGAATTGAATTCTGAGCAATTACGGAATAACTTGAAAGCCAGATTTTTTTCTCTTGTTGACCTAGAAGGAAATGGGCTAAAATTAAAATATTGATTATTTTTTTTCAGAGTTGTGTTCTGTGATCTTTTTTCTGACTTATTTGTTATAATTAATATTTTATTGCATATGGTTGCCAAAAATTACACCTTAGAGGGAAGTATTATATAGATAATGACAATTCACTGAAAAGTGAACATATTTTTTATATAGATTAATTTGAATTGCAAAATAAACTGAATCAAATAATTTTGCACATGAAGGTATTGATCTCATCTCTATGGAAAGAAAATGTTAATGAGTCGAATTCTTATTGAGAATTGCAGCCCACATCAAGAGTTATTGTATAAATTGGTCAAAATTAAACAAATCATTCTGTACATTGTATAATATACTGTTAGATGTACTGTATAAGAAAACTTTCTTGTGTCTGCAAACTACTAAAAATATAAGTGGTACTGAATATCTGTTTATATTAATTTAAATGCTGACAATGGTCTGGAAAAATGATTTAATTATAAAAAGTAAATATGTTTTTTGCAGGTGGATAACTTGGACTGCCAAATTTTCTGGCAAAAAAAGCCTTGCTAGACAGATTCTCTCTCTACAGGACAGTGAAATTGTCATGGACAGAGCCTCATTATCCTGCTCAAACTAGCTGACATGGCTCTTGGTTATCTCTGAGAACATGCCCATGCTATTCGCTAGCTGAATAAAATCTTTTTTCTCTTACTTTAAAAAAAATCTGCATTTTTCCACAACATCAATGATAAGCATTGATGCATCATCTGGAAAAAAATAGTCAAACTTTTCTTTTTTCTTTTTTCTTGCCAGCACGACTTTAAATATTTTTAATAATGAATTTAGCGATTTTCACCTGAAGTTAAATCGCTTTAGACTTTCTTTCCAGAAACAAAAATGCATTTTGGGATCATTTGAGTCATGTTTGTCAAAGAAATATGATGTCAAATAAATAACAGAATAAGGTTCATTAGTTCATGTGTAAATTAGGAGACGGTTAACAGATTATTTTCCTGGCTAAGGGTGCATGAAAAATAATAGGAAGAAATGAAACAGCTGGCTACTACTGGTCTGACAAATTGTGAAATTAAAACGATTATTACAGGATCAATGTTATTATTTTGTGCTATGAACACAATATCCCAACTCAAAATATGCGTCATGTTAAAACAGTTTAAAATGTGTTAACTTTTATGCATCAATGCAATATTTAATATAATATTGGTTATGACTTTTCAAATCGGCAACTCCAGAAATGGTACTTCCCTGGCTTATGTTGGATAATAATGGCCTTGTCCTTTCAGACATAGAATCTGTCTGAAACTTTGCTGACAGTGTCCAGTGTCCAATAAGCCTGGATCTGGAGGACCACACACCTGCAGGTGTTCATTCCAGCTGAGCTTAATCACCTACAGTAATTAAAGCCTGACATGATCTAACAAGTTGCTAGATTGGGATATTTTCATTTTTTTTCTACTCAGAAGTGGGATTGTCCTTACTGTATGAAATGCAGTCTAACTTATACTACCTTATGCAGTCTAACTTGACGTCTTCAGTTCCAGTATATCTAGAAACCCTGAAATGTCTGGGAAGAGTGAAGACTTGCACGCACACTACTCCAATATGCCCCCCAGCAGAGGTACTCACTATTTGGCACATTGCAAATGCCTCTGTCTCCTACAGGAAGGTTCCCACTGCTTGAAGGAAGCAGGTGACTTTCACTGGCAAGGCTGTGAGGTCGCAGATACTCAACTCATCCTTGGCTGGTGGATCCCCCCAGCATTGCTGTAGTTTGTTCATTTTTATCCACAGTCAGCTTATGACATGGCCAGGTGAGACTGCACTGTGAGAAAGCACCTTTACTCTGTGAGCCGCTCAGAAGCCCTGCAATTGTTTTCTACATAAAGAAAATACAATTGTTAACTGACAATATTGTACCAAAATGCGATATACAGTATACAGTATATACAGTATTTGACCCATTGATTATCAATCATGCAACACCAATTGATTACTTTTTACAGGTATGGTCATAAGAGATTACAATATACTGTACTTGTAGACAAAGCTGGACTCACATGCTCATTTTACATTTCTTCTTCTATCCTGAAAATGTAGTTAGAGTTTCTACATTCTTGTAAGAACTTAATAAAAGCTACAAATGAGAGGAGATCATTTGGCTCATCTATCCCATTTAGTAGTTTGTAGCTAATTAATCTAAGGATCTCATCTAGCTTTTTCTTGTTTCTTTTTCAGTGCACTGCTTTCAACAACGCACCTGGAGCTTGTTCCATTCTGCTGCAACCCTCTGTGTAAAGAAGTGCCTCCTGTTCTCTGTTTAAATGCACTTCTACAGAGTTTCCAATTGTGTTCTCTAGTTTGTTGGTTCTGAAGAAGTCAGCTGGGTTGACTTTGAGGATTTTGACAGCCAACTCCTTGATTACATTCATTACATTACAGTCTTCTCTATCCAAGACAAAAAGGGCTTCAGTTCCTTCAGCCTATCAGTGAAGGACATTCCTTTAAACCCCAAACTGAGTCTGCTTGCTCATTTCTGGACTGATTTGACAGGATGACACTATTGACAGGATGAAGCTGCGTTAAACTGGATTCTTTCAAGAAACAGCTAGATGAGCTGAAGACCACCCAGGGTTAGTCAACCATATAAGTCCCCAAAGCCTGAGTATATGAGAAACTACTTCCCAGTATAAGTGATTACTGTTAACACAACTGGTCATCATGGAAGACCCCCAAATCTGACTCCAGTCAATTCAGACATCCTTACAAATAACATGAAATGACTCTTGTCACCAGGCAGCATGACTGCAGTTTGAAAATTAACATGGACAGCGGGTTTCCAACAGCACCGGTGCAGCACCGTTCACAACAGTGTCAGTCCTACGTTGCACCTTTGACGACAGCAACAACAAATCATTCTTTTCAATATGTTCATACTCGTCCTCATGCAGCGTGTTGCTTAACACTTTCTGAGTCAGTCAAAGTACCAGTGAGGTAAAATGGGCAGCTACTGTATGCATATCATTGTCAAGTCCCACTTAATAATGTTTCTCCTCTGACAGCTACGGTACAGAATGGGTGGAAGAACATGATGGGGACCCTCACAGTGCCTGCCTGTTACATTGCACTGTGGGACAATGCATAAAAAGAGTTTGATTTAACAACAGAAATAAAACCCTATTACCTGTTACCAGTAGATCTATGTCCCACAGGATTTATGGCAACATCAGTCTCCAGCAGGGGAAGGAAACTAACAGCAGGCTTTCCACTCCTAACAGTGTGGCAATACAACTGCTCAAATGATGAAACAGCTGGAAAGAGTCATACGAACAGCATCCAAGATCATCGGATTCGAACGTCCCTCTGTTGCCTCTGTTTGTGACAGCAGCATCAAACGGAAAGCTAAGAAGGTGTCCACAGACCCTTCCATCCTGCCAGCTCCTTTTATAAACATCTCCGTTTGACGAGAAGGTTTCAAAACATCAAATGTAGCACTGCTCGGTTCTGTAATAGCAGCTGTCTAGAGGCCATTAGGCACATAGATCTTGATTGTTGAAAGAATTTCATGGGAGTGAATAAAATCCTTTTGTGAATAAAATTGACTGAATGTTTAAAAGTGTACTGTGTATGTGGAGTGTTAAAATGTTGTTTCTGTTAGTTTTCTATCTGGGATGCCCTGAGACAAATTCCAATCAACTTTGTTGACACGGCAACAAAGTATTGAATTGATTGGAAAAAAAAAAACTGAATTAAAGTTTAAGATTGTAAATGTTTGGATTTTTTCTTCTTGCTTGCTACAATTACTGTACAACTCAATTTCACAAAGCTACACCTAGAGGCCAAAACCATACTTGAGGTCAGGACCAAATCTAAGAAGAAATGCCAACTTCCTGTCACGGTCATCATCCCTCCTCTAGAGGGCGCTCTGACCTTTTATTATTAGTTTCATTATTACGTGCACCTGTCTCCTGTCACTAAATACAGTACTGTAAGTTCTGTGCCTCCTAAGCTCTGTGCTCAGTATTGGGTGATGGACCCCACAAGGCTTGCCCATTCCCTGGGCCCGCGGGTAGCCCGAGGGCAGCCCTTATTCCCCGGTGTCCTGACCATCTGGTTCCGGGACTTGGAGCGCCTGGCCTCGTCATCGTGTTCCTAACTTCCCTGTTCCTGTCCCGGTTCCCACCCGGTTCCTGTTTTTAACTGTTTGTCTTGGGTTGATCTTGGATTGATCTCCCGGCTTCCTGGACCGCCCTGTTTTTCCCTTTTGGACTCCCACTGAACTTGTTCACCTGCCCTCCCCCTCGCACCTGGATCACCGTCGGCATCGCCCCCTGTCTGTCCTCCCATCCATTCCTCTCCGCATTTGTCCCTATTGTCCTTCTCCAGTCTCTTCCGGATTATACCATCTGCATAGGGTCCTAAATAAGCACTACACGAGAGTCAGGACCGGCTCCCGTGACACTTGCACAGCTTGTATAGTGCCATCTTCTGGTTTGGAGGGGAATTAGTCACCCTAGTGAAATAATCTAGGTGAACTGAACTAAACTGAAATGCACTAGTGTGTATTTATACACACTGGCATGTTATTGCCATATAATGATACATCTTTACCAATAATGTTATTAGGAAAATTCCAAAAATGTATCTATGTTTTTTTAGTGTGAAAGAGTACAATAATGAAGAGTACAATAAACAATAATGTCATTATTGTTTGGGGATGTGTGGAAAGTGGGGACATTTTAGCAAATAAGGCAGACTTTAATCCCCTTCAGTCGGTACTCTAGTATAGTATAGCTCAGGGGTGACATACTATTTGCTCACCTTGAATCAGAAGGGAAAAAATAAAACCAACTTCTTAATTTAATGCCTTGGCTTGTGTCTGACATTACTGTTACAGTAGGCCAACACATCTGTACAAGACCATATGAATCCATCAGGTGGTAAATGTGACAATGATGTAGGTAGGCTAAATAATTAAATTAACTGTTAAGAAGGGCACTAAAATACATACAAAGAAGCAATGTCTGATTTAAAATATCACTTGCAGTCTTATGGCATGTGAATGTGACCAATATCCATGATTTCTATGCTTCTCTCATTTACCTTTAATTCACTGAAAACCTGAGTTTAAAGATATCTTTTGGACGAGTCTTTTTTAGAGTTTGCGAGTCACGCTATATCATTATTATTATTATTATTATTATTATTATTATTATTATTATTATTATTAAAACTACTTTATTCCTTGTGTAATCACCCAAGGAATACTTCAAATTTCTTTTTTGACTTCAGTATGGGGTAGGAAGCCACAGATGATTGTTATCTGTATCATATCAATGTCAGAAAGGAAATGCATTTCCCTGAATGCTGTGAAACCAAGTGTTCCAACCCTATGTACTGTAGCTTCACATTTAAGATAATTGATGTCCAGTGCCAAAATGAACAGAGCTTTAGAACTTTTTCTTGATTGTAAAGTTGTGAGAGGAAAATAGGGAGCTCGAAGGGAATATTTAAAAGTTTATTTTTCTCCCTACTGTCACGAACACGGACTGAAATCCGTGTCAGATCTTATAGAAGACCCTATGCGATGCGGTAAGAGCTGGAGAAAACAGGAGGCGTCGTAAAAGGGAACACACAGGGGTTTAATAGTGAACAAAATAATAGTGACAATCCATGAGACAGTGAGCGGGGGAGACAAAATGGCATCCAAATCCAAACGGGTCCAAGGGCAGGTCAAAGCACAGTCCAAGAGTCCATCCTGGGACGCGACAAAGTTAAAATCCCCGGGAGGGGGGAGCACACGGACAGACAAGACATGGAGGTCCAAGGGTGACGGGGCGAGATCCTCCAGACCCCGGGCTCAGGAAGCGGGAGGTGTCGGGGATTAGGCCTATGCCCTCAGGAGACGGATGTAGGGTTTCCTGGTGCTAGGCGGGCCTCGCGACATCTTTCCCTAATGATGAGCCCCGAGGACTGGAGGAGCTGGTCTTTAAATAATAACACTAAAAGGGTACACCTGGAGAGCTTAATCACACGAACAATAATGGGAGCAGTGGAAATATATAAATATATATATATACCAAAATATATAATAACACTAGGGAGGCTCTAGGGAGGGCTGTCGGGCGTGACACATACAGGGAGTAAATAGGGTTTCACATTTAAGTTTTGGTCTTTCAGAGATGATGGCTTCATTATCAGTTCAAAGAATTGTCCTTAGGTTCAATAACTTAAAAAAAATAATACTGTTCTGTTTTTATGGTCTCCATGAGAGAAGTCTTTTGACTTTCTGATTAACACATGGATCCTGCTGAGCTTGCTTCATGTTAGGCTTTGAACTGAAAGATTTTTTTTTCTGTGGTACTTTTTTATTTTATTTTCATGGCAGAAGCTTCTTTGCCTCTCAGACTGGATGAAACACTGAAAGCATTTCAGAAATGCTTAGAAGTACACCTAAAATGTGAAATGTCCTTTTGCATTTTTCCTGTCAGGGATCCTGGGGTAACACTTTGAAAATTAATAAATGCAGGCAGACATAAAAGCTCAAAATGTTGGTAGTTAGCTTGCAATTCCCGTTGGGTGACTGAGTATCTGAAATTGAGATATATTTCCTCAGGAATTGTAATCCTTTCCTTCACCACAACCTTCACTTTAAGAGTCCTTGCTCTTTAACTTCTGTCAGAAAGCATGGCCTGTCTCCCTCAGTATTCTAGCCTTCTGAAATTTTCTGTCAGATTTTTCCAGTGGCAAGCAGAAATAATCAAAGCCTTACAGCAGAACAGGTCCTTTTAATAACCTCAGGGTGCTTGTGGCTCAATAGGTGGTACAGATGCAATGGGAAACTACAGGAATGATTGCTCCACCTGCCGCACTCCAGTGTATGTGAGTTGTTTTGATAAAGATGTTTTTCTGTAAAACATAGGTATTTTGCAGTTTACCATTTTCCTTCTTTTTGTTAAACTAACTGAATAATAACTCCACTGCACATAACACTATCTCTTCCATCTTCTCTGTCAGGTTTCTCAGTGATTTAGTATTTTACAATAGCAATACCTGAAGACCTAATCCAATAGATGTTTTTATTACTGACAATGACTGGAGCAAAGTATTTCAGGGTTTCTTTAGAAATAAAAAATCTCAAAGCTTTTTAAAAATGAGCAAAACATAATTTTCAGTAAGCAAAAGTTCTTGAAACTAGGGAATTTTACATTTATGGGCATATTTTATACATATATATATGGTCTTTCCAGTATTGTTATTTAATATGTTCGGAGGCTTTAGAAAGAAAAATAATAATTTATCATATCATAAACACTGTGTCAAACGGTGTGTAAAGTTATAAATGTAAAAGACTAAAATGATTGAAAAAGAGGTATCCTAAATACATACTGTATGATTTGATGCAGTTTCCAGGGTGTGAAAGAACTTATTTACACATACAAAAAATCTGGCATTCTGTAGTTTCAGTATGCATTTATTTTACAGCATATTATTTCAGATGCATTTGTTTGATATGACTTTAGATGTTTATTATAGTCTTGGGATTGAAGAATTTGTTCAGTATTATTTCACCTTGATTTTTAAAGGTTTTTTTGTTTCCCTGACAAACATTTTTTTCTTCTTTTCCCAATACAGTTAGATTTAAAGATACATTTCCAAACAACACTTAATACTTAAAGCAGGGGAAATTCAGGCAGCATTTCTCTCTTGAGCAAACATCTTGAAATGTTTTTTCCTGCATTTCCACTACTTTCATTCTACCTAAGGCACAGAGTGGAATAGAGAAGGGCCTTTCTATCTTTAAAAAAATCTTTATTGCTACCCTTTTGGGATTACACTACATTTGATAACAAAATGTTAGAATTGAAAAGGGTTGCATGACGAATCTGTTACCATTTTCTCTGCTGTAAGCTGCAGATTTGTTATCTCACTCAAAACAAATAAAGCTTCTCTTTCTTCCAGGAGTCTGGCCACAGCAAAAAGTGAGAACGTAAATTGAGAGAGAGCTGAAACCCTCCGTACAATTTCTTACTCGATGGTTAGCATTTCCCTCTGCATTTTAAAACCAAAATCCAGTTGTGAGAGACGAGTGAATAAATCCACTGCTCCTTCAGCCCCTCTTTGGCAAGTGCACATTTTGCTAATAAAGCAGAGGCTGAAGCGATCACTTGCTGGATACATGATGAATAAAATGAAAGGCTATCTCATGTTACAATTGATTTCAATTTACTGAACTACGCACTGTGCATGTTGATAAGCCTGGTAATGTATTTTGCCTTACCAGTGCTTTGCTATGCCTCTTGCATGGGGTCCTACTTCATTTTCCTGGCTGTTCATTCATCAAAGTTTTTCTAATCAACTACTTATTTCCTTCGATCCAGGCGATGTGAATGAGATGGCTTATAGTTTTCTTTGCATTTGAAATTGTGAGCCAAGTTTTCTTTAGTAATAAGCAATGCATGAAAAAGTTTCAGGTTTTAATGGATTTCTGAAGAGAAATTATTGACTTTGTGTGAACTAAAATTTGTGTTTCAATGGCTTCTTCTATCATTTATAAAATGTTAAGCATATTTTAAAATGTATTTTAATATCTTGTATGTTATAATTGTTATTGCTCTGAGAAAATAGCAAGTTTACTTCTCTCTGCCCTCATTGCTCATATTTATTATTTCTTCTTTCTCTTATTAATTGTAACCCTAGTAATAAGAAGAACTATAGATATTTTTAAATAGCTACAGTATGTGTGGCATACTGTAAGTGAAAACAACTTTGTCAGTTTCAAGAATTGCATATACCCAGCAAAATCAGACTTTAAAATAAAATGTTAACAACCTAACAGAATACACATACAGTACCCATATAAGTGTACATATTTGTAAATTTGTGTGCAAGTTTATATTTTACCATTTTGTTGCATGCTGTCTTGGGTCAAAGACATGATTGTAAGGAAGAGTTCCTTCTGTGTGGAGCTTGAAAGTTTTTCTGTATTTCTGTGTTCTGTTCTTGGAGAGCTGTCATTTTCCCCCTTTCAAAGAGAGACTGGCTATGTTAAATTGTGTCTCTAATTTATCCTTGTGTTTGTGCCTTGTAATGGACTTGTTATCCCAATCAAGGTTTTGGTCCCATAGAGGTTTTGTTCCGGCAGCTCTCTGCAGGATGAAACGGACAATGGATTAAATGAACTACATCATCTTTTAAATTCTCTTCAAAATGCTGTGTTTCCAGGAAGGTGAATTAAATAACTATTCAAAACATTTAAAAACGTGATATATTAGCTGACAATTAAACAGACCAGTAGTTCTCAAACTCTGGTACGCCGCCAGCTGGTACGCCATATGACCCTGGAGCTTTGTAGTGTAAGCTGAAAAATCAGGACGGGTTTTCATATTTTCTATTTAATACGTGTGGAATACGCAGCCTACCTATTACGATACAGTGCGCGCTAATACTTCAGTGGACACAGAGCTACTATGTAAGTCTATACCACTCTATAGGAATGTGTGCTACGGACACAAGTGACCAATTTTATTTAAAACAAAAGCTATCTCCAGCAAATAGGGAGGTAGTAGAACGTGCGTGAACAATTTTGGAACAATGCCAATGTTGTAAACACAGCAATGCATAGAAATACGTGCTATGAACGCTGGTAATCTTGTGAGCACAAGAAAGTGTGATCGATAACAGAAAAATATTTAAGAACTGTTCTGAGTTAATTTGACAAAAATACAGAGAGCGTCTCTGTGTTTTGCTCAAATGCGCATGAAATAAAAACTTAAAATAAATACAGAAATAAAAACGGAAACGTGGAAAAATGTAAGCTTGCAGATTGCTAAAGCAGGTAAGCCCCACACTATTATGTGTGGAGAAAAAGCTGCTGAACAGCTCGACCTGCTGCCCCCCCGCATGACACGGTCACTTACAGAATTATTGAAATGGTGGATGATATTAAAAGTACACTGATAGAGGGCGTTAAGATGAGCAGATGTTTTTCACTGCAATTAGATGAGTCTGTTGTCGATTTGGCCAATTTGCTCGTTAACGTTAGATACGAATTTGAGGGAACGTCCCATGAGAACTTTTTGTTCTGTAAGCCCCTACCAACAGGTACTACAGGAGAGCACATATTTCAGCTTCTGAATGAATTTATCGAAGAGAATGGCATCGACTGAATAAAATGTGTCGGAGTTTGTACAGACGGTGCTAGAGCCATGACAAGCCAACACAGCGTTGTAGTTGCACGAATTAGAGAGGTTGTTCCAGAAATTAATGGACGCATTGCAACATCCACCATGAGACCTTTGCCGTCAAGAAAATGCCTGATGATTTAAAATCTTAGACTCTGTTGCGAATTGTATCAAGGCTCAAAAATTAATTCACATCTGCTTTGCTCGACTAAATAGGCTCACCCTTCTCACTGAAATGGTGCTTTTTATTTTTTTTATTTGTTGTTGTTATTGTTTTTTTCTGTAAAACAGTTTGCGAAGCCACCTTTAAAGGTGCTATATCAAATAAAGTTGATTATTATAATATTTATTATATGTATGTGTGAGTGTGTGCACGCGCGCTCATGTTGGTCATTGTGAATTTCTGGGGTTCCTATGAGATGATGACTTGTAGGTGGTACTTGGATGCTTTGGTTGGATTAGGGGTGGTACTTGGTCCAAAAAGTTTGAGAACCACTGAAACAGACCATTTGTGGGGTGAAAATGATTTTACTGGAATAAACACACATGGATTACATATCTTTTCTTGTCTTCATACAGTTTAGAAGTTTTCGTTTTCTCACAAGTAAAGGCTAATGTGTTGAAGCATTGCAGGAGTACTTGTCATTAAAAAAAATCCTGTATATTGTGACAGACATCGAGTTAGAAGTTTTCAGGCAAGATCTTGGGATGGAGTTTGCTATTTTATTCAGTCCAAAATCAAGAAAATTGGTTTGTACCTTATGATTCCAAGGGTTTAAATAAATCACTCATTAAGTAACACTGACTCAGATAAGTGACTACTTAAAAATCCATATTACCTATTTATTCCCAATAAAATAATTTTCCTTTATTTTCTCTATGATTCTGTATCATGGCAGTGCCTCATGCCTTTGGCCACATTTATATCCCACATTTCAAGCCCTGCACCTGCAAAGTTTGTGACAGGTGTCCTACCCCCAGCTGGGATCCCACCTTGAATGTTTTCTGTCTGCCTGTCAAACTCTGTTGCGGAACCTGCCTAATCCTTTCTTTTCTTGTGCTTAGGGGTCAAATATACAGTCCCAGTTCCCTCTTCTTTGTTTCAGTCCAATTTCACTGCTTTCGCTCATATATCCCAGTTGGTATTCAATGTGGAAAAAGCCTAGAAAACAAGCTCTACCATGTAATATCCTGAATGAGCATCCATTTCTGCTACTACATATAAGCCCCAACACTAGCAGGCATACTACCAATGTCCAGGGCAACAGGCACACTTTGCTAATGTTGTACGGAACAGTATGCGGCACGACTGTCTTTGTTTTGTCCTTTCCTGCTTTCCTTTCAGCATTCTGTCACCTGGCTGTCTACATTCTATACAGTGTGGATTCTGTTTGGGTGTTCCAACAGGCTCAGCCTTGTGGACAGGCCTGCTGTTTATTTATTCTTTCAGCCAGGAGAGATCAAGAAATATCGGAAATATCACATTACTCATGCGGTAAATGTCTTATTTCTACAAGTTTTGTTCAAAGTTATTGAATTAGGGTTATGCACAGACGTTATACACAGAAGATCAAGTGTAAGGACACACTTGTCTTGGTATTGATCATTTTACATCCCTTCCTGGCTCATGCGGTTGTCAGGTCCTTATGCTTCTAGAACATATTTCTGCATTATAGAGGGAATGCAGATTTCTTCATTTCTTAATGAATCTCTTAATTATGTGTTTATGTGTTTAAAGATAGGAAAACAGGAAAGCAAATGAACAATGAAAAGGTGTCACGATTGTAAGCCCCTCCTCTTAAGGATGCTCCGGCTCTTTCTTGTTTGTCGTTGATTTTTTGCACCTGCCTCCGGTTCCAGCCCCCTTCCTACAAAAGCCAGACAATCCTACCAATCTGGGCTCAGCTTTGGACGCCCGGAAGCCTGCCTACCAGCGAGTCCAGGAGAGGTTCGATGGCATAGGCTTCGCAACGGCGGCGTCCTGACCATCTGGGTCCGGGGCTGGGAGCGCCGGGATCCCTTACCCTTTTTTATTCCCCTGACCCTTCGCCAGATCCCACTCCGGCTTTTAACTTCATCTTGTCTCCGCCATGGATGGACCACCCGGTTCTGGACATTTGCCTTCCCATGGATTTTCTTACAGACCCCCTTTGGACTTGTTTGCCTTGGTCAAGCCCCCCGAGCACCAGCGCACTGTCGACACCCCCCCCTGTACTTCTTCCAGCCCCGATCCCAGTCCTTTCCCCCCTGTTTGTCTCACTCCCCTCCGGATTTTGCCATCTGCATAGGGTCCTGAAAAATGCTTCGTGACAAAAGAAAAGATTCAGAGCATTTTAAATAGATATATTAAAAAAAATACTCTGTCTCTTCTTACACAATAAACTCAGTTTGCCTTTGGGATCATATCTTATCTTAATGTTTTAGTGAAACAGCAATAATTGGCAAAAAAAACTGTTTGCCTCATGATTTGGTTTTGATTTTTCAAAATATATTTTATTTTTTTGCTCAAAAATACATCTTTCTTTTCTGATCTAGCAGTTAGGCTTGGCACAGAGGTCAAAATGTATACCTTATCTGAGAGCAGTGTGTGGTAGTGTACAGTATAATTTGAGTCTCCTCTTTCCATGTAATTCTTTTTCCTGTGGACTACGGTAAATTTCTGTCTATGCCCTACTATTCCCCTGCATATAAAACCTACTCTTAAATAGAACCCTAAGTGTTGTCAGACTCAGACTACATAATGGAGGGATCTGTTAAATTTGCTGTGTCTAATTAGAACACTATGTAGCATTATAGTAATTCATTTGCTATTGAGACACACCTTCAAACCTACAAACATCTATATCCTGTATAATTTACTTTATTTAACAGTATACAGTACATTTACGCCTGAGGAGATGAGATCCCCAGGTTAATTATCATGTTTCTTCCAACTAACCAAAAATAACGCTGTACAAAAGGACCATCTCTGAAACACTATATTAATGTTCCCTGTGAGCAGGCAGAAAATGTATCATTAATCTGGGTAATCTGTATGCAGTAACATACAGTAAAGCCCCAAGACAGAGGCCTCAGACTGACATTAGAGTGTGCAGTTAAAGCCCCTCCTGTGATCTACAATGCTTTTTAGTCACTCATACAGCAGGAAGAGGCATACTTGGTGAAAATACTATTATTTCCCTCCATCTTTAAGGCTTACAATGGTTACAGAATTACCATTATGAAAAGCACTATATTATTTTCTTGACAAAACTGGTATCTGAATATCAGGAGGCAAAAATAGCATATGTTTATATTTGTCTGAAAATAATGTCTGTACTACACAACACTTGTATTGTAAGTATTTCAGGTGGGCAGCTGCTTCAGCATCAGTAGGCTGCAAAGGACCAAGTAATTGGTTTATTCCATGTTAAAAAGAGAAGAAAGAAAACACAACATTTTGGCTGTGGAGCCTTCTTCGGGTGTAAGCTTAGCGTTACATTTATATTGCAAGACACATTTAAAATCTTAAATTAATTAGATTTAAAAAAGAAAAAGAAAATTTAATTTCCATGGAAAAGTAACACTACAATAACTCTAACAACAATATATCTAGCACTTAAACAACTTTATTTTTTATTTTATATAGTGCCTTTAAAGGTGGTTTCTCAAAGTGCCTAATGTCTGCATTTTATAACTATATAAACATGTACCATAATTGGGTATGCAGAAGGAACATTAATGGACCTTTGAAAAATTGAGAAATTATGCTGGTTATCATCATTATTATAATTTTTATTAGTGTTACTTCTATTATTATTACTATTATCTTTTTAGGACTGCACTACTTTGTTGAGTTCATTGTCTGTCTTTAAATCTGGATGCTTTCTTGGAATCTTAATGGGTGAGCAGATGTCAGCCCAAGTGAGATGGGACTTAGGTCCAGAGGACTACTTGTATATATAGATACTAATTTTGTTTGGCTTCTCCAACATTTAATTTCAGTGTGTCTGACAAGAGGAGAAAGGCATTTTTAATGATTAATTACATGAAATGACACAATTAATTTTGCCAGAGATCTTGAATGTCAGTCTCAAAGCAGTTTTCCTTTTATGAAAGAAGACATGATCCTTGCATGATTCATTCATCCCTGAGTGATGAGTCTCACTCAAAACCAGTGAAGGTCAGATTACACTGAAAAGAATATAGATTAGCAGAAGGGCAAAAGCAGGATGATATAGTATATATCTGAATGTGGAATAAAATATGAAGTATAAGCCTGTTTCATTGATAACACGATTGGTAATTAAGACTTCTTAGTTATTTATTTTACCGAGTGTAAACAGTATTTCAGATATACTGTAGTGTAAGCAAACCATGTAATACTTTATTAAAATAATTTATTAGAATACTTTATTCTCTGCCTATAGGAAAATCACATGATCATATGCTGTTGGTCATCCTGTAGAATTTTCTGAGTATTTTAGTTTGGTAGGGTGAATCAGCCATCTGGCTCCATTCAGATTTAACTGAGTTAGATACCACTTGCAGCTGTGTAAACACCTCAGAGCTCTACTGCACTAATTACTACAGACATATTCTTAAGACCTGTGACATGTGTGACAGAATATGGGGTAAAGTTGTTGGCAGTGTCTACTGTGGGTGAAGCATAGTCTTTATCTCCTGCATAACTTTCCCTTTTTACTGTTTATAATACAGGGAGCTACCAGAGCCACAGGACAAAAACCCTGCGACCCGATTATAGGGTTCTCCTGAGATAACTAAGCAGAGGTCTTATCAGCGAAATACTGTGCTCTGTGGATATAAAGGTGTGGAAAACTGGTCTGACGAGTCAGTTATCTGAGTCCAAATTGTTGTCCTAAAAACTGACAGTTTTGACAGACTGAGGAATGTAAAAACCAAAGATTTTTTCATGATAATATTGAAACCTCTGTTATTCTGCATACTGTAGGGTCCTCACTACTATTTCCTAACACAAGCTGCCCAGCATGCTATTGAAGTCAGCACCCTACCTTGTCTCAGGAGAATCCTGGATGAAATCTTTGGACCAATTAACAACTATCAAACATGCTAGACGGGCCAAATGGACATCTCTCATTTATAAGCTTTTCTTTCATTCTTACCTCTTGCTATCATGTCATGACTAGGACTAAAGAGAAAGAATTGTCTACATTAGTGAGCCACGGACCTGTCGCTGCTCTGCCCAGATGTAATTAGCAACTTATTCAAAGACAGAATGCGGTGCCGTGGTTTGCAGAAGATAATTCACTTTCTCCACCACCTCACTGTTTTGTTTTCATGTGATGTTATTAATTTGGATATCAAAATGTCCTTGCTGAATAAATGCAATTTACTGTAAACACAATTTGAATTTTAAGTAATGATTAGTTTAGTAAATGTGTAACTTGATGGTGAGAATTTAATTAGCTTTGATTCTGAAAGCCTTTGTGGAAGCTGACAAATCTTAATAATTTTAGCTGTACTTTAGATTTCTAGACAACTGTTCTACAAATAGGTGGGTTCGTAAGCGTTCAAATGAGTAATATTGCTCATTTCCATTGCTCAGATAGGAGTTGTTTGGATGTAATACCCCTGATACACACTTTAAAGGATATTAGTTGCTGCAAGCGAGCCAACTTACCTGTGTAAAGAAAAAAACCTTTTCCTTATTGAAATTTCATATATACATCTGTCAGTCTTAATGTCTTTTAATTTCCTTCTAAAAATGCAAGTCCCTAATTACAGCAATGAACACTGCTCTCAAACATTTGAGAGGGGTAATCAGAGAGAACTTATACAATATTTAATTGTTTCTTCTTTTCAGGTTTCTCTAGAGGGAAGATTGGGGTGTTTGGTTTGCAGCTATATTCAGACATCAGTTCTTTTGTTTTCAAATGAATCTCAGCTGGGAAAAAATGTTCCAAACCAATGTCTCAAATGCTTAATTTACATAGCAGTAAGCCCTGAATTGAACTACAATTCCTGATTCTTATTTCCATTTTTTTTCTGTGATGATGCTCTGTTTGCTCATTCTCTTGATTTATATCAAGTGTCCTGATTGGTGTTTTTGGTGTGTTGATATTTTTTAAGAAATTCATTCAACGGCACCTCAGGCTAGGAGAAGGACGGTTTATCAGTTATTTTTTGGACAAATAACTAATATTTGCAGGACCATTATTCTGATTTATTCAAAATGGAAAATGTTCTATGTTGGTTTTAGCTCCCACAGGGTAAGAGGATGAAGCAGTAGTGAAGTTGGGCACAAATTGAGTACTTCCATACTGTGGAAATATGTACAATACTGTACTATTATTTGCCTAGAAACTATTGTTCTTATATTGTTCTTGACATTACTGCAAAAAATAGGATCACAGTGTAATTGGCTTGAGTGTTTCAAATTACCAAAGCTAAACCAAAAGCAATTCAACAAACATGATGATGGTCATTGCTAAATGTAGCCCGGCCTTCACTAATAAGCATTTATAGATGCAATTTAAATGTAAATACAAAGCCCAGCTGTAATAAGGATGCTCATTAATATTCAATTTAGTTTGATTGCATAAATGGTCTCTTTATTACAATAACATAGACAAATTTCATGTTGAAATTTCAGGGGGGGCAAGACAGTGATGCAGTGATTAGCATTGCTGTCTCATAGCGCTGGGGCCCTGGGTTCAATTCTGGGCTTGATGTGCAGTCTGTGTGGAGTTTCTATGCCCTTCCTATGTTGGTGTTGTTTCCTCCTGCAGTAATTGGTAGGTTAATTGGCTTTAGGGAAAACTTGTGCCCTGTCCAGGGTGTGCCATGCCTTGAGCCCATTGCTTGCCAGGAAAGGTGCTTCGTTGTATATTATTCATATAGATTTGTTATTAAACACATAAACCAGAAAAAAAAGTTTTCAGTTAATTCCCAAAGGATGGGTGTGCGCCGTTGTTGTCTTTTTGATTCCTTTTTCCTCAAAAGATATGCCTACAGTTGCAAATAAATACATAAATCCATAAATAGGAAGAGAAGCATAAATAAAGAATTGGGACCCTCAGCACATGTTCCCATAGAGTGGCTGGATAGTGATTTGACTCAGACTTTGGGCTCCCTATTTCCTCCTTTCATGAGATTAAATATTAAAGCAAAGTTAGGGCTCAGAAGCTGAACACTTGAAGAGATTCTAGACCAGCTTTTCTTTTCGGGACTGAGGCTTCATTTGCATGTTGTGCTTACGAGTGTGCCATTGCCCTTCAAAGCAAAGCAAGCATCCCACTCTCTTGACCTCTTTTACTGCTTCACTCTCTCCTCTCTCAACAGCCAGTTGGTTAACTTACCCTTCTTTTTGGCAGTCTAATTGTAAGACTATATTATTCCTTTGAAGAGCAGTGAGAACAAAGTTAAGCAGTAAATTGAAAAGGGTGCTCTTTGTCCATGTTTTCTTTTCTGTTTGGCCTCCGTCTCATGTTTATGGATAGCCTTTTTAATGAGAAAGCTGTATAAATTAGCTCATCAAAATCACTGCACTTAAAATAACTGTAAAAACCCATACTTGCTTTGGAGTTGTGTACATACAATATATTTACACAGTATGCACATACAAGCAAATACCATTCTTCTGAAACTATCAACACAATACATAAATTAATATTTATTAACATATTTCAGCTTGTATCCATCAAGAATGTCCCTAAAGTTGGATAGCCTTTTAACTCCCCAGCAATACCTATGCATTCTCACAACATTCAGCGTGACTTACATTTGAATGAATTTACAGTAAGTGAAGATTGCCCATTCATTTCTCTCTATATCGTTCTGATCCCGGGCTCTTTCTTATACGTTTTTGTACCACCAATTGATAAATACATTGTGAAGAAACAAAGATTGTGGACCAGAAAGTAAATATGCAACAAACTGCTGTATGTCCAAAATTCGGCAGCCAGGATCCTGACTAGGTCTAGTGCAAGTGATCACATTACTCCTATCCTGGAGTCCCGGCTTCCTGTCAAATTCCATGTGTGTAAAATCCTCATGCTCACCTATAAGGCTCTGCATGGCTTGGCACCTCAGTACCTGTCTGAACTATTATCGCCCTACTCCCCACCTCGCAACCTTCGCTCTTCTAATTCTGCTCTCCTTACTGTCCCCCAAGCCCATCTACATTGTGTGGGTGACAGGTCCTTCTCCTGTTATGCCCCCAAGCTCTGGAACTCTCTGACCAAGGATATCAGAGGGTCGACTTCTCTGAACTCCTTCAAATCCAGACTCAAAACCTTCTTCTTTAGAAGAGCCTTTACTTAACTGGTTCCATTCTTCACCCCTCTGCTTTTCCTACTACCACCATCCACGGTCTCCTCTGTATATTGGAATTGTATTTTATGTTGTGAATTCTTTTAATTTATTGTTGTTGACATTCTGTAGAGCACTTTGAGAAGCCACCTTTAAAGGCACTATATAAAATAAAGTTTTTTATTATTATTATTATTATTAGTACTAGTAGTAGTAGTAGTAGTAGTAGTATTAGTAGTAGTATTAAGTCTGTTAAGTGAGAATCTAGGCTGCTCACATGCAAGACAGGCACTGTATCTCCTTCAGTCGTGTATATCTGTTCTTATATGTTTTACACAATGTTTCTCACCTTTCATGGCACAATGGACAACTCTGAATGAATAAAATGAGCTAATTAATTGCAATTTTAAATTTTCTTTTTCAAACATGTGAATGGGTGTTCTCTCTTAAATTGAATTCAAGTGGTCTTTTTTAACATGAATGTCCATTTCCTTTCACGCCCCACACTCTCCCTCGCAAACGCCCTTCCATTCCTGTCACACCCCACACTCTCCCTCACAAACGCCGTTGCATTCCCAAACCCACTGTTTCAAAATCACATTCCTAATTGAACCCCTCACATTCCCACATGCACCAGATTCCACAAATTCTCACTCTCAAAACCATTTATCCTACCACATCCCTTTCCTTTCACTATTTAAGGTTCCCTCTCACTCCAACCTTTGCTCACTATTGAGAAGCCTCTTGAAGTATTCTCCTGTGTGTGGCTCCTAACCTTCTGACTGATCTCCTATTGCTATCTCTTTGCTCCTGCCTTTTGAATTTTGTCTTTGGATTGTTTTTGGATATCTGTTGTTACCGAACCCTTTTCAACCAAGCCTCTGGATCTTGTCTTTGGATTGCCCCTTTGCTACTCTGCGTTCTGTGGGATTCATGGTCATGCACAGGGATCCTCCTATTCTACCGATAGGTTCCCTGACATTTCCAGTGTTGCCAAAGCATGACAGTACAATTAACTTAAATCATGACAGATAAAATTTAGATATGTATGAGTAGGAAGTATTGCTATTCTCATCCTTGTATTGGTTACAGACCCTGACTCACTTCAGTTTAAACAGAGTCCTACCTGTTGTTACGTCCCGGTGTGGGTTTTGTGTGTGTTTTTTCTGTTGTTCCACACTGCTGACCCTTGATTGTTCTCCCTTCCCCATTGGCCAACCATCACACCAATGTTTCAATATGATGTCATCATCAATCAGCCTTCAGCCAATCAGAACATATCTTATTCACTATATAACATGGAGGCTTTCAGAAAGAAAAGGCCTTTCGTTTGACTTCGGTCCCGTTCGGTTTTGGTTTTCGCTTCGCTTCGCTTCGCTTCGCTTCTTGTTATTGCTTCGGCTTCGGCTTCGGCTTCGGCTTCGGCTTCGTTTGTTGGTTTGTTTTGCTTTGTGTTTGTGTATTTTCGTATAGCTTCAGCTTTGTTGTTTTGTTGGTTTTACGTTAGTTTCTTTGTACTTTCGTTTGTTTGTGTGTTCATCCTTGATTTGTCATTACCTTGCCCAAGTGTTACATGTTCAACTTATGTGTTCTTTTGTACCCTGCTCCTGTTGATTACTCTTGTTTTGCCTTATTTGTTTTCCTGGTTCATTTGTGTTTTTGTGTGAACTTTTGTATATAGGTTAGTTTAGGTTGTTGGGTACACTTTACACACTTAGTTGATTTTGTATTAGTACACTAGTTTAGTACAGGTGAGTGCCATTTGTCTTGTATGGTTTTGGGTAGTCAGTGCAGGTTAGCTAGG
The DNA here is from genome assembly GCF_040954835.1 of Lepisosteus oculatus. NCBI lineage: Eukaryota > Metazoa > Chordata > Actinopteri > Semionotiformes > Lepisosteidae > Lepisosteus > Lepisosteus oculatus. The sequence continues at coordinate 6,622,277 of NC_090697.1, forward strand.
GTGTTGAAGACGCCGAGGACCGTGTGTTTTGGGTTTTCTTTTGTAGTCAGGTTAGCTTTCCCTCACTGTCCTAGCCAGCTCCATTTTGTTTATTTTCTTTTCTTTGGCACCACTCTAGTTCCTTACCCTTGTTATCACGCTTCCTAGTCCCTCACCAGAATCCCCCTGCTTCCAAAATAATTTTCCTAAATGTTACACCCCTTTTCCCCTAGACACTTGGGGTCGTAACATTATCCATCAAGAGAAGACAAAGGGGGAGCTTTAGGTCCAGTATTTAACCTGACACTCATGTTGTAGTAGTCACGCAGTCTTATCTGTGTCTGAACAATACACTGTACATGCTCTATCATAGCTGAGGTCTTAGGCCTGTGCCTAATCAGATTAGTGGTGGGAAGTCACAGTGCATTTCAGCTTATCTTGAAAGATTGCTATTAATGAAGTCCTTTCAGAGAGTTAAGCACAAAGACACCAACTTTCTCTCAGAGATCATCACTATCACATACAGTAGGCCATTTCTTTATACTTTTATACGATGCATGGTTTCAGTCTCTTGTTATCATAGCTGCACCTATTTGGAATGGGTAACGTTGGACATTGAAAACATCACAAAACAATTCTACTCCTTAGTCTAAATATAGCCCTGTCCCTGCTGGAGTCGCACAACAGCTGTATTGTTTGTTTTCTTTACATAGAGAAACCCTGTTCAACTGAATTCTATTAGACTTTTCCTAAAAAAAAAATTTCAGATTGGTTATTTTTTTATACCATTGGTGTTTTTCTGTTGTGAAATGTTTTTCCTTGCATAAGAGTGATCAAGTAATTAAATTTTGCCCTTTATTTTTTGTCCTGACTATATTTACAGTATGACTTGTTTGACCACACCTGTAGTTACTCCCAAGCCTTTTAGCTACGAAACTTAAATAATCATGTTATGTCTGATGACCACAAGGAGAAAAATAAAATGCATTGAATAAGTACACAAAGTATTTCTTCTTAAATACAGAATGTGTTTGCTCTCCACATTTGACTCTCCTATTCCATCTCCTTCCCAGATTCCCCTCTCTTTCCCATTCACTTTCCTTCCCAATCCATGTCTTTCCTCATCCTTGAAGATGTTTTTCTCTCTTGCTTTATGTCTGTTTCTTCTTCCTTTCTTCCTCCCTTTCTTCCTCTAACTCTCTGACTTGTCCCATATTCCCACTCTGCACATCGTCCTGTCTCCATTTCTCTCTTTTTTACCATGACATTAAAGAGAGTCTCAGTTGTTTCTAGGACTGTAGCTAAAAATACATAGAATATATTAATTAAATGCCAAACAGTTACAGTTTAATACAGGAGTGTCAGATTCAATTCCTGGGGGGGCTAGTGTCGTCTGTTTTTTTGTTCTAACCTGATCTCTCAGTTACATTGTGGGTCCAATTATTTAATTAACTGCATAAATGTAATACTTGGAACTTGGCTCTGAGGTGTCTTGTAAGTACCTATACCTTTAATGAAGTGAGTACTTTGAGTTATCCTTTGTAAAAGACTGTACATAATACAGTATGTATAGGAACAAGTAAAGGTTTATTCCATGCTGAAAAAAGAACAAAAGAAACACAATGTTTTAGCTGTTTCACAGGATGTTAACCCCTCTGACATGTACTGTATTATGAGGCCAGTGACTAAATATTATTCCAGCACTGTTGTCTATTCAATGATAAAGATATTAATAGTGCTGAATTCAGGCTACATACCTCTTGCAGTTATGCCCCTGTTTTAATAATACTGTTAGTTTGTTACCAGTTTTTATTTTGTATGTCTTTGTGTGTACTGTACATAGATTTTATTATATTAATTAAAATATATAACAGTATTCTAATAGTGTTGTATAATCTTCATGTTTTACAATATAATTACATTGTAATTAATTTGATATAATAACAGTTTATAACGTGTTATAAAGTGACATTATACAATTAATAAAATTATGAATAAAAGATACATAAACTGTAACATGCTTACATAAAATATCACATTTTATCATTTGTGCCTAAAGGTGTTTATGGGTATGTATAGTAAAATTAATTGGAGGCACACTGTACTCTAATTTTTTATTTAACAGTTGTCAAATGCACACCTTCATCAGGACAAATGTTTTTAGCTAGACAAAGCCTTATATAAATGAGTTCCTTAACTGCTGGCATCCCACACAACAGGAAACCTGTTTTTTTTAAGAAGACTTATTAAATGAATGGACCCATCTGGCCATCCTGACGTTGTTTAAAATTCATTACCTGACTGAAGGACCAGAGACAGGTGTAATTATTCTCATATCGTGGGAACCTCTATTATTGCACACAGACAGAGGCCACCCAACGTACTGTGTGGCTCATTAAGGTCATTTTGCGCATCTAAATTTATTGAGGTAAAGGGTTTGTGTACTTATGCAATGGTCCATCTGTTTTCTTAACCACCTGGACAGGACACCAGTCCATCACAGGGTACTGACACTCACACCAGGGTGAGCTTTTCTCAGAAGACAATTAACCTATGAGTATAACCTATGACTGTGGGAGGAAACCCATGCAAACACAGGGAGAACATTCAAACTCCACACAGATAGCCCCCCAGGAATTGATCTACTGTATAGTGTCATGGGATAGTTTACAAAAAAAGCAATAATGTCTCATAGGTAGAGGTGCCAGTTCCCTGGGACCTGAGTGCACTTGAGCACCCAGAACACCTTGCACTCTGAGAGCTGCTGAGCACCCACTTCCAGTATAAGCAAAAATACACAATAGTCCACAATATGGCAGCAATATATTATATGCATTTGCAATAAACTTGAGAGACTAGCAAAAGTAAAGCATAGATGTATTCAAGTCAGTTGGGTCTTGTTTCAGCCATGGCCTAAACAGACTGCTCTTTAGCTGATGTGCCATTCCAGAAGTCAGCTCACTGATGAAGGCAGGACCCTGACTGCTATATCCCACTGTGCTTAAGGTCATTCATGCTGGCGGACAGCATCTCTTTCACAGCTGCACAAGTGGTAGAGGAGTTCACCAGATATATCCCTGCCAATTCAGAAGGAGTAAAACAAGGAGAACTTTTATTTTTCAAGAACACGGTGTTTTTTTATTTATTGTTCCAGAGGTCAGTGTATATGAATAATTGTTTTTTTATTACACTTGGACGGGGATTGAAGTTCAACTCAGAGTTGAATATTGTGAACTGAAAACTTGTCACTTTAACATTTTTCTCTTATCCCTTACATATTTTTAGCTTCTGTTTAACTAACAGCTATATCTGCTAAATGGTTATTTAAATGCTGAACATGTTAATTCTTTATTTTTCTTACAAGGAGAAATAGATTTGCCCATTGACTGTATTCTTGTAGACATTTGCTATCGCTTTGCCACTGGATCATAATGGTGTTTGTGTTATGGATTCAACAATGGGAGGAAATGGGGATCCCATTATGCTCTCCTTTCCTCCATGAAACTTTGGAAAATTGTTTTGTTCTTGTTTGGAATTTGAGGAAGGAGTGTCATTGTTGCTCTGCTTTCTAGCACTCCTCTCTACAGTACATTAGCGCAAGTTGTATTTCTCATTTGTAACCATACAAAGGCTGGTAGTTAGTAGCTAATTGATTTGAGGATCCATCTGTTTCTTGAAAGTCAGGCTCTTGGCTTCAACAACATGACTAGGCAGCTTGTTCCATACCTCCTCAACCCCTTAGCTAAAAATGTGTCTCCTGTTCCAAGTTTTAGAGAGATAAGATCACTTTATTAGCCATATACAATTTCTTGCACTAGGAATTTGTTTTTTCACATACACTGTCTTGCTCTCCATGAGACACAGAGATGGGGAGAGAGAAGTCAGAGTGTAGGGTCAGCCATTTATATGGCACCACTGGAACAGCTGGGGTAAAGGGCCTTGCTCAGGGGTCCAACAGAGTAGGATTCCTCTGCCAGCTGCAGGATTTGAACCAGCAACCTTCCAGCCACAGGCACAGATCCTTGGCCACAATGCCACCACTCCACTCCAACACACCTTCTTCTTATGTGCTCTGAGTTGTGTTTCAGTGTTCATTCTGAAGACATTCACTGGGTTGACTTGCCTGTGAGAATTTTGAATGTGCGTATCTGATACCCTCATGGTCTTCTGTGCTGAAGAATAAAGTGATTCAGTACCTTCAAGTGTAGGAAAGTTTATTAAGTCCAAGAATGTTTCTGGTTGCTTTTTGGGGGGCTGATTCCACAGCAGAATATATTTTCTATAATGAGGTGACCTTAATTGTATATGATATTATAATACTAGTGTTTATTGAATTTTAACATAACATCCCTTGATTTATATTTAACACTTTTAACTATAAGTTTAAACATTTTTCTCTGCCAATGTCACTACAACTTACAAAACATATTGTTTACCAGATGATTAAACCTGCAGTTTAGCATCTTGATGTATTCCTGAACACTGACTGTACTGTAAATGTTTGTGAAACACTATTCTTAGCTTGAAAACCATCTCCATCTTTTCTGACATGGAAAAAATGACATCAGTGCATTCTTTTTCCAAAAGACATGTAATGTAATGACTATGTATATCATGATAGAATATTAATGTGCAACTAGCCATTTTTTTGTCAGATACATCTGTTTAGTTCTAGTGCATGGACGCTAAAGGTTTTAAAATGGTTGTCTTTCCATCTCTGTTTTTGTGCTGTAGTAAAATATTATGAAAGTCATGCAATCTTGAAAAGGTACGACTGATTGATTTCCACCTGAAAAAATAAATAAAACATCCAAACTAATATATATAGATGTACCTCTCTCTCATATCACTTGTACCAATTTGTGCAACAGACCATGGTACCATCAGTACTGTTGGTTGCTAAGGAGATTGAATAGATTCCCAATACACTACTAAAGGATCAAGCCCTAGGCCCTGGTGTGACTGGCAAAATGTTCAAACCAATTGAGCCACCTTCCCCCTCAATATAACCATCCTTCAAGAAAACCAGTTTACGCAAAAGAATAAATAAACCCATACCCTTTTTTTGATCAAAATCAAGTAATGATGTTATTATATGGATTGTTCATCTGAGAGGAAACATAATTGCAGGTGAAAGTCCTCAGAACACATTAGAAAAATCATACAAGGAATGTGTAAAGAGATGACTAGAGTGTCAGGGGTCAAATAAATTAGAATATCTCTAATGTGTAAGAATTTTTAATAAACTAAACATGTTCCATAAGCTGTCTTAAACTTAGAGAAGGGACAAGAGTCAATGCATCTAATTCGAGACTTCAAAGCAACATTTTCCTTTTTATGTGCAAACTGTGCTTTCAAGAAATGAGGCCAACTTTCCTCTGCAATTTAAAAATTCAGAGAATGCCTCTTTGAAATGTGCTAGTGCTGTGCTCACTAAAGTAAACAATTTTGCTGTCGTCAAATGGTGCTTTGTCCTAATACTTATTTATATCAATCTTTTCAAAATGGATTTTCAAAGATGAAAATGTCGTTTATTAATAAAATCCTGCATTAAGAGGAAACTGTGAAAGTGAAATTACAATATCAATAAACAAACACTAAAGAATTATGTACAGTATGCTACAAAGATATGCATTCCATTTTTTCTTGAAAAACATAATCTAAGCCTACGATATGACCTAAAACTAGTTTTCTAAAATCACCAAGATGTTTTGATCAGTTGTTTGTGGCAATCTTAATTAAGATGCAGATATGTGGTGGGCCAAAATCTTATTTGGGTAGAGAACATTATTCAGTGAAAAACTGGTTTCCATAGAAATGACAATATTGCTGTTTGGATTAATATTTACCCTAGCGGTCATAATATGGGAATACCTGTAAATCTGTATGAAATAAAACTATAGGAAAGACGATCAACATAAACTATACATATGTACAGTATGTGTACATTTTTGTAATATAAATCTTCTCAAACTAAAAATGCGACAACCATATTTTCTTTATTAAATTAATTTTTCTCATCAAAATAACTCATCGTGGTAGCAATGCAGGGTGCACATACTGTACTTTAGCAGTGTACAGTAACAACATGTAGTTTCTTTGCCCACACAAATCCTATGAATCTCCAAGAGCATTTTTAAACTTTATTCCATCTTTTGTTCTTATGTTCATTTTGTGAAACATTGGCATTATTTGTGCCAAATGTCATTTAACTGGAAGAGGTTACTCATGAAAAAGAATTAAATGTTAATGTTGACACATGATTTAAACTTTCAGACAATGTGTGTTTGTATTAAAAAGGCAAACAAAATATTGATCCTAAAGTCAAAAGTGGAGAATTCCAATCAAGGAATATTATATGGAATTGTACATTTGAACAGTCATACACTAAGGAGTGTATACTGTACACTAGTTAGGCTCCTAGTTAGGCTGTTACATTGTCAAAATGTTACATAAAAGATACTGTTGCTCTGGAATCAGTGCAGAGAAGAGCAGCCAGGTGCATTCCTGTACTTAATGACAAAGATGAAAGAATTTAACCTTTTTTTGGAAACAGAGAAGACTATTAGACGACTGGATACAAGTATTCAAAATTCTCAAACGCATTGTCAAAGACAGTGCAGTGGGCTTCTTTAAAATGAACAGTGAAACACAAACCAGTGCACGAGAGCACGCTGGTCTAAACTATAAGGAAGTGAATTAAAAAAAAAACACTTTAAGTGCTGTGGAATAATGGAACACCTTACCAGGCAAGTAGTCTAAGCGGATACTTCGGCTTTAATGAAACAGCTGGACAAAACACTTGGATCGATAAGCAACTAACTACTGTACCAAACGGTCCAGATGGGCAAAATGGCTTTCACTCGTTTGTAGCTTCTCTTATATTCTTATCACTTCCCTGCCAAAACGCTTTGCTTTCTGAAGTACTGAAAACGATTCTTTTACTGCTTTTCCACCCACGACCCCTTGAGGTTCCTTGATGACCCCATAGATACAGTGACCGTATTCACTTACTACTTACAGTACCTGTAGTAAATTTCAGCTTTTAATTATTGTATAATTGGTATTTTAAATGCCTGATCTCTGTATAGCTGAGTTGCCACTTTGTACTTAGTTATCCATAGAGAAAATGTGCTTAGAGAAAAGTCAATCCTGTACTCCCCATAGGTGTATTAGTTTGCTAAGGAACTAGGGAACAAACAAATGATGAAATAAGAAAAAAACATTGCCAACTCTTTATAAAACATAAGCAGGTTTGTTTAGTATGAGGGCACAAAATATGGTGGTTTAAATGTTAGTATTGTCTAAAAGAAAGCATGATTTTATATTTATAACAATCAGCTTCCTGAGGTGGAGAGAAAGAGAGTGTGCTATAAAGAGAGTCAGACTCAGTCTCAGAGTTAAAAAAAAAAACTGGTGCTTTATTGTTGAATATTACTGAAGCATGGCTCCACACATGGTTACATATTAAATTCTGAGCAGTTGGGTTGCTTTTTTTTTCTTTCAGCATTAGCCATCAGGGTGATGGCAGATGGCTGCTTTGCTGTGTATGACTCTCCAAATGAGTGGGTGCTTGTCACTGTGTGATCATGTGTATCGTTGCCACCAATGTAATCACTGACGATGTGAATCACTTGCATTGCTAACCAAATCAGCATGAGCTTCACAATTGGAATGATTTATATACATTTAACAGGGAAACATACACCAGCCAGACTGACTGGCCTTATCATACCAATATAGATTTGGAGGTGTTTATATTCATCTTTAAAAATAACCTCTCTATTACTTTTTTCTGTATAGAATGAAAACAATCCCACAGACTTATAACAGCAGAAATGCAAATTTCTACAAAAATAGTGATTAATTGGAAAACCCATAGGAAACAGTAAATTCAGTTCCTTTAATCTTATTTTACAAATACAATTTTATAATATAGAAATTCATATTATATTAATCTAACATTGTAAAGTTTTTAATCTATTAAAATCATGAATTGTTATATATGAGGAAGAAGAAAAGAACAGAGTCATGAAGAGAGTTCAGAGATTGGGATTATAATGAAGTCATGATGGGTAAAGGCCAGGAGGAAATTTGGGCAGAACACTGGGGTGACATCCCTATTCTTTTCAAGAGGTACCCTGGAATTTTTAACAATCATGGAGAGTCAGGACCAGGGTTTTACATCACATCTAAAGATCGGCACCTACTTACAGCATAGTGTTTCACCATCAATATACTGGAGCATTAGGACCAATACATTCTGCAGGGTGAGTGCCCCCTACTGGCCCCACAAACACCTCTTCCAGCAGCAACCTTAGCTTTCCCAGGAGATCTCACAACCAGGTATTGGCCAGGCTCACACCAACTTAGTTTTAGTGGGCTGCTAGCTGTAAGCTTCAGGGTAACATAGCTACCAGCTGTGAGATTTGGAACTATAAAATCGTGAAACAAATAAAATATGACAGTAATATGGAAGTATATTTAAAACTGACAAGTGGAGTCATTTATTTACCCAAAGGGTTGTAGGAATATGGATCCAAGCTAGCCAGCCGTGTGGTTGAAGCTGCTTTGGCTTTAAGAAACAACTGGATGAGATTCAAGGATCAATAAGATGATCTACTGTGCAGGCCCGTTGGGCCAAATGTCTACTCATTTGTAACCTTTCTTATCTTCTGTTTATGTTTTTATTAATTTGATTGTATAGGACGTATAATGACTTGACTTAAGAGACTATGTATGGTCTGTTTTGTGATATCTGTTTAAAAAATGTGAAATCTGTTTTTATGTTCTTGAGCCAGTAACAACAAAACAATTAGAAATTCGTTTTGCACGAGGAAAAATAAATCAACAATATATTTCTGCATTTAAGAGCCCGAGAGAAAACGTTGCTCAGAAAGTAGTAAGTACGACAAACATACAGTACAGTAGGTCTGCTTTTCACAGCAGTAAGATCTTTGAAAACATAATGGCAGCATAATGAATTACTCACAAAAGTCAGACTTTCTCAGTTTCATTTGGAATCCAGTCCAAAAACAGAAATTACTCCCACATAACAGAAAGAGTTGGCACCTCTGTAATAGCAATCCAGTTTTACTGAGAGGAAATGTAATTTGTGGTGCAGGCCTGTGCCAAATCACAATCAATATGACTGCATAGATTTGGTTTGCCAATTCTCTTACTTACATTGTGAAGTGGCTTATGTATGAATTCGAGAAGGCGTCTAGACAAAAAGAAATACACTATTTTCAGTAATCTCAGCGACCTCCATTACCAAAGGGTGCATTTTAGCATCTGGCAAATATCTGTTAACATCAATAAATGTAATAGTAATTTGTACAGCAGATTGGATAAATTCAATGAAAACCCCATAATGCATTAATAAGTATGCCACAATGAGTAAGCTAAGGTTTGACAGTCATCCCATTTATAAAGACTTTAGTCTTCAGCTCGCACTCATCTGACATCCGGTTCAAGACAAGTTAAAGACATAATTAATAATTACAAACAAAATACTAGATAGTAATATAATGGGTAGTCATGTTTTAAAATGTCCCGCACCAAATGAAAAGTTATCTAGCACATGTCTACATGAAGACATTGACCTACTTATGAAACCTGCTAACCAGCTTATGTGGAACTCCTTCCTTCACAGTATCATAGTGTGTCTGTGTTTTAAGCTGGAGGTCATACGACCAGATTCCACCCAGGATGGAAAACAATAAGTTATTTAAAACTAAAATCTGGAAAGAAAACCTTTGCAATGATAAGGAATATTAAAGCAGGATTAATCAAGAACATGAGACTAAAAAAGTATAATCATATTTAAATTTTCTTGGAATATGTAATGGAATATTGCGTATAGTATATTAAACCTTAAAGAAACCATATAATTTTTTAACTCAGAAGAACTTAAGAAAGCAAATGAGAGGAGGTTAATTGGCTGATCTCGGTTTTTGATTGCTAGTAGATAATTAATCCCAGGATCACATCCTGCCATTTCAATTCATGTTTAACCTTCAGCAACGTAGTGGGTAGCTGGTTCCAGGTTCCCATAACCCTTTGTAGAGAATCTGTAGTTTTATACTCATACAGTAAGTCATACTTTTAAGACCTTTATTTTAAAATACACTGAGAGTAGTGTGTTTTAATGATATTGGCAACTAAGTTTTGAAGCATTATTGATTGACTATTAAAACTGCCTTCTGTGGTAGTTTTTGCTGTTGACCATTATTACTACTGTTAATAGTAAACAATGGTCAATATAGTTATGGTTCAATGCAGAGCTTTACTTGTGCATATTCAGTTTCTAATGGTCTGTATTTTTATTTTATTGTTCACCATTGTATAAAGAACGGTCATATTTACTTTGGACATGTCATTGATTGTTGCTTCAATTGTTGTCACAAAACAAGTGCATTAGGAATTTATTGACAGTTGGGGATAGAAAGTAATTTTTAACATAACATCAGTGATAGTCATTGTGGGTTTTAATGATGTGAATCCCAATATTCTGAGCATTACTCCTTCATGGGTACTCATACCTTGCTTCAACCAACAAAGTATCTAGATCTGTTGCCTTAAGAGCATGTTTGGGATGTTACTGTATATGCTGATCTCCCGTACACCCTAGAGCCTACAGAAGTCATGCATGCAGAAGTCTCTACAAGTGATGGCAGTGCATTCAGCACGCTGGTTTGACCCATTAGTGGTATAAGATCACACTTACAAGTCTGTACTGTCTGTGTATGTCCAACATTAAAGTAGCAGCAATAATGATTTATGGTGGTTATTTTGGAAAAGTTTTGACATGCTTTTTGTAACTTTGAAATTTATATACTTTATAAAAAGCACTAATGTTTTATTATTTTCTAAGAATACATACTGTAGTGAGAACACTGTACTGTAATTGCTGTTGTCATTGTTGAAGAAAAGTTGTAGTTCTGATTAAATACCATTTGATAAGGAATATTAATATGGAATCATATTTCTTGAGTTTATTTATCAGCTAAAAATATCACTTGTGTTCATTTTTATGTTCATTTTACTGACTTATGATGTCCTTGTAGTTGTAATGGACAATGAAACAGCCATAGATGGTAATGTACCACGTTGCTACATTACAATATTTCTAGAAAGAGACTGAAGTTTCAAGGCATTTATGACTAAATACTGGAACAATATAGCAATAAGACTGGATCCAATATTGTTTATGACATTTAAAACACAGCACATTTACTGTACAGTATGTCCCCATTAAGGCCAGATTTTACTTTCTGACGTAAAATGAAGTAATATTTCTGTGTAACCTATTTTTTTCTATATTTTTTATAATAATCAAAATAATATCCATTTAATAAATAAATATATTTCTGTATTTAACCAGAAATACCCATCTTGGCTGGCACAATGTACAGTAAAAAAGTATAAAGAAAAGATGAAAAAAGTTAAACATTCAATGTATACTTTACTTTTACTAGAATATTTCTACTTTAAAATGGTACATACAAGCAAATACATCTATTTTCAACAGTATTTTGAGAAAGTGCTAAGTTATGTCATGGACATTATTTAAAACACCATTTAAAAGAGGTGTGTGAAAAAAACTGAACTTTAAGAGATTTTATTGTCATGTTAGCAATTTCAAAGTAGGACTAATTTGCAGAGCTGATACAACAACAACCTTTCCTGTCTTCCGTGTGACTGTAGAACCCAATAGTAACACTAAAACCTATTATAAATATGTAGGCTGAGTATTGCAGTTCTTTTAAGATAGCGGTGTCCCAGTACATTGTTTACAGAGTTGCACTCTGATTATAGGTGTCCTGATAGATTTCCAAGGGGCCTTTGCTCTAAATGGAAATTTCTGCAAGGCACTTTATATAACAACTTCCTTTTCTATATTAGGGATAAGGCCTTTCTTAGCAGAGAATGAATCATGAACTTTTGCAAGACAGATAGAACTGCCACTTCTAATTTTTTGTCTTTAATCTGCCTGTGAAGCTGTTCTCACATATCTATGTGGTTGTGCACTGTATAGCCCCTGGGTTCCTCAGTTATGAGATTTGTCAGGCAAATCTATGACTCTGTCTTGTGAGTTAGTCAAGCATGACAGAGATATGCATCTCATCGTATTTACTATTTCCTTAACTGCACTATTTTCTTTAGACCTTTTTTCTCCATTCCTACATACAGTAAGAGTTGAATAAGTATATACATACATATATATACTTTTTTTCTGACCACCCAATCATCTCATACTGCCGACCACCCAATCTGCGTAAACTTCTGGTTCACAGCTCCCTTGACCGCACTCAGCAATCATCCCCACCAGGCACCTTCCCCTGCAACAGACTTGCTGCATCACCTGCAAATACATATCTAACACCAGGTTTTAACTTCACACTTTCTTCACCTCTCTCCACTTTGCACTCCCTGAGTGACCTCTCTGCCTCTCCTGCCTCCTCCCCTCTTCCATCTTGTGTTCTTCTGTGCTATTTAATCTTCGCTGTCTGCCCTGTCTTTCTCACACCTGAAGAAGGCTTCACAGCTGAAACGTTGTGTTTTCTCTCTTCTCTTTTCCGCATGGAATAACCTGTTACTTGTTCCTTTGCAGACTACGCATGCTGACGCAGCTACCCATCTGAACTACATGTATACACTTATTCAATTCATGTATTTGTGTATACCACATACAGTAAGTGTATACTGTATATACAGTGCCATATATAGAGAGCCAGATGTGATCCAGATTTCTGTTGTGTTGTAGAATGGGATGCTAAGTCTGTCGCTGATTTGTGATTTGCTGTTTCTACACTAAACAATAATGTGTATATTTACAAGAAATGAACTGTAAGTATGTGGAGTCGTACCAAACAAATATCGGATTAAAATGATCTTGACTCTATTATGTTAATGTTTTCGAGAACTATGCTACTGTATATATTAATAATTAAGATTTAAATTACTGCCAATGTGCAGTAAGCTACAGTACATGTCATGAATACCCCAATGCTGTTCTCCTTACAGAATATCTGCTACACATCTATGCTGTAGCAGATGTACCTAAATAAGCACATCCCTTTTTGTGAGTGGATATCATCACTTTTTATCCGTTAAGAGCATGCAGAAGGGAGCTTTGACAAGAATAATGATAACCTTTCGGTAGATTAACAGTCCATATCTACCCTTTAACATTTCTAAGCAAAAATTGTATTGCTTAAAAAAAAAGTCTAGCTAAAAACCTGGCAGAGATATATTCACATGGTCAGGAGAGATTTGGGATCAAGAAAAACACGGTTTCAGCCAAGGGTTGCACAGACTGTTGGAGAGAGTGCCAGGGCACATAATTCTGCAGTTCACAAGGACTATGAAAAAATGGAGAGGACTGCATGAAACATGGAAATGAAATTCAATGTTTTTTTTTAAGTTAAGAACTGGTGTCAGAGAGGTAGAGCCATATCTGTGGAGATTAACAATTGACCTGGAATTTGTACGAGGGCCACAACAAGACGTAGCCATGTGAAGAAGGGAAAATAGGATATTAGACAAGATTTTTAGGTAATTCTTACAGTAACAGTAAGGCCTTTTTTGTCAAAAAGCTTTTCAAGGGACGCTACACAAGTGACATTGCAATAAGATATATGCAGGGTTATGGAAGGTGTGTATTTTTTTTGTGTGTATTTTGGACCGAGAGTTCTGAGAAGTCTCTACTTATCATAACCATGTGCTGAATTTTGTAGTTTTCTCTGCCTGATTTTTTAAAAAATGGGAACACAGTTATGAGTCTGTCAAGAATTAGCTTGTTTTACAACTTATAAAAGTGTGAGGCAAGCACAACCTTTTATCTTCTTTAGTTTGAGAAAGACCTGAATCTTTTGGATTTTGTGACTTGAGTATTGGAGGTCAAAGAATGTTCTGGGAGCTTGAAAGAAAACTAAGGCACCAGAGAAGGAGTTAACTTTATTTTGCTGGCTTTGAAAGTGAATTGAAAGATTAACCCTGGGCTGCACTTTGTGAATACTAGAAGAATGTTGTTTGTCTTGTTTATCTGTAGTAGCTAACATTACACAATTGAAAAATCCCAGCCAGAAACTGTCACAGCACATAGAAACACAATTGTTGTAGGTCCAATACACAGTGGGTAATGTATGTTTTGTTGCAGTAAAAGAAAAAAAAATAAATGGATTTGGATTGTCACTATGGCTCAGATCAGCCAAACATGAAGATGAAATCTTAATAATCACATTTAACTTGATCATGTGCACCTGCCTCCTATCCAGCCCCTCCTTAAAAGCCAGACGCTCGCTCTGTTCCGGGCTCTGCATTAGAAGACGGACGCCCAGAGGCCTGCCTGCCACCAGGTCGCCCTACACCCGCGACTTGAGGGCACAGGCCTCCTGTCAGCGTCCCCAACCAGCTGAGTCCAACCAAGGCTCGGACCCCCTTTTCTCCGTATCCCCATTTTTATTCCCTCTCCCTGCACCGGATCCCGTTCCGGTTTTTAACTTTGTCTTGTTGTCGTCTCTTCTGGATTTCCCGGTTTTTGAACTGTTGGACTTCACCCCGGTTTTCCCCCCTGGACTCCCTCGGACTTGTTTCACCTGGACCACGCCCCCCCCCCCTCCCCCCGAGCACCAGTGCACGGTCGTCACGCCCCCGTGTTTGTCAACCTGCCCAGTTCCTCGCCGTCTCCGCCCAGTGTTTCTATCAGATTCTATCATCTGCATAGGGTCCTGAAAAATGCTTCGTAACACAAGGGCCCCCTTCAGCTATGGACTTGACTGGAGCTCTTTCAATTAGCAAGGAAAATACTCCCACATGAAAAGAAAAGCATATAAATAAGAAAAGGATAGTTGAAATATACTGTCTTACTGCACACCTCTGCAGCTGTGGTGTTAATACCTTTTGACTGTAGTTTATCACAATGAATAGAAAACACTGTTCTATTTCAGTCCTGCATTGACATTTGTTTTACTTCTTAATGAATCATTTAAAAGTGAGTTTATAAAGATTGTGTTCAAAGTCTAAAATGTGAAACGCAATGAAAAGATATTTAAATCCCGGTACTTATTGTACTTATTTGATACTCGATATTAAACTAGCATGCATCCTAGTCACTTTGTTTTCATAATGAAAGGATTGCCATATGAAAAATCTTACAGTATATTACACACAACAGACAGAAGGATAATGGACTCGATGCAACTATGGGGGGAAAAAATTGACTATCTAAGAAAATCACTGTTGGAACCATTTGTCTTCCATGTCTGTGGCAGTGATCTAGATTCTGGTATAGCAGGAAAACATGTCAAATTTGCAGATGATATAAATATAGTTGGCATTTCAAACAGAGTAACAATAGCTCAACCAATACAAGAGGCCCTAGACAAAATTCAGGATGGGGTGAGTTCTTCAAACAAGCTATGGCAGTAACAAAAACAAAAAGAGCACACGTATCGGATACAGTAGATTCTTGACATTCACGAGGGTTCAGAGCAGAGAACAATCGTCAATATCAAAATTTGCATATAAACAAGTCCACTTCTATACTGTCGCATAATGTACTGTACTATAAAATAAACAAACAGTTAAAAGACATACGGTAAGTAACTCTGCCATATATGATAAAGTACTAATGCATTGACTTAATGGCAATTTATATTAAATAACACTAATCAACTGAAAGAAACAACAGTAATCAAAAATTACATAGTAATCAGGTATAATAAACAACAGGGATCCCTTATCTTTGGCTGCACTTTCTCTTTCGACCTCCATGATTAGCACATTCACACCATAATGCAATGGGCAATAAAAGTGTCACCGGGCCTGTAAGGTTGTCTCCAGCCTGTCTTTTCCCTCTGCGTTGACACAGAACCTGGAGTGTTTGTTACAAAATAAAAACAAGAACAAGTTGACGTGCGGATGCTAGGTAGCGGGTACTCATTTGGGGAGGTAGAGAGAATCACTCCAATCACACAATCACACAATTGTAGTCTGTCGTGCCACTAATGTGAAAGTTGCAGTTACCAACCTCCTGCTCGGATTCATCTCACTCTGCTCTTCTTTTATACAAGACTCTATTGGCCAGACCAGATTGAGAATAAGCAAATTAGCGAATGTTAAATTGGCAGATGTCAAGACCCTACAATACTTGGATTTTTTAAGTCTTTCGATAAGTTTTCAATAATGTAATGTTAGTTAGCTATATAGCTGTAAATTTGACTGTCCTTGGTGAAAAGTCATTCTACACATCCAGTTGGACTTTATACTATGACTTCTTGACTTCAGAGGATAATGCCTCACAAAGATATGTTGTGGGGATGGTTAACAGTAAAACAGTTTTCCTTGACCTTGTCTTCAGCAGTACTAGCTATGCAAATGTACGTTCGTTTAAGAAAGTAGTCTATTTTATTTAATAAATGAACGCTTAAGTTAGAAAATATGGGCATCTCCAGCTAGTCAGTTAATGGTACTTAGACAGGTGCATCAAGGTGCATCAGGTTGTGCTGTGCCTAGTAACTCATAATATCACACATGTTCTTTGCACAGCAAGACTTTTACATAAACATTAGTGGAATTCAGTCAATCTGATCTCATGTTACAAACATATGATTCAGGTTCACCCCCTAACCAGTCTCTGCAGAGCCCAGTTTGAAGTCTGGTGTTCTGGGTAATGTGGGGTTGCCATGAAAAAGGAAGGTACAATGTTAAGACAATTAAAACTGTAACATTTAAATCAAGGGAACTTAATGTTACAATTGTACAACAAACTCACGAAGTAAACAAAAAAGACGTCATCCAGAATATTGGTTGGAATTTGATCACAAGGTTTCAAAAAAGATATAGCTGCTCTGCAATAGGGATGCATTAACAGGCTAATGGAAACAGAACATTTTATCCTCGAAAGAGAGGGCTACAAAACACCAGTAGAAAATTAAAAAGAAGAAACTTAAATGTCACATATGCAATGCTTTGTCTGTAGAGCAGGCTACTCAACACGGAATGAAAATCCCTGGAGTGGATTGTAGGAGCCACAAGTTCATTTTTTCTTTTCGGCATGGAATTAAGCTCTACATATTAATTTCGCTCTAATCTGTTACTGCTGCTACCATTAATGTTTCTTAAAGTTTGTTACTTTTAAATTCAAATATTCCACAAAAAGTGATTTTTTATCACAAGATTAAGTTTAAGTTTGACATATTAAACACTGATGCTAAATCTTTTTTTATCTATCAAATTTCACTGCTATTATTCTGAATGTTTCATCTTATGAATTGCTGTAACAATGCTCTTCACCCTTGAAACAACAGAAGCACAGTTTGAAAATAACTTTCACTTATACAGTACTTCATGTTTAGGGAAAGGCCAATGTTTTCTGCTGTAAAGATGTGCCTCTGAGATGCACAGCGTGACTTCACAGGTAAAGTCAACTTGTTAGAACCTCTTTCCTCACACGGCAATATTGTGAAGAGAACCATAAAGATCCACAGTTTGTCAGTGCCTGAAATACCAATGAGACATGAGACATGAACTGAGAGAATAAACCATATTGAAAAAGGTGAAAAGATTGTCTATGTATGTATAATTAATGCAGATGACATTAAATGCACAAATGAGCAATCTTTTAATAACTTTAATCTGGGATATTAATATGCCCAAGTACTCCAAATATTATCATGTCTTGTGATGCTTTGCTATACATGTGAGTGTAACAGCAAAAGACAGTATTTAGAAGTATCCTCAATATAATCAAGTCTCTACACTGGAAAGGCATTGTTTCACCAGTCAACCACAACAAGAGTGTTATGTGGCCATTTGTCTAATGAATTCATTGAGATTAAATGAGGTGAACATGAACATCTGGCTCATCCATCATTGTTTTTGTTTCTCCTCTTTCACACATTCTGAGTATAACTGGTGATTTCCAAGAACCTACCACATCTCCACTTGCACTGTCAGAGAAGTAATTGCGCTTAACTGGCACATCAGTTGTTTCCTCCTGTTTCAATTATAGTGGAAAATACACCTTAATAACTGGAATACAGTTCCAGTGAACCATATATTATTGATCTCACATATTGTTAGAAATTTTATTTCTTATTCTTTCTTAATGCTCCATTTCTTACTCAGTTAAGAAACTGCTGGTAAAACTTTGTCAATATGTCCCCCTACCATAGTAACCAATTTGTCTGGCAACATTAGTTTTCATCCACAGATGGGAAGGTCAAGGTGATTCCAGGAGTGCATGGTTTAGAACTAATGCACTGTCTGAATGTTCTTTTTATTATTATGTGGACGCTTATAACATACAACAAAAAGCAGGACATTTTTTCATATATAGTAGGTTCCCTGTAAGAAATTCGAAAAAAAGTCTCAAATTGTTTTTGGTTTTCCAATTGTATTGCTTTAAACAAACGTTACAATATTTTTGCAACATAATATAACAAATGAAACAATAAGGAATGTTTTTGTGAATTTTTATCTTTGTACATGCACTAGTAATCGTGGAATCCCACTTATTTTTGCCTTGAACCTAGAGATTCACATACTGATGGACTGACACTAGAGTTTTACAAGAAAGTTAGTGATTTAGTTGGATCAAATGCTGTAAAACCTTACAAGGAAAGTGAACAGAAGGTATTGCTGCCAGAAAGTTAAGACTAGAGGAAGTATTATTAATTTATAAAAAAGGGAAAAAGCACCTGGAATTGGAGACCTATTGCGTCGATGAACACGGATATTAAGTTAACTTACAGTAAGTTTTATTGTTAAGGGAATAAAAAGGATTTTTGGAGAATTATTACACCTGGATCAAATTTGTGCAGTTCCCGATGGGATAATTGACAGCCTGGTCTTTGTAAGGGACGCAATCTGTTTTACAAAAGACAGAAATATTTGTTAACCATTTGTACTGAAAGTTTAGGTTTACAGAAAAGATATGATTGAGACCCGAGAATTGGGTTTTCCAGGGAGAATGTTAGCATATGTGCACTGCTGACCAAAGCAGTGAGAATACACAGTGGTGTCTGGTGAGGCTGTCCTTTGTCACCCACATTGTCTGTGTGTTGTATAGAACCACCAATGCACAGTTTAAGAAAGGAAAAAAGGCATAAGAGGTTTTAGAGTACCTGGAAGTGGAGAACAAGATGGAAAACGCTGTGTGTAGAAAGATCTTCCAAACCTTAAATGTTAAGATGTTTTATGTTAACAGGAAGGTAAGAGAAGGAATACATATAAATGTATTTTATGAAACTTTAAAGGAGGATTTTTGATGGGCTGGGCAGTATGAATCTGATGTGTATACCAAGGTAAAAAAATGGCTATTGGACCTTGAGAACATTGTCTTCTTTAAGGAAGAGTGGTGTAGAAGTGGTGCCAATAATTCTGTATTATTTAATGATCTGACCTGGTACAGAAGTTCTAGGGTAAGATTCAGAAGCTGTTTGTTGGGGGGAGCAAAATTGTCAAGATCAAAAGAGAGTGCAGACAGAAAGGAAAATGACCTGCCATTATACAGTATGGAAAGATGTTTTTTTTTGTTCTGGTATATTTTATAATGGTAATGAAAGGGCTGTCTTGTTTTGCTTTTATAGATAGATTTAGTGTGGGATGTTTTTGGAGCTATGGATTTGTATATAATTCCATTGTTAATAGCAGCAGCTTTTGGGATTCCTTTTTATTATGCAATTTTATAGACATTTATTGTAAGAAGTGATTTGAAACTACTGGAAAAGATT
Source organism: Lepisosteus oculatus (assembly GCF_040954835.1). Lineage (NCBI taxonomy): Eukaryota > Metazoa > Chordata > Actinopteri > Semionotiformes > Lepisosteidae > Lepisosteus > Lepisosteus oculatus. Next base: position 6,641,998 of record NC_090697.1, read on the forward strand.
TGTTTGAACTGATTTTGAAAGATTAATCTGCTTTTTTCAAACAAAAGTAGAAATGTGTGCAGGGTGGTGTTAAGGGTATGTCGGTATGGTATGGAAACCTGCTAACAATTGTGTTCTGCTGAATCAGCACAGGACATGGTGTGGTTGGTGGTTGGTGGTGATGTCCTCATGGTCTTGCATCGACGGATCAAAGGATGATGGAAAAGTCCTCTGGATGTCCAATGGAGGTGAGTGGGGCAGAAAAAAACTAAGGAATCCCAATGATGAGGAATGAGGATCCTATGCAGATGAAGAAGATGAAGATGAAGATAGTGAAACAGGCGTGCAATCCAAATCGTCAGGTAAGTTCGTGGTCGAAAGGCAAAAGGAAGTTTAAAAACCAAACAATACTGAGACAGGCATACAATCCAAATCGCTAGGCAAGTTCGTGGTCAAAAGGCAAACAGTGGTTCAGTAGCCGGGAGAAGTATCGCAAGAGGGGTTCAAACAAAGGCGAGGTAAGAGCTCTCCAGGAGAGGAATCAATACCGAGCAGCGGGAAGCGAGTAAAGATGGTTCAGATAGCGCTGCCTGTGCTGATGGATTAACACGCGCGGCGGCGCTTGTTATTATTAACCTGCTGCTGGCCCTGGTTAGCTCTTCTGTGGGTTGATCTCTGCTGGCTGGCGGTCGTGACACCAGGCAATTTTGGAAGGCAGTGGAGTGAATTTGTAAACGTGTTTTGGAATGGGAGCAGTTTTGTCTTGTTTGTAAGGCTGTTATTATTTGGAGTATGGCCGAGAGGAGGATTTTATTAAAGTATGTATTGTGTTTACGGCACGTAAGATAGCATTTATGGCAAGCAAGGACGATTCTGGTGGGACAAAATACACTCCTCCCTGGAACACAGATAGCGATGGATACAATGGAGGGGTACATGAGGCGGCACTGTAAATGCCATCTATCCAGTTTGTTCATAGGCCTCATCAGGCCAGTGTGTCAACATTTTCAGGATTTATAGTTTTTATTTTGACAGTGCTATTAAATATGTTTATTTCAGCTTACTGCATTTGTTTTGGAGGGATTATGGGTAATCAGACATTCTAGAGAGCACTGTGTGTACAGTGCATGTTGTCTGAAATATAGAACAGCATTGTTTGGCACTCACTTTAATGCTCAGTGTTTTACTTCTGGCCAACATTATTCTAAGGGGTATATACTGTGTGTATCTCCTTTTTCACAATGCCCATTTGCTTGTGCTTTTGTTCAGTGATTTCATATGATAATTAAGCTTAAAATGTTCAATTAAATCTATTAGGCCTAAATGCTCTGTTTATTTTAGGGTTGGGATATACAGTGGGTATAGAAAGTCACCACCCCCTTTCAAAATGTGTACCTTTTGTTGTATGACACTCTGAAAAAAAAATTGCTTTCTTTTTTCACAGATGTAACAAGGTACAATTTGTAAATAAAATTGGAAAAATACTAATTTTATTTGTCTTTTTTGGGAGCTTTAGAGCACCATATTGTAAGGTGAACATTTTGAAGGGGGAGTGACTTTCTGTACCTGTATATATGTATAATCATATATATATATAAATAAAACATCACATATTTAACTAAGTTTAAATGAGCCTCAATCAAATAAGATTAACATTCAAGCAATGTTTTTTAGATTTTTTTTTTGAGAAACAAATGTTGAGGAGTAAATGTGTTTCATTGCACAAGGTATCTAAAATAATATCAAGGTGATTTCTGTTTCTTCAAACAGTTTTGACAATATCAAAAGTCTGCTTTGATCCTCTTTTGATTACATAAAAGCCAGAATACTGGAATATTCTGGTCTTTAATAGAGGGAAACAACCCTGCAACCACTGACTTTTGTAAAACATAACAGAATTCAAGTACATACTGTAGGATGGGAATCAACTGAGTTAATTATTTTTGCTATGGGGGTAGTGAGTGGTTCAATAATGATATTAAATGTACCGTATAAGCTTTTTCTAATATAATTCCTCCCAACCAGTCCTACATTAACATAATTATTCACAATTATTTTTTTCCATAAACAGAACCAGAAGAAAAATTAACTCCCCATTAATGGTACCTTCTTCTGAGATTCTCTTGAATAGCTGAAAAAATATAGTTCCAAAGTTCCTGCAGGAGTACCATGCATATAAGAATAATGAAATATGCCTCCACCCCAGCACCATAGTTCTAAGCAGCAGAGAGCCCCATATACTGTAAATAATATCCAGACAGTTCCAGATGAATTCAAGGGAAAGGAGCACGGCTCCGTCTTTTTAGCCATGGTGAGACCAATAAGCCAGACCTGTTACTGCTGTAGAGGCCAGGATTGGAGTTAAGATTTAGCAAAATTAAAACAAGAACTATCCTGGTTTAGAACAGTGAACAAAGAAAAGGAAATCAAAACTTTTGAACCTTCAGTTAAAAAAATAACTGCACCTGGACTCTCCCAAAAAACAGAGTACACAGCTCCACCTGGACAAGGCCTTTTAAGGATGATTCTGACTTAGAAGGGATGTTTAGTGATAATACAGTAGATGGTACTTCCATACTATTGGTACACAGAGAAAGTTTTTTTAATTTTGTTGAGAAGATATTTGCACATGATCTAGTCTGTTAATGTCTAGTCATGTAAAAGACTTACATCTTCTCTTGGCTTTGATATTGAATAACAGGATGAAACAGGATTAGCAGGAAGTATTTCATTTTTCCCTGACAGAACCTCTGTAAAACTAGTTTGTAAGTCCTTAGCAAGTAGTCTATTTCTTATAGAGTAGTTCAGGTGGGTAGCTGCGTCAGCATGTGTAGACTGCAAAGGAACAAGTAATAGGTTTATTCCATGCTGAAAAAAAGAAGAAAGAGAACACAACGTTTCGGCCGTGGAGCCTTCTTCAGGTGTGAGAGAGACAGGGCAGTAGGCAAAGGTAAAGTAGCGGGAGAACAAAGGTTGGGAGGGAGGAGGAGTGAGAGGCGGGAGCAGGGGACAGAAAGAGAGGCCAATCAAGAGGTGTGAAGTCAGAATGGGTGCAGAGAGGTGTAAAATGAAACTTCCAATTAATGGAGAAAATTTAAAAGAACAGTAGTCTGTCGTTAAGGGAAGGGAGAATGTGTGATCCTAGCTCCAGAATAATTTTAGTTTCGGTGGTCTTTCTGATGTATGAGTTCGGAAAACTGTCTTTGAGAACACAGACGGAGAGATTAGAGTGGTCATGGCCGTCAGAGGTGAAATGAGAAACAATGGGATTGGAGAGATCTTTAATCTTCACGGCCCTGATGTGTTCTCTGAAGCGTGTCCTTCCTGTTTCTCCAATGTAGATGGCTGGGCATTTACTGCAAGAGATACAGTAAATAAGGTTGCTGGAGGTACAAGATGCTGTCTGGGTGATCCGGAATTGTCCTGAGGGGCCTTGAATGAGTGTGGTGGTGGCTGTGTACTTGCAGGTGATAAAGCTCTTCTTATAGAGTAGACAGTCTTCAATGCAGTTACAGTATTTTACTTGACTGTTCAGATTTTAATATGTATGTGTGTTTTGGGATTTAATGTTGCTAACAAATTCCCATGAACTGCCCAAGAACAATTCTTTAGTTAAATGCTTACCTTAGTCATTATTCATGATTGTAAGTTTGAAACCCTCAGTGATTCCTTGGTACTGTTGTGTCTGAAAAAAGGGCAGAGTGGCAGTTTAGGTTTTGAGCTCCTAAATGGAAAGTTGCTATACACCTATAGGAAACTCTTTGTAAAAATACAGAGAATTTTATTTTTCTTGTATAAATGGTTTCAAATGCATGTTGCTTTGGATAAAAGCATCATCCAAAAAATATTAAAGAGTGCGATGTCATTATATGACAAGGCTGCACACAGCCGGCTGAGTGCTATTGAGTTTTGGTGAGACACTGAGCCAGCGGTGAAACGGGCTTGGTAGAGATCTGTGAGCTTGTTTCAGATATCAGCTGCATCATTTCCTTGAGCTAACGCTTTTGCTTTAATGTGTAGAGATTCAAGGTGTCACAGCACAGTCCAGTAAAGGTTTGAGGTGAGTTTAATTGTAATGAAAATGACCACTTCCGCAGAACACTGAAGGAGAACTCACAAGGTGTGTTTCCAACACTGCCCCGAATTTTATCAGTGTTACAGAGGGTTTTATAGTCTGAGTCCAGCCGTGTTATTACCATGAATGGGAGTTTAAGAGCCCGCATTCTACTTACGGTCCAATGGCAAATCTTGATGATGTTATCCTACCTTTCAACGACTGTATTTCAAGGTGTCATGCACAACAGCTGAAGCCCCTCAAGCCAGATCAGGACCAATTATAACAGGCTAGAGTCGGATTTCTACAAATTCACACAATGGGCTCGTAATATGGAAAAGAGGCAAATGGTACCAAGAGTAGATTTTTGTAGAGAGTAGGACTGATCAAGAACTTAATAGCGAAACCCGAAAGGTTTATGATTCTGATATGGGTTTCTACAGAAGAGTGTGTTACAGATTAACTGTAAAAGGAAGTCTGGAAAAGAGGCAGCTCCAGAAACAGGTGGCAAGGCTTTATTGTAAGAAACTATTGTAAAGCCGACTACTAAGATTTGGACATATCTGAAGTGTGTGTTTCATATATGAATGTCCCAGAACCATCCTACCAAAGATCTTTCACAGTGTGTGCATGTAGATATCTAATGTGGGGAGAAAATTACACCTGATAAACAGATGATGTGAGAACACGTCAGCGCTAAGAATGTTCTATAAATTCTTTACAATTCTATGACTTTTCTACAATTAAAATAGCATCTTATTTTTAAATCGAAAAAGAATTTAACTTGAAAAACCTATCGAGTGTTCATAAATATTTTATTAAGATTGAAATTAATATTTTAATTTTCAAGATAATTGATGTGGAACAATGATGATGAACACTTCACAAAATATTCAAGTGAGGAGCTGTGTCAGTGTGCTTTATTTGCAAAGGAACAGATAGAAAAATAGAAAAGATCTCTGAAACAATATTTTCATAGGTGTTTGAAAAGTTGTGATCTCCTTTCTATTTTTCAGCTAGAATCAACCTTTACTTTTTTTCCTTAGTCCACATAATGGACATCTTTTCTTGACCATCCTATTTTGTATCACATTTTTTTAGAAATATATTGGATTCTTCAAGAGCTAATCTTTAAGGTTTCTGTAAATTAATATAATACATTTTGTGTCTTAAGCAATGGGAAATATGCGAACAAAAAACTTAATAGCCTATTGAAAACATAAGTGTATCAATTACTCTTTTTATTCTTTAATTAGAATCAAATGTTAAAAAAAACGAAGTATTTTCATTAAATCACTTTGTTTTACACGAACGTTCATGTTAACATTTTACACATCTTACAGTACATTTAGCTTTGTTTTACATTAATTAAAATGTTAAAATGTAATGTTTCAAATTTCTGGAATCCAATATTAATAATAGACTGCATTTAATGATCTTATCAATTTTTATTTTCTATTAAAATATTAAATAAGAATTGACATATCTGTAATCAGCTATTAAACTGCCAAGACAATTTTTGATAATTGCAGCCAATTATGGAGGTGATGTGGCTGGTGAATGCAGGGTCAAGTTTAATTAAACTCACTGATTACAAGCATGTAGGAATACAGCTGTATCCACCATTGCTTTACATCTGAACTGAAAAGGACCACAGTCTGTTAACTGGGGTATTTTTCAGAAACTGTAGTGGGACCAATAGATTAGCAAGCAGATTCCCCATGTAGAAGTACAATATTCAGTCAGTTACAAAAGGAAGACCAATGCTGCCTTAAGAGTTTTGGGCATGTCTTATTTGACAGATTTTACCAGTTGCAGCATTCCTTTTGTTGACATTTCATTTCATTAAAAACCATTTCAACCACTGAACCACTTCATTCATTCAGTTAGAGAGACAACTCTACAGTATTTGGCATAGCTTGTCTGGCCAAGGGACTTGGCAGCCTCACTGTAATGATGAGGCTCCCCAGCCTCCCCCTCAAATTGCAAGACGTTAGCTAAGGACTTGCTGCAGGGGTGCAGGTGGGGCAGGAGGGGGAGGGGAAGGGTTTCTGCACTACAGGAAGCCCCAGGTGCATGATTTATATACGCAGACAAGCAGAGGTGTGGGAAATTAAGATCCAATCTTAATCCCGTATTTCAGTTATAACTTTGTTATAATAGTAATAGTAATTTGGTTAGATCCTAATTATTAGATCCTAATAAATGCAAGAGAGACCACATATGCAGAGTATATTGTGGCATTGCTCGTCTTGCTGAGGGAACTGGCGGACTTGTCATAAGGACTATTTTTCTATTTATATGTGCGTGAAAGAAACAACAGAACAAGTATGACACAGACTTGCACTTGCATGAGCAAGGGGGTTTGAAAGGGATGTTTGAGAATCATGTACTATATGCCTGAACACAGGTTGGCGGACAGGTGGAGTAGGATCCGCCTGCTGATGCACGCAGGTGAGCAGGATGATATGTTCTTGGTTCTCCAGTTTCCAGCTACGCCTTATGAGCGAGTTGCAGCACTCTCATCACTGTGTTTGTCCCGGTTGTCATGTGGACTTGGAGAGACCTGTGCGAAAGTAGGTGACGTGGAAGCGATGAGCAGAGGGTGTGGCATGGAGGCTGGATAGAGTAGCTTGACAGAAAGCTGGAGATGGGCTACTGGCTAACAGGTAGCTGCAGTAGTTACAGTCCATTGCAGTCCATCTTTTGTGGCAGCAGAAGGTGCTGTCAACCAAAGATATGCTGGCCTGAAAGAGTAGTTTGATACATATTGCGAAAGACAGTTGCCACTTGCAGAATTTAGCTACTGTAGAGGCAAGTGAATTTCAAGATGAGTCCCCCCCAAAGTGAAGAATATTACCAAGGCATGCAACTAGAGGCACGACATGGCGATGAGTCGAAGGCTGGTACAAACCAGGTGAATGGTAGGGGGAATTCATCGTTGTAGTTGCTTAGACCTGAAGGCTAGGGAGGGAATGGGGGTGAATGAGGAACCCGGGTCAGGTGCAGACTGCCTCCATGCACTCATGCCCTGTGGTGGACAGAGAAAACAAGGATGGGGGAGAGATAGAACAACATATGGTACTGTATATAGGATGGTACTATATACAGGATGGGGATGGGGCCACAGGTGCGATAGGTTGGATGTCTAGCCAGAAACAGAGAGAAGATGGGTGGGAGAAGACTGGAGCAGGAGAGAGTAAGGAGAGAGAGGGGAGGAAAACAAAACTGCTGTGGGGGCAACTGCTGGGAGATCCTGGTGGCTCATTGACATCAGAGCTGCTATCTTTGTGGCTGAAGAGGCAAGTGGGACTCTGGTTCTGGATGAATGCAGTGAAGAAAAGGTCTCCTGAAGGCAGAATGTGAGACATGTCTGATGTCTGTCTGCAATGGAGACACAGAATGTGCATGCGAGACGTCTGGTGTGAGGCTTATATGCAGCCTATTAAATTTCTATTATTACTTTGTTATAATTCTACTTAGATTATTTTAAATATTTTTAGATTTGCTGAAAACAATGAAACCACTCTCTTCAGGGTACCCACACAAGAAACTAGATAAAAATAAAAGCATTACTGTAATTTACTCACTTGATTCTTTACAGACAATAAATAAATAAAACAAGTAAAAATGCAAGAATGAGGAAAAGAAGAAACCATATTGCTTATAGCTAGTCTCTGTGTATTTTTATCTTCTTTAGATAAAATTAGGAAGCTTTAAAGAAAGTTTGAACATTGCAAAAAAGAAAGATTACATTGAAAAATGACTATTCTGAGAAGATTCATTGTTTTTAAGTATGCTGTATGATCCCAGAACTCCAAGGAATGGAGCACAATGTTTAGCATTCTCTCATTTACTAGTTGTTTAGAATCATTGCCTTTTTGTTATAATTGTGTAATGAGAATACAATTTCACAACACACTTGGCAACCGTCTTGTTAGGAGAGGCTGAAGTCATATTAATCAGCAAGATATGGGAAAAATTAAATAAACTCATGTTACTAGCTCCGATTTACTTGAGGGTTACAAATACATACAGTAAAACATCATGCATTCTGTCATAATATTTTGTTAGTTTACTATTCCAGAAAGAGCATTTATTGGAATACCGTTAACTTGAAACAAAGGTTATTTCAACCCCTGTAATTCATATAACTGAATGTGCAAACAAATACATATATTATATATAATATATAAAATATATTATAACTTGCTTTGTATTATTTTTTTCTTAGCAGACCACATATTCTTTACTTTTTAGATCTTGTTTTTATTACCATTATAAATGCAGCACTACTGTACTATTTTAAAGTTTAGAACTGCACAATAATAATGGACAAGGAAGTAAATGTGGTTTTTCTAATTCTCTTCCTTCTAATTTATTTTCTTATCCTTTTCCACGAGACCCGCAAGAGCTGAGACTGATAACTTGGGGAACCCTGTTTTTAGGGAACTAATACAACCTTTTTTTTGTTGTTTAATGTTTGTTTTATTTTGAAGCATAGCGTTCACATGAAGACATTACTCTGCAACAGACCTACATTGAAAATGAATAACTAAGGCATAACCCTTAAGAAGGGTTAACTAAAACAGAAGAAAACGATGCACTTCTACATAAACATGTTAAGTCTTTGTTAACCACGTTGTACTTTTGCTATAGAGACCACAGCAGTTTAGGAGAAGTACATCAGAGAGAAGATGTAAAAGTGGTGCTCACATTTACTTTCATACTGCACAGCCCATGAATACGTGATTTTGGTCCACAAATGCTGAGAAAGTGGTCATTAATAATTTTACCTGAATAGGTGAAACTGCAGATGTATCAAAGTTTTATTGTATTTTGAAAAGACTAATGAAATAAACTGGAATGATGCAAGCTTACAATGCTTACTTACTGTATGTGGCATCATTACAACATAATTTCATGCAAGGCCTTTACTTTATGCCTGCAACTTCTTTTTAATCTTTTTTAATGACTTTCCAGCTGGTGGAAAAGTGGTGACCTTGTATGAATCAGGATTCAGCATAGTAGTAATTCAGCATTAGCCAGAAATGTCTGAATATCCTTCTATTTCCTATTGCAAAAACCAAAATGGTATTGAAATAGGAGAATTCCTTTACTGGTGTTCACTATAATGTTCAAAAGCTGTGTTAAGCAAATAACAAAATGAAACATGACTAGAATTAGTTTCAGCAGTAAGAGAACATTATAAAGGATTAAGGGCAAAAAATTCACTTGGATGCTTTCTTTCATTAGAAACTACTATTGCTTTCTAATGGTCTGATTCATACAGACTTGGTTGCTTTATAGACACCATTAACTGATACCCATTTGGTTCATGGTTTTCAGAGTGAGTCTAAATGGTTTTCATGATGTTTGCCGCTTGCTTGACCAACTGTTAGATCTAAAAGGAAGGCATTCATTATATTCTTAATTATCAAAGAGTCTAAGTGATTTTTATAAAGCATGCTAAATAGTATTTTAGACTTTCAATTTCAGCACTTTTTAAACCCCTCCATTTGCCCTGATGCAACATCTGATCTGAGAAATATACATGCTTCTGGGTATTCTCTTTCTTTTTTTCTATTACTTTAGGTTTGAAAGTACAGAGTAAGTGCTCACAAGAGATTAAAACTAAACGAATCGAAACCTAATAAAAACAGAAAAAGCCATTTATAGTAGATTTTTTCAGAGGTATGCAAACAATTTAGTGTGATTAAGTAGGCAGAACTTTGTTTACTTGGCCATCCACCAAGTAATTCAAAGCCACAGGGTTTTGCAGTTATGTTTTGAATACTTTAAAATGAACAAAGCTACCCCTAATTGCATCATTTATGTAGTAATTTATGTCTAATTAATTATTTTTCTCTACTGTTTTAGCTTCTTGTTCTAAGGAGCAACTTCATATACTTAACACACAATATCATGCCATACAATTGTTAAATTGGGTTTGTAGATTTATGAAATGATGGTGTGTTGAATCTTCAGAATATTAAGTGACAGATCTTTCAACTTTTTAAAATTTAAAGAATCATGATAAAACTATATTTGAAAATCAAATATAAAACTATAGATAGAATGCCTTGCAAAGGTATTCAGACTCTGCCTCGGTAACATCCTTTTGTGAAATAAGAGAATAATTCTTGCTCATGTATTAAATGGATTTTTATTCAAATCCATGAATGCTCAGACTGAAGACCTCTAATAGTAAGACAAGTTAGAGCAAATGTCAGCAAAAACTAGAGATAAAAATGTTTTTCAAGTTTTGTTGATTGTATAGGTATTCATACCCATGAACCTAATATTTGATGGAAGCATTTGGCAGAAATAACAGAGGAAATTACAGCAATGAGTCTTTTTGGGTAAATTTGGGTTTCCAACATCTTTGCATACTGTACATGCTTGGTACAATTTTGGTAATTCTTCCTGAAGTGTGTAGATTTTGAAAAAATCACCCTACAGTACATAACTTCACAGCTTCCCTTAAAAACCAAAGATATCATCTTTAAATAAATCTAAAGCTTATAAAGATACATAATTCTTGTAAATATAAATTCTGTTTATAATGTTTTTTGTGAAGATGACTCATACAAAAGACTGCACCACTGACCTTCGGCAACGGCTGTCATTTATTTCAGCCAGGCAAATTAATGACAGACACTATTGTCAAGCTATTATGAACACAATCCCTTTATGTTAGTTAGCTTCTATTATTGTAACAAGAATTTGGCCAAACTACTGAAAAAGTGTTTTTTATACAACATTATTTTCTACCTCTGTTTTTGCACTAGCTGTTCTGCAAACCACTCATCCTTCTAAATAAATCTACATTTCACACGTTGTGTTATGAACTCAAGAAATGAGCTGAAGTCTTTTTAGACTATTACTGTATATGACAGATTGATGAGTCAGACCAACACCCAGCTTGTTTGGTCCCCAATCAATACCAAATAATATGTGGGGCCGATACAGTATCTCATGGCTTGGTTCCATCTCAGTCTGATGAAACAACCACTGTGAATCAAAATGAACTATGAGAGCTCAGCTCTGCTTGGATTAGAGAGGCTGCCAAGAGCAGTCTGGTATCACTTTTTGCAGTATTATGTAGTCTTCACGTCCCACCAAAAACAAAAAAAGTCATTATATGAGGAAAGGCTGAGCTCACCTACCTCTCCTTCCTACTGTAGCATTTCCACTTCTTCAGTCCACACCTTGTTTTGGCAAGAAATTTTGACACACTCTGTAACACACTCACGCATACATGTACAGTACAGTATATGCATGTTTACTGTACCTACTGCATGTATTTCGATAGAAACATAGGTGTTGTTTAAGCTGGAGCTGCATAGCCCTATTCTCCTGTGTATTTCAAAATGGGGGGGCCAGCCTTGTCCCCTAGAAAATGGAGTGGGACGCAAAACTTATTTGTGAGCCTGTCCTAATTCAAGAACTATTAGAGTGAAAAGCAAGCAAGAAAAACAGTCAAGGGCACCCTCCCCCACCCGTTGGGAAACAAAAAATCGCAAGAGGGACCCAACACATGCTCAGAACCACACTGAGCTTGAAACAAAAAATAAAGCTAGCACCTATAAAAACAGTATACTGTATATAGAGAGAGGCATTAAATATAATCAAGATTCCTGGTGCTGCATAGCACTAAACACCCATTAATGTGGTCTGTTATCAACAACGAAAACACAAAGGTCAATAATAAGTTCCTGTCTCTCTGAAGTTTGAGTCTCCATATTCTATAATATCGTGGAAGTCAATGATTTTAAGCAGCCATCCTTTCATCCGGGGATGTTGCGCTTGTCCTCAGTGACAGCAGTGTGAAGTTTAGCAGCGCCAGCACATCTAGCTTGGGAGATCTTTTTCTGAGCTGCCTATCTATCATCAGCAGATGTGCTTTAGTGAATTCATGCAGGGACTGGATTGCCCACAGTAGGGACCTTGCTCTGCATTTATCTTTTCATTGGCTGACAAGAAGAGTCCTGTGTGCAAGAGTATCACCTTTCAGAAACAGAAGCATGTGAGGTGACAACTGGCGGTCAGCAAATACAAAAAAGACCTCTATTTTAAACCCAGAATACATTGGGAAGCCACAATGGCTCTTTTGTAAAATAACATACTTTGGATGTGCAGTGATCTAGATCCCGAGAGAGAAAATGAAAATCTCTGTTCATAATTTAATTAAAGTTCATTTCCCCTGAAGGCAATGACTGCCCAAATGCATTGACAATATAATAACAAGAATTAATAAGACACTTAGAATTCATAACATTCCAATCAGTGCACAAATGATGCAGAAACTGGCTTGTTGCATCTTTTCTTTTCCTCCAGATTCTGCTTCTTTATACTGGGGCTTTGTTTTTGTGTACATGGCACAACACAGTACATGGTTACAACAAATTCTGTCTCTCAAAATGAATATTTTCCATTAAAGTGTGTTTATTAGCTTATTTAACAGTAACCTAAAGAGAACCAGTGCAGATCAGCTCGTTTCATTACTGGATATATTCATTGGAAAGGCAAACATACTTACGTCAGTGTTAATATTAACACTAAATAACCAGCTGCATAAACACATGTCTTAGTCCAACTATTAATTAGAAACTAAAAATTCAAATTAAGAAAGTGTTTCTAAATATCAATATCATAGATAATCATTGTGTCGTCTGTTTTGGATCTTAAGATGGGTCACATGACCACGGAAGCGCATGTGAAAATGAATGAAGCATGTAGGGTTTCCTATCAGAACTGCAAAAAAACAACAATTACCATTTGTCAAACCTCTTTCACAAAGCTCCACATTGACATATACAGTATCTTTAAAATATAAAGATATAAAGTGCACAATTTTAAATTCATGTTGGATAACTTGATTACTGATGCGGATCAATTCAAAATTCTTGATTGAATCAAGAGCACATTTTTCTTCAGGATGGATAGCTCACAAAGCACTATGTAACTGTCCTGTCACCCTGTTTATCTTTGTTTTGTATAAAACCTTCTAAATCAAGATAAAAAGGAGCCAGTAAAAACAGAGGTTAACTTAAAATGATTATCAATTCTTGGAAACACTGTTCTCTAATTGTTTCTATGAACTAGAATGGTGTGAAATGTTTTGGTCTCTAGATAGAGACCAAATTAATACCATTATTTTTTTTAACTGCTTTTCTTAACCATTATCAAATGCAAATTATTACTGATAAAAGCAGGAATCAAAATACTTCTTTTATAAATACCATGTACAACCAAAGCCATCATTATTACATGGAGTGCAGTATTTCAACAATAATTCAACATGAACTGAAACCTCACATTAACAAGATCTTTTTGGACTTGTTCATTCAATGTGGAATTGTCTCTTGTGAGCGTTTAGCATTAAAAAACACTACATGCAGGTTTCTGAACAAATGAAAATGTGCTAAGAATATCAGACTAAGTAAAATGTTATTGCTGGAAAAGCACAGAGGGCTCGGACAGAATATTGTATGAACCCTAGGGTTTTGGAAAAGCAGAGCTTATTTACTAGGACCAGGAACTAGTGGCAGTAGGTGGGACTGTAGCCCAGGAAATTATGGGAGGCCAGGCCATGTGAGTAATTGGGTAAATTGTCCATTTCTTCCCAGTTTGCTGCTCCTGTATGATTCCATTGGACATGTGGCGTTCTTTATAGTGTATGTGCAAGTGGTTGGAGACTTACTGTAAAGTGTGCGCTCTCTCTCTCTGGAGATTTCTGTTGGATTGTAGAGTGGCAGGAGACCCGAAACAGAAAGATTGGGAGTCTGGATAGTCTTGTTCTTTTCCCTCAGTGTAATTGCCTCTAGATGGAGCCGTGAAGCTGACATATGGTGTTTTCAAAATTGCATTCCCTCATTCCTCTGAACACATGTAAGCATTTAGTGCCACAAGATGTGTGGTATAAACATAGTAAAATTATAGACTGGCTATAGATTTCTCATGGTAAATCACAAAATTCCCCCAAATACAAGACATTTTGCTAATGTTTTTCTTCTAGCTGGCTCCTTAAACACAGGTTAATTGATTTATTTTTCAATTTAAGGGATATATTTCTACATTTGTTTTTTTTCTAATACAAAGATCAATGGAATCTGTAGTTGGTATCAGCCCTGTACATGGTTCTGAATTTCAGAATTGCCCTCATTTAAGTGTGTGTGCTTTACAGAAGGAAAAAAAAAGTCACCCTGGAATTTGTTTGATACATTGTCCCTTGTAAGAGTTAATCACTGATTGATCATCTGATAGCAACTATGTAAAAAACAGAAATAAGGAGTCGGTCCTTAATACCAACCTGTATGTATGCTGGCTTTGTTGGGCAGTACACTTGAAGGTGGCATTTGAGACCTAGGACTGACCTCAGAAACAGGAGAACAACAAGACTAAAACAGCAGGAATGTAGCAATTGAAGGCATGAATTAGCATGAGTTCAGTTGGACCAAAAAACATTAGTACCTGGGCTGAGAAACACTGATCCACAGGACAGTCATCCTGATGTTTTTCTATTTTCAGGAAGGAACGGCTTAATGAGTGGTTTGGATTTGATTTTAGAGAGAGAGATCAAAGTGAGATGCAGCATATCTGTTAAAGGGCTTGTTGAAGTGAGTACGGTATTTTGATGATATTGTAAGACAAAGTGATGTGGACATGTTAAATTTTACAGTCAGTAGCTGACTTTAAAGGCATCCTTTACTCTTTTGTTTAACATTTTTTCAGTGTTGCATTTAAACACTCCAACACACCCTGCTTCTGCACATTTATGAATATTTTTGAATCTTGAATTATAATTATTGTCATATAATTGAACATTTTATTTGTCTTCTTAGCATTGACAGGGTTTATTTTGAATACCAGCAACATACACACTTTACTGTGTACAGATGAACATTGTGAGCCAGAAGTGAGTCTGTTATTACCTTGGGAAGCTGTTGCCACTTTTGCAATGATAAACATACTGTACAGTAACACTTTCTTATCATCCAGTTACATCTCTAGGTTGCAGTGATTGAGATTCCCTAGGTGGCAAACATTTGACAGAGCGCCACTGAGAGTAGAGTGGAATGAGACTACCAAGAGACTCTCAGCACCCAGCAACACAGCGACCCCTGTGGCCCCCCAGGAGCTTGCAGGCCTGTGGTGATGTTGGCGAGGGATAAGCCTCTCCTCAAACAAGCGCTGAAACTCCGGTATGGGGCTGTGTTGCCTGCCGAGTGTGAAAAGATGAATGACTTGAGGCAGATCGGAGACGTCTGGCAGTACTTTCTGATTCTCTCCTGTGTCCTCTTGCAGTGCTCATCATGGTGTCCCAAGGAGTGATTAACACACAATTAATTATTCTGAGTCAGGTGAGTTGATAACAAATAATTGGTGATTCTAAATTTTTCAGAAAGAAACTGTTATGTTGCTATAGCTTGTAACAAAGGGGGAGTTTGAAGAAATTACATAAATTACTACCTGTGCATTTGGCAATTCTGTTAATTTAAATTCCACTTTTCCTTGCATTTTTTTATTTTGTGCATTATTGAATTGGTTTGATACATTTAGACTCTTTTTAAAATACTAAATGAAAGCTAATTCCCTAATTCCATACAGTTCCTTCTGATACCATTAATTGTGTCAAGGCACTGTAATTTTGTGTATCTGAATTATTGTGGTTGCTGTAACTTTGCAGTGTTCAGTGATCTTTCACTTCATTCTCTCATGAAAGTCTTTAGTTTGAACTTTCGATTTATTTTAAAAATGTGTACGCATCATTTGCAAATCAACAAAATGAGACACCAATGAAACATGGTAGTTGAATTAAGTATTTTTGCAAGTCAGGGTAAGCCATTTCTGTTACTCTTGATGGCCATGTCTGTCACTGACCGGACCTTTATCTTCTTCTTTGTGAGAGAATGAAGGACGCATCTGGCCAGGTAGAAGGCATGAAAATTGAGAGGGTGATTTCCATTCTGGGTTATTGGAAAGAATATGCTGAAATTCTCAAATGTATGTTTTCTGTGATCAATGCTTGTTACCATTTCAGTCATGTCTTAATAAGTTGTTTTAATTTTATTTTAAAATGATTTCGAATTCAAAGTGAACAATTATGTAACCTTTATGTATTTTTACTTTTTACAAGAATGTGCTTCCCACCGGAATATATTCGTCTATGCAATAAGTCGTATCTAGCTGTGCTAGGATGGCACAGATTTCTCTCTGAATCAAGAATAAAGCATACAGTACAGTGTATCTATAGAAAAGGAAATTTGTATTTAATAAGATTCCCGTTTAGCTTTGTTCCCAATTTTCTTAGTTACAAATAATATAGCAGTATGTCCTTTTTGTGCTCCAGCCTTTTTCATTCTATGAAATCACTTTTTAAGGGAGTTTTTGTGTTTTGCTTTCTTCTCACTTTTATGAGTTATTAACGTTTGTTATAATTATCAGGATGTACTGTAGCATCTACAAGAAAACAGAGAAACTGATTGTAGATCTGAACACATTAAAACTCATTAGTGTTACAGTGTGCTTGTGAGCTTTTCTCTGTTTTGTAAAGCAAGCCTGCATGAATTTGCAAATATGCAAATGATGTCTGAATATTTTGAGCCTTGTTAAGAAATAAGAATGTGGGTAATAATTTCCCATTTCTGCTCATCAACAGAGTATTCTTTTTATTTTCCTCCTGACTGCTGAAGGCAGAGACTAAGGATACAGTACTGTCCCAAGACATTTTTATATTTTACTGGGTGACACATGAGTCTCTGTTCCATTATAATCAGATTATCCAAGTATCTTTGGTCTGTTTTCTCATTTGCTGATGCCCCAGATTCTGCCAAAATGTTTGGCAGTTCTTTGGAGATTAGTCAAGGGTTTTCATAGATCTATTGTACAGCTTGTCACCAGGATGTGTCAGGTTCCCCTAAACCCGTAACATGGCATCGCAGGGCCTATGTGCAGTACGTACTGTACACCTCCTGTTCTATGGGGAGACAATGGAACCGGGCCGAACCACGTCTCAGGCCAGACCAACCTGGTGTTATAAAACTTCCCAACCCTAGTCTGGTCTGTCATCTGCTGGCTTTTCCAGATTCCCCATTAGTCAGAAACCTAATCTAGTGTAAGTCGCTGATCTTGTTTAAGAATTTCCTGTCACTTCCGTCAGAACGCAGATATCGACTCCCCAACTCCAAAACCAACAGATTTAAATTTTCATTCATACCTGTGGCCATATCGTTACGTAACACTTGACCTTCTATGCAAATATGTATATAGTTGTTCCTGTCATTTTTTTCTTCTTCTGTACATCTGTACACCAACACTACTGCAGTAAAATAACTTTCCCCCCATGGGGATATTAAAGACTCTCTCTGTCTCTGAGACTTTACTATTGTAACCTCACTGCAAAGTTTAGACTCTCAAGCTTTCTTGTCTTTCCTGTGACTTTATGGGTCTAATCCCGAAACAGGATTCAACCAGTAATCCCTCTCTTGTGTGTAGAGGAATCTAATGACCATCAGCTGGATTTGAATCCTCTATTTGCCCTGTGTGAATGGGTAATTGTTTATTTCTCTGACTAAAGACTCCCAGATCCAGCTGCTCCATTGCAAGACTTTTATAGGTATGAGCTTTCACTGAATTATGTAGTGTGCAACTGATGTATACTCATATTCACACATTAATTCAGAGTCACATAAGCGTTTATCTAGCATATGTAACTCAGAACTACTTACTGTACTGTTGAGTAGTGTACTGTAGCCATGTCTCGCAAGGACACACTCAGCTGCCTTGTATCCTGTCTTAACTTCTGTCCCACATGTTCATTTGTACTTAGTGGTGTGTTCTTTGTTTGCTCACGTATTTTATTTTTCCTTGAGAATTTACTCATTACCATGGCCACTACCTGCAAATTTGATAAGTAAAGTCAAACTGGTGCAGTGAAGAAGCGGCGTAAAAGGATTAGGCTAAAAACAAAAGTGGATATGATAGATATTGTGAAAAAGGTGATTTATCATCAAAGATTACATGCAAACTGGAACTAGAGTTATCCACAGTGAATGCTACTGTGAAAAACAAAACAAAAACAATAGTGGTACACTATAAACCCTTATAACAAAGCAGAGAGGAGAGGTTGCGAGGAATTTTGTGTATAGCAGTGCAAACACAAACACATGTCTCTAAACATGATTTTCATTTACAAGATTGATTGAAAGTGATAGAAATGAGGATTTAAAGACAAAAAAGGAATAACTTATTTTTAGTCAGTAAGAGCTAGTTTCAGAGATATAAGAACCAGGATGGACTTCATACTGTTTCTGTAGACAGGAATACAGTATGTACACACAAATTGTAATTTTGCATATGAATGCATGTAATACTTCGCTTTGTCGTAGGTGTTATGGTCGTTACATACACAGTAACAACACCCTACAAAATGAAAAAAATTACAAATGCAATAATTGTTTGTGTATATTCTATTTTCTGTCAAGTTTTTTTAATCTAATAGATAATATTGTGATTGTATGTACAGAATAAACACATAAAATACTTTATGTATAGCATACCTATGAAAATTTGACTTCCGTAGAAAACTGGGATATATGCAAGTCGAAGCTTATCTGCATTTTACATAATTTTGTAATTTTGGTTAGGGTTGTGAATGTACCTTTAAATTTAGACTTAAAAAAACGAGTATCCTCAGCTTTCCAGTAATATAACACATTTCCATCATGTTAAGATAACTCTGAACTTTTTTGTGTACCTTTTGAATTTAGATACAGTATATGTCAACCTATTTAGTATTTCCCAAAGTGAAAGCAATTATTTTGTATCTGGTATATTCTGTTTTTGAAAAGGTATATCAATGATATTTGACATTTCATTTGCATGTGTTTTATTTTTCATTATTCTAAAGCTGGAAAAAAAACAAAGTTCTATTACTCAAAGGATGAAAAAAATGCTTGTTTTTTTTCTGTTTTTCAAACCTGAAAAAGAGCTGAAGTGGTTTTAGTTATTCGCAATCTAAAAAACAATAGGCCCCCATTTGAAAATTGAAAAATGAACTAGTTGGTTTTTCATTATTTTCACAATGTAATTTCAGCCTGCCATTTACACCTTACTTACACTGCACATTCATTTCTTGCATGTTTTAGAGCGTGAATGCTATGAGATTTGAGTGTATATATGTCAGCATGGATAAATGCAATGAGTGCCGAGTGGTGCTATTGCTGAAACCTATCACTTACAGTAGATGGTGCATAGCAGGTCATATCAACCCTCTGTAGATGGTGCTGATTTTTGTGTTGTCATTCAAGTTTTAGATATGAAGGCACTATAGACAGACATATATACATATAGGGTGGAGTGGTGGCACTGTGGCTAAGGATCTGTACCTGTGGCTGGAAGGTTGTTGGCTCGAATCCCACGACTAACAGAGGAATCCTACTCTGTTGGGCTCCTAAGCAAGGCCCTTAGCCCCAGCTGCTCCAAGGGCACTGTACAATGGCTGACTCTGTGCTCTGACCCCCAGCTTCTCTCCCTGTTGTGTGTATCATGGAGAGCAAGCTGGGGTATGCAAAAAGACAAATTCCTAATGCAAGAAATTGTATATGGCTAATAAAGTGAACAGTATATACCTGTATATAATATCCTGATTTAGATCTTAGATTTTTAAGAAAATCAAAAGAAGGAAAATTTTCCATTACTCTTTTCACTTGTATATAGTAATATTTTGTATTATACTGGATCTCATTAAAAACAGCATACATGAAGTTAGATGACCTAATTAAAGACTTATGAAGTTACATTGCAATTTCCTTTTTAAACTGAAGTACTGCTCTATGACGGGGGAAGATTTTTTTTATATCAGTTATAAATTAGAAGCATCTGATAAAAGAAAATTGAGATGGCTGAAAATATTCTAATTACCTCATAACTACCAAATTCTAAAGTTACCTTGGTTTGAAGTAATACTTTTTGCAGGAAACTACAATACTTTACTTTGCCACAGCTGCTTTTAATAAAAGAAAGTTAGGTCCAGCCCAAAAAAACAATTGAGAAAGGTAAACTAAGTATGACAAAAGATGTTTCAAAAGCTCAGTTATTCTTGAAAGAACAGACATTTTTCAGAATTGGCTTAGGGCTGGTGTCATGTATCACAAGTGGCCTGGGATTACTAGACTTGAAAACCAAACAGCCTGTGTAATGTGTGTGGTCTTTATGACACTATTAATCAGTGTCACAGCATGCTCCAGAGAGGACAGGAGAATAGTACTTACCATTATCATCCTTATCATAAGTGATTATCTATGCAGAGCTATGTGAAAGCAGTTCAAGTTTCCTGTCAGGTTTTCCTATCAGTTGCAAGTCATATATAAGATAATACTCCAAATTCACATTTCTCAGAGCCGCTTGCTGCATTATTTTGCCTGTTCTCCAGTTGCCCATTCTATTTCTGCCCTTATGTTTAATGTCTTTACATATTTCTGTTTAAACGTACTGTAAACAGCAAAGGGCAGTACCTTACTTTAGTGATAATTTCTTTCATTTCAACAATGCTTCCCATTTTGAGGGATCCCAACACCTCCACATACCTATAGGAGGGGACCCCATTTTTCCAACACTGAGAGAGATGTACAGCAGGAAGCCCTTAGCACCGGCAGCCTCTATACACAGTAGATCAGGAAAGGTGGCAGATTAGCTCAATAACTGAATTAAGGAGGGATTTAGGTAGGATGGATTGTGCTAGCCTTATTTGGAATCTGATAGGGCACAGGGTAACACTCTTTGAAACATTTGAACCCGATTCATGAATTCACAATAGTCAAAGAGAAACATGAGCCACAGCACACAGGCAGAAACTATGGGGAGTTGCATTTAGGAACTGAGAATAGGAAGCACATCTGTACCCACAAGGTTGTGGGAGTGTTATAACAAGCTGCTTTGCCATTTTGTGGAAGCTGATGTCCTGGCTTCTTTCAAGAAAAGGCTGGATATGAACATCAGAGCATGTTTTAGTAAAGTTACATTTTTTTGTAGTACAATACTGCAAAATCCTCTTGAATACCTCGTCATTCTTTGAAATAGAATCTGCTTTATAAATTCAAGGCATTTATACCTAGCTGGTAAAAATTAAACAAACTAGATGGGCTCCTCTCGCTTGTTAACATTCTTTTGTTCTCTGGTTCTTTTTGATTCTTGACTTCCAGTAGGATGTCTCTGTTACGATCGTGCAGCATTTCTCGCCTTGCCGTTTCCCCGGGAAACCGTCACATTCTCACGTGGGCTTGCGGTTCTCCAGGGCTTGCTGCGTAATCAGACCTCCTCCGGGTGAACTCACTCTCTCATTGTCCAATCTGTAGCCACTGCTGGACTTCAATTTTAAGCTTCCACGGCGATCGGCCACTGTGTTTTCTCTCCTGCTCTGCTCTGCAAGCCCGTTTCCTGGCTCCGTTCTGGTTTCATGTTTAACCTTGCCCTGCCTGTTTTAATCCAGGTCCTGATTCCGTTCGTGGTCAGACCCTGTTCCTGTTTTCAGTTGTTTGTTCTGAACCTGACCCTGCAGTGTGCTCAGCCCCAGAGGATTTTTGTTTTCAGGCCCAGACTGGATCAGCTTCTGGCTGCCGTGCTGGGGCCAGGGAATCGAGAGTGGAGTGAGACTGTGGGATGGGTCCGCCTCAACCGTCCTCCGCAGGCGTCACCCCAGTGGGTCTTGAGGTCTTCTGGGGTCCTGCTCCTGTTTGCACCCAGGAGCTGCGGTCTGACACCGCGCGCCCGGCCTGGTCTCTGAGGAGACCCCCCTCTATGGCGTGTGCCTCTGAATTTCCGTCTCCTGCCTCGCCTTCACGACGACACCCCCTCCTCTCAGCAAAGCCCCTCAGGGCATGTGCAGGGGGGACCCCGAGGAGACCCTTCTCTGTGGGTTGAGCTGCTGCCCGGACCTGTGCGGCCCACTCCAGCTGGAGGCACGGTTGCCGGCTCCGTCCCGAAGCCGAGGGCTCCAGATTCCCGCCGGCAGCTTGGGATGAGCAGTATCGTAGTGGCTGTCACCTTGCCGGGTCTGCCCCGCACCAGCCACCAGGGAAGCTGACAGATGACTACTCCTGGACCAACGGCCTACATCTCGTTTTCTCATCCCTCTCCCGGGTCAGCTTGCACTTGGGCCCTAAGCATCATTCACAGGCTGAGGTTTTCCCACGTCTGAACAGAATTACAGTACATTAACCTTAAAGCACAATACAACGGCTGTGGAGCCTTCTTATGTCCATTATAAACATTGTGTTTCATTCTTCTTTCTGCCTTTTAATCTTTTTAGAGAACAATTAACCAAAACATGTGCTTTTGCAACTCACTTGGTGATATAGCACCCTACTATAACCTGACTAGAAAAAACAGATTAAGTGACTGCCAAGCATCATGAAAAAATAAAGGGTGCTTAAATGAAAAATGTATTCCTTTTTTGATGATACTACAAAGAAAGAGTCAGGGTCTAAAGAGAATCTCAACTGAGCTGTTTCTCCTCATTATCTAGCATTCATTTTTGAGAATCTATCTCTCAGGAGTAAGTAGTGCTTACTTTTTTAAATCTTCTCACCAGGCTAAAAGATATTTTTTGTTTGTTTAAAAATATTAGGTTAGTCATGTAAGACATAAAAATCAGTTCTGTGTTCGATGATACCTGTAACTGATACTGATACAGCCTCATTTTCAGCATAGTGCAATACAAAATAAAGATAAAATAAAATATAGTCTAAAATATTTTTGGGAAAGACCTTATTGTGGGATGTACAGTACTGTACAGTAGGAATCAAGATTCATTTTGTCAGAGATTTATTCTAATTTTGTTAAAGATTACTATACAGTATGTGACACAGTATATTGCACTCAGTGGTACCTGGTGGTAATACAATCAATTCATTGTTAATCACATTTCTGATTTTAGCATGACATAAGTATAACATACAGTAAGCCTAAGCGAAATTTATAACCCATGTCCTAATTATTCTGGCTCCCTAATCTGGGGGTATTCTGTTGAATTATATAATCTGTCTGCTTCTGGGTAATGTTTCTTGGAAACGTGCTCAGAAGTGTGTGACATCCTACTCCGATTTAACTTACATGTCTGACTACACAGGAAATGTACACAGTGAAGGGTAGGAAATGTACAATAGTATTATATATGGACTTCTTTCTTATGAACTGATGATAAAACCTGTGACTGTCATTTTTCACGACTTTTTATTATTACCATTTTGGGTTAAAACATGTCTAATTTGACAACAAAATCATTCTTCACCCATTGGATTATTGCAAAATATTCCAAAACAGTTATTTACTGTTGCTCTTAATTGTAATCTTAATTTGTGTACTGTACATAGTTTAGATAGCACATTATATACAGTATTTCTATTCTTGGTTTTGCAATATGCAATGAACCCAGATGTAAAGTAACCCAGGGTGTTGACACAGAAGCATCTTTATACTATACTGTATGTAGACATCTGAGCCATTACATTTAAGGAGCATGAAGCAATACCAATACAAAATGATTCCAAAGTCCTAGGACAGCAATGTCAAAATTTTAATTTTGTATGACAGTCAAACAATTTGTATTTGTGATTACAAGTTTCATATGAATGATAGGTACAATATAATGTGTTTCCATTTGTGGTTATTTCCACGCATACAGTTTATTATATTAGAAAGTGTACACTGTGTCCATACACTGTGATTTCAAGTAATCTGGGGCACACTCACTTAAAGTAAATTTATGAATTAAAAGTCAGTATGTACTGTAGCGTAGTTACATACAATATCCCTTTCAAGCAATAACTACACAAAGTCTTCAACCCACTGAGGTTGCCAAACCCTGCAAAATCATTTGAGGTGCTTTGCCAAGCCCTTGTAGCAGCCACTTTGAGCTCATGCCACTTCTGGGTATGCAGATTTCAATTCTCATGTAAAATACACGCACAGTTGAATTTAAATGTGGAGATTGACTTGAACTACTTGGTTGAACTGGCCACATGTTTCCTGACATTGTCAAGCTGCACGATAAAGGCTTGCCAGATAAGTTCATTAACCTTTTTCTTCTACATAAGGAGTCAAAATGTTTCTGTGAGCATTAGACAAATGTTTCTGAACCCTTTTGCTAATGCACAAAATAAAGTTTCCTATTGCAAGTCATTTATAAATTTAGTTTCTAGCTGTGATTTCTTGGCTGTGCTACTTTAATGAGTGCAAAACTTTCCTCTGTTTTGACCCTATGTATACCTCTTAGGTGCTTATGTACTTGCATCAAATCTCAGTCTTCAGTCTTCTAATTTAGACTGAAGGATATATACTGTATCCCATTCTTGTTGTTCTTATTTTCACTGTTTCTGATACTATAATATCAATATGATGGTATGGTAACAAAACCCTCAAATAACGATCTACCGTATACAGTACGATATCTTATTAGTTATACACAAGAGTTCTACTTAGTGGGTTCCTATTAGCATAATCTCTTTGGTTTTAAATTCCACACTTTTGGCTATGAACCTATGTTTGTGTATGCACTGTTTCTTTACATTGCAATGATGAACACATAGAAGAATCTACATGAGCACACAATTCTCCTTCACACGTAATTTTCTGCTTCTTAGTGTTTCGACCTTCTGTGAATGTTGCTTTGAAATGATAGACACTACATTTCATTCGCCAAGTATCTGCCCAATCCATTATTTCGGTTGTCTAAGCTGTCTTGTAATTCCCTTGCTGCAGTGTCTGTAAGCGACACTCCCCCTGCTGTTGTATCAACTGCGAATATAACCATAGTGTTTTAAACATTCACAGATTTGATTATTTGAAAACAAAGTCATAGGGATAGATTTGGGCTACAATGTGAAAGATACGTTTTGCGGGACGGGATCGCAAGGTTGTGAGGTGAATTTCAATTCTTAAGCACTCTCGTGATTGAGCTTTACCCACCCATCTGCCCATAGGTACTGTATAAAGTGCTTTATGAAACCGATTCAGAAAGATCTGCATCTTCACCCAAGCCTTATTATTCTTATTCTTATTTGACTACAAATATACAGTCGAGGCAAGAGTTTCTTATTCTTGTTGCATAATGCCCTGGGGTTCGCAGAGTGATACAGCAAGCACGACTTTAACATGTGACCGGCCACAGTACGACACAGTGGTAGCATCGCTTGGTACACCTTAAATCCTGACATTTGTCTCTTCACTTTCCAATTGTTTGTCTGAAAGATATATTTTCCTTCAGAAAAAGGCCATTTCATCTGTGTTGAAGACTTGTTTTAGCCTATATTCTCATTTATAAGCTTCTTCAACTTCTTAGGAAATGGTTCTGCAGCCACATGATCAGCCTGTGCTTCATTCCTCATCCACTTGATCTTACGGAGAGAATTACGCTTCTTGAAATGACATTTAAATATTTTTAACTTATGTATGACAAATGTGAAATGACATTTACTTGGAACTGTTACATACATTTAAAGGCCTGTTCCCCCTTATTTAGTTAATACCTTAAGGCGTATTAAGGGGAAACTATGTTAAGGGTTATTATAAGCCGCAGGTTATTCTCAGATTTCAGTTTTTGCAAGGGTTTTAAATGTCTTACCCTTGAATGTTGAGAACCTACTGTAGTTGGGCAGCTATCACCATATGTAAATAAGTGTTTCAGAACAGAAAGAACAGGCTTCTATCTTCCTACTGGATGAGATAACCCATCTGAAGGAGAGTTTTTTCTACCAGTATCCCCTTTCACTATTAAATCTGACATGTTTCAATAAATATTTATTTTGGGACAATCTTTATCCTTTGTCGGGTTTCATTCTGGTGGACTACACAGATGTAGCCATCTAGAATGTGTGATAGGTATTTGGTAGGTACTGTATACTGCAGTAAGTACTGAATGTATATTAACCCATTAGCAATTTATCTCTAATCATACTGTATGCAGTACATACAGCATTAAATTCAATGATTACATTGATGAAGATGTTGTTATCTAATGACAATTCCGGATCACTCCTCAGATGACATCTTGTGCCTCCAGCAACCTTATTTACTGTATCTCTTGAAGTAAATGCCCAGCCATCTACATTGGAGAAACAGGAAGGAGACTTGGAGGCCACTTCAGAAAACATGCTAGGGCTGTGAACATTAAAGATTTCTCCAAGATGGTTTTCCTAACTCATACATCAGAAAATTATCCTGCAGCTAGGATCACACCTGCCCCCTTCTCTCAACGACAGACTACTTTTCTTCTAAATTCTCTCTATTCATTGTAGGTTTCATTTCACACCTCTCTACACCTATCCTGACTTCACACTTCCTGATTGGCCACTCTGTCCCCTGCTCCTGCCTCTCGCTCTACCTCTCTCCCAGCTTTTGTTCTCCCGCTACATTACCTTTGCTTACTACCCCGTCTTTCTCACACCTGAAGAAGGCTCCACGGCCAAAATGTTGTGTTTTCTTTCTATTCTTTTCAGCATGGAATAAACCTATTACTTGTTCCCTTGTTATCTAATTACTACCACAACTCCATTCTAGTCTTAAGAAGGGAACATTACGAAACAATTGTGTTTTCTTAAAAAAGATTTAACTATCACGTCATAATATTTAATAGCTTTGTCAATATTTGTTAAGACTGAATAAGTAATCTTATTCTATAAGCTGAATAAGTCATTGCAGTGAAATTTCAACTTCAAGTGCTGAACAGGAGATAGCTAGCAATTGCTCTGCTTGTGATGTACAATCAAGAAAGAGTGAATTATGTCATGTAAAGTGCATTTATGAGGTAGTCAGTGAATTAAGAGGTAGTATACAGAAGGTTAGTGGAGAATGCAGGAAACGAGATAATGAAAGTTGGGTATTGTACTGTATGACAATTGTGCTATCATGTGATGATCACAAAAAGAACACGAGAATGTACTACAGTATTTCGTAATTACGAGGTAATCTTCAATCTTGTAATTGTGAGATAATTTGATATTTTGCAATTATGAGATAATCAGCTTTTTCTTAATTACAAGAGATTTAATAAATTTAGATACTGAAACAAAAGATCACAATTATTGGCATGCTATTGTTTTTCAGCAGTCTACTCTCATTGCACTGATCATTTCCAGTTGTTCTTTTATATTCCATACATTTTACAATATTCCAGAATCTACTCCCTTTTTTCTGAAGATCCTAGATGTTGATTGAGGGTTTCTTTTGAGTTTTGACATGTTTCATTTCTGCTGCATACAGTACATACGAACATAAGAAAGGTTACACATTTGAGGAGGCTATTCAACCCATCTACAGCATCTTGTTTAGTAATTTAACTAATTGAGCCGAAGATCTTACAAAGATTACAAAGATTTATTGAAAGAAGCCAGAGCTTTAAAAACATTGCTGGGTAGGTTGAAGGTTACTTTCTGAAGAAGTCTGCCAAGACTTTTGTCAATACCTTTATGGATTTGAATAGTTGTACCAAGTTACCTTGTAATGTGTACACATTTTTTTTAAATAGTACTGCAGAATTGCTTTTCTAGTCCTAGGCAATAATTAATTTGCCAGTATCTTCTGCATTCAGTGTTTATACTGTAGGTTTTTAGTTTTTAAATGTCATTTTTTACAGTATGTTTCAGTATAATTATTAAATTTAAGAGCACTGTTATAAGTGGCCAGAATTATCAGATAGAAAATGCATACTGTATTAAAACGATGTAAATAATGATGTTTAAATATTTGGAATAGAAAAAAATCTAATCTAATCTAGATTTTTTAGATCTAATCTAAAAATCTAAAAATGAAGTGTTACTTATTTAATATATACAGAATAATGTTATGAATAATGTTATGAATTTGAATGCTTTGTAAATGTTCCACAAAGCAGTCTGCTTATCATGTGTAAGTTTCTCCATGGTATAGTTGGATGCATATTTTGCAAGTGATGCAGTTACACCTTTAGATATGCATTTAAAGGGTTCCTGTATGGTGACTAAAGATTTAGGTCTTCTTTTATCTGTGCGGGAATTAATACATTTACAAGAAGTATATATTGATCGATTAGAAGCAACTGTACAGTCAAGACACTTTGAAGTTACAATTGATTTCTGTTATCTTCACAACCTACTATGCATATGCAAAGCAAAAAACAAAAAGAAAGATGTAAACAGACTTTTAATATGGAAGAAGAATGGGAAAATATTCAAACTCTTTGGTGTGGCCAAAAGAAATAATTTATGCACTCAAGATTACCTAGCTGCACAATTAGTTGAGTGGTCTTTGTGTGCAATAATAGTGGTGGACCTAACTATAAGTACACCTACAGTATCTCTGTAGTGTTCCTTGGTCAGTTAGTGAATTTCAAGCAAAGAGTAAATCATCAAAACCAAGAAACATTCAGAACACCTCAGCAGTTAAAAAGTGCTAAGCACTCAGGCACCGACTATATATGGCTATCCTTGCCAACTGAAAAGCCAGTCAAGAAGGAAACTGGTTAGGGAGGCCACTGTGAGGTCAATAGTAACTTTGAAAAAGGTACAGAGTCAGTGGCTGAGACAGGAGAAAGGGTCCATGGGTCAACAATATTCTGATTCCTCCACAAAGGGGTTTTGTGTTGAACTGAAGAAAAAAATCATAATACCCGCATGTGAGTTGTAACATAGCTCCTACGTGATACTGAAAGTATTTGGTCAAAGGTTTTGCAGTCAGACAAGAAAAATCTGAAAAGCTTTGGTGTAAATGCAACATAATGCACGAAGCAGTCAGCATCATTGCTACTGTCAAGCATGATGAGTTCAGCTTGATGTTATATATTTTGACAGCAGGGACTGGGAAGCTAGTTGAGACTAATGAGAACATAGATGGTACAATGTGCATGATGGAACAATCTTAGAACTGCTTATAGGAAAACCTGCTTCAGACCAAAAACTGAGACAAAATTCACCTTTCAGCAGGACAGAGATCCAAAACACAAGGCTGAAGCTACACTAGAGTGGCTTAAGAATTAGTATGTAAATGTTTTTAGTTTTCATTCACTTTAGAACCTTTTAAAGTGAGCATTCTGTTCTAACATCATTGCAAAGTCTTGCACCGAATGTTTTGTGTAAGAACTGTTTACTGCACTGTTTGCAAAATACATTTTGCAACAAATGATTTTCAGTCATTTAAACCTTGTGTACAATGCAAAAACTGTCTTATTTACTTTTCCAGCCCTGACCCCAGCTGTTTTTCTCCTAGTTGAGCTCTAAATCCCCAATGCAAATGTATGTTTTTTTTAATTGATCTTCTTACTTGTTTAGGCTTTATGGCTTCCTAATTTTATGCACTATGTGCTGAGTTACAAAAATTCCCTACTTGAAGCATACTGCTTCCTTCAGTTTCTGTATATTGAACTTCAAGCAGTCTCTACTCAACCTTGTTATTTAAACATCTGTTAACGGGTGATTAATTTTTGATTCGTGGAAACAGGTGGTAACTGCAAAGTACAGTATGTTACATTCTCACAATTAACATTTTATTTTGTATTTCCTGAAGATTTACCATTGAAGCATCATGCCCAAAAAGGAGAGTTTTAAAACTCAGAAATTGGCTAAGGGTTGTTTACAATTATAAATGATATTCCATGGTTTAAGACCCTTAAAGCAATTTCAACGTGTATGCCCCCAGATAAAAAATTGAGCTCAGGCTTAAGCAAATACCAGAAGACGCAGCAGTCCCCTAAAACCAGGTTTGGGAAGCAATATTTTACAACGTATAGTTGAAAACCAAAACGCAGTAATAATCGTAATGTGAAACAAAGTTATTTTCCAATTATATTATTTTATATATATATTGTTTATTAAATGTATTATGGCTACCTTTTTAATGATGACTAAATATGAATCTATTTTAGAAATAGTGGTAAAGTAGTGTGAATACTTACTGTATGTCTACAACCTCAGAGATGTCATCTCTATACTCCTCAGTCCCTACCCTGTGAACACTTTTACCTCTCATGTCTTGTCTTAAAAATAAAATGTTGTGGGAGATGAATTAAAACTATATTTGAATATGAGAGTTTTGCATGTATTTTAGGTCACAAACATATAGAATTGACAAACAATTAGAATTGACAGTGGGAATGAGGAGGATGAAGCAGAAATGTGTGATATTATTTAATTGTTTAATATCAAAAACTTATTAAAATAAACCGACACACTACTGGAAAATCACCACTGACATTTATGGAAATAGCATTTCATCTTAAATAACATTTCAGAAACGTATAGAATCTTTTTCGACAAAGGTTACTCCTGTCTGTCAATATAATGATCATTCAAGACAATTTTTTTAAATGGAACACTCCAAAACATTTTTAAAAGGACCATAAACGACCTAATGTGACCCAGATATGAAGTTAATGTGATATTTATAAAATAAATTCATAGCAGATCACTGAATGGGCACAAAACTATTTGACAAATTTAAAGAGAAAAGTGCTGTGGAAGGAGGATATTTGAACTTTCCATTTTTTGGTGATTCCTACTGTATATAGTATCTGTCCTTCTTCATTAGGAACAATTTTCAATATTCCTTGGTCTGTTTCAAACTCACCTCTTTGTCAATGAAAACGAGAGACATTGATCAGCATATTGTCTGGTCGGAGCACTCCCTCACCATCCTTGACTTGAAAGCAGCACCTCTGCTGACTTCCTGTCCCACAAGCCCTTGCGTAACGTTCGCTATCTAGCTTCTCGTCTGTGAAACTCTCATTGAACATATGCCACCAGATTCTTAATAACATTTATCGTGCTTATCTGTGTAATTGTGCAAACGTGACTGGACTACAAGTGCAAAGCTCAGAGTAAGTGACAGTGTGAAAAATTTAATATGAAATAGGATATTATTAAACTAATTTTCTACTGTATGTCTGAATATTTTGGTTGGGAGGCATGCTCAGTTGCGCAGTGATTAGCATTACTACTGCACAGATGTACAGCGAAGGCCATTGGGTGAATTACTGGGTTGCAATCTGCTTGGAGTTTATACAATAATAGTAATAATTAATAAATGCTTACACTTATATAGTGCTTTTCCGGACACAGCGCTTTACAGGTAATGGGGATCCCCTCCACCATCACCAGTGTGCAGCTCCACCTGGATGATGCGACGGCAGCCATTGTGCGCCAGAACGCTCCCCACACATCAGCTCTCAGTGGGGAGGAGAGCAGAGTGATGATGCCAATTTATAGATGGGGATTATTAGGAGGCCATGATTGGTAAGGGCCAATGGGAAATTTGGCCAGGACGCCAGGGTTACACCCCTACTCTTTTCGAGAAACACCCTGGGATTTTTAATGACCACAGAGAGTCAGGACCCCGGTTTTAAGTCTCATTCGAAGGACGGTGCTTGTTTACAGTATAGTGTCCCCATCACTATATTGGGGCATTAGGACCCACATGGACCGCACGGTGAGTAACAACTCTTCCAGCAGCAACCTTAGTTTTTCCCCAGGAGGTCTCTCGTCCAGGTACTGACCAGGCTCACACCTGCTGAGCTTCAGTGGCTTGCCAGTTGTGAATTGCAGAGTGATATGGGTTCTATATGTTCTCTCCTGTTTTCCTGTGGAGTTCCTCCAGGTGCTCCAGCTTCCCCCCTCAGTCCAAAGTCATACTGTACTGTAGGTTAATAAGCTTTTGGGAAAACTGGCCCAGGTGTGAGTGTGTGCATGTGTGTGTGTGACACAGTGGCATCCCATCACGGGTGTATACTGCCTTGCGCATGTCGCCTGACTGGTTAGTCTCTGCCTGCCCCATGACCCTGTATTGGATAAAGTGGATAGAAAATGAATATGTGGGTGGATGGGAGGCTTGTTTATTCCATTTTGTCTTCATGACATGATAATTCCCTGAAAATTGTCCCAACTTAAATTACACTAATTCTTATGCAATGTAAATCCATGCTACTGCATACAGTACATGTGTGTTTTTTTGCAATTTGTCACACTTTTCTGAAAGTCATCTACAATGATGATGATTACCTTCATAAGAAGAAAACAAAGCAAAATACAAAAATGCCCATTTGAAAAGAAGCCACTTGGGTGTTTCTAAGTGAGGGTAGTTTTCATTAACATGAGAGAGGTACAAAAACATAGTCCATGCCTATTCCACGTAGAGAGTCACATTTCACATGAAAATGTTAATGTCTTATCCTGTGACAGCCTTGGGAGCATGTGTTTAAGATTTCTGTCACAGATCGCATTAATCTCACTTCCACTCTGGTTTTTATCCACCGCATCTGCAGTCCTTGGGTTAGATAGCTCCGTTATCTGCTTTCGTTTCTTTTATTTAGATAACATCAGCTGAACTGAGTTTCATGAGGAGCAAAAAAGATTGCGCCAATGGGATCCTGACAATGTCAGGCCCATTTTATGTTTATTTATAGAAAATTAGATAAAAAACTGGACCTTCCCAATCTCGTTTAATACTCCCAAGAGGTGGCTACTTGGTAAAATAATCATGGCCCTTGCCAAATAGAGACTAGTAGTACGTTACCTGTATTTCCATGGGGAAAGAAATGACAGTTATGAAGCATATGCGTGAGTCTTTTCTCTTTTCTGCATCACAAGTTTAATTAAATACACTTAAATGAATAAATAAGCAATTCAAATGGGGGTTGCTTGAAAATGATGATAGAACTTGCAGTGTAGGGTTTGCATTTTTCAATGAAATCGAGAAAGAAAAAATATAGAACAGTCTCAGGCAGCGGGAACTGAGAGTTTAACTTTTTTCTGTGCAGCTCAGAGGGCTGCACAGGGAGTATGAAAAGTTCATTTAGATTTATCAAGAAAAAAGCGAGAATGAAGAATAAAGCAACGCAAGTCCTACTGGGACCTGTATCACACTACATGATTTGCATGAAGATCTTTACATCAAAAGTAGTGGGTGCCCTTTTTAAAATATTAATGCATAACTTGTTTCAAGTTGCTGCACTGCTATCTACCACCTTTTATCAAAGGCATAGAAAAGCAGAGGAGGAAAAATTGTGAGAGGGTTTGCTTTTTGCTTCTGCCCCAGTTTCTCCACTGTTTTCATTGGTCAGCTCATCAGTACCTCTGCCTTAAGGGTGGCAGCCCGTTTTTCAAAGGATGCCAATAGACAGCTAACTTTCTAGTTCTCTGGAGAGAATTGCTTGCAACTTTAAAACCACAGCATGAGTTTAAATAAATTACAAGCTGCTTTCTAAAGACAACAGTCACAAATCTGTGTCAATGTTTGAAATAAAATAACACTGTTATTCACACTGTTGCTACACTGTTATTCTGTCAGCTTGTTCCCCGGAGTTAACCTGGATCTTTTCCATCTTTCCT
Organism: Lepisosteus oculatus; assembly: GCF_040954835.1. Lineage (NCBI taxonomy): Eukaryota > Metazoa > Chordata > Actinopteri > Semionotiformes > Lepisosteidae > Lepisosteus > Lepisosteus oculatus. The sequence continues at coordinate 6,675,385 of NC_090697.1, forward strand.
GTTGCTTTTCAATTGACCCATTTCATTAAACGAACCTGACTGTTTACCTGAAGGGCTGGACTGTGAAAATCATGCACCTTTTTGGAAGATTATCGAGTTCATTATCAAGGTATTCTTTAAAACTTCTTTTGAATAAAAACATTATTTTTAAACATAAAAATCTTTAAAAAAACCTCTCTATCTTTTCATTATTTACTTTGTTTTATAGCCTGATACCCTCATTAGATATATACTGTATATAAATAGACACACATGGACACCTAAACAGTATCCGGAACATTACTGTAAATGGCTGTCTTCTTAAGTGAGTTGGATTATGCTTTAAATGAGGGTTGAATGCATTCTGAAGACTGAACACTGCTGAGGATAATTGGGCTTGAGGCAGCCAATTGAGTAAGCTTGACTTACAGAAGAATGAGCAACCCCTGTGACTTGTCAGGCACAACTGAGTTTGCTGTCTTGTCAGAGAGAGCCACCTCAGAGAACCACCTGAACCCACCTCTTTTACACTGTAGGTACTATGGGACCTGTGTTGTGAAAAAAGGTAAGTGAGTACATTTTAGAACTGCCTTCCCTTTCCTTAATCTAGTCTCCTCACCTAGTTACGTCTCAGAGAGAGAGTGGTCTTGGATACTTTGGTCAAAAACAGTCATGGTGGCAGTAAATAAATAATAGATGCAATATTGATTTCATTATCATTATGTTGAATTTTCTTGTTGTCTGTCTTCCACCAGCTCTTCATATCCATATAATTAATTCTCCTTTGAACCAACAACTTTTCTAGTTGGCGTGACAGTTCCAGTTGCTTGGAGTTTGGGTAACTATGAATTGTAAAGAAGATTTGTGATCAAGTTAACTGATTACCTGGTAGTTCTGGTCAAACCAGTCCTGGTGTTCCCTTTAGTTTCTGTATGTTCACTAAAGCTATGATCATCTGCCATCAGCATAACTGGATATGCTATGTCATCCAGATATCAAAGCCCAAGCTCCCAACGAAATGTATCTTCTCAAAGCTTAGCCTAGACAATCAGACTAGCAAAGGAAGTATTGTAAAGATATGGCAAAAGTAAATTTTAAGAAATACAAAATTAATATCAACTCCTTGAATATTATTTCTGACAGGACCAGATATACAGTAGGAAAGGTATTTGGGAAAAAGCTGAGCAGTGTGAGACCCCAAGATATCAGAAATAGGAAGTGAAGTGAGAACATGAAAGAGAGCTGGATTGCACAATACACAACCTGATACAAGAGCCTGAGACCATCTTTTCTAGAAACTAAAATTATCCTGCAGCTAGGATCACACCTTCCTCCTTCTCTCAACGACAGACTACTTTACTTCTAAATTCTCTCTATTCATTGTATGTTGCATTGCACACCTTTCTTCACCTATTCTGACTTCACACCTCTTGAAACCTCTTTCTGTCCCCTGCTCCCGCCTCTTGCTCCTCCTCTCTCCCAGCTATTGTTCTCCAGCTACATTACCTTTGCTTACTGCCCTGTCTTTCTCACACCTGAAGAAGGCTCCACGGCCGAAATGTTGTGTTTTCTTTCTTCTCTTTTCAGCATGGAATAAAACTATTTCTTGTTCCATTGCAGCCTACACATGCTGACGCAGCTACCCACCTGAAATACATTTTTACAACATGCCTCATAGGTGAGGTCTTGTTCTTTAAGCATCTGCAGTTACTTTGTTTCTCCATACATTAACTTTGCTGTCACATTGGTAAAGGTTTATGTTGGGCGTTTCTGTCCATAAAACTTTGTTCCAAACCTTTCCTGGCTCATCTCTGTACTTACGAGAAAATTCTGAAGCAAGGTAGGGGTAATTTCACGGTCTGGGCATGCATGCCTGTCTCTGGAACTGACTCACTTATCTTTATTGATAAATTAATCTAAAGGTTTATCTTGGCCTATCTGTCCATAAAACAACTCCCCTGGCTCATCTCTCTACTTCTGAACAAATTCAGAAGTAAAAATGGAGGTAATTTCACAGCCTGGGCATGCACAGCCATATCTGAAACTGGCTCACGTATATCTTATATTAACCGACTGGCTCATTTAGATGGATAACTAAAGGTGGCAGCAGTGGAATGAATTCTAAAGTTTACATAAACAGTTTGGGTGCTTATGTAGAAGAAATTGCTTCCATATGTTTTGGGCAGTATTTAGTAACACACATAACATACAACTAATAAAATCAAAGAGGTCATCAGGAGAAATTTTAGACTGACCAAGTTCATCTCTAAATGTAAATCCAAATGACATGCATTTTAAATGCTGAAGAAATGGATGACATTAAAACACTCAGAATGGAAAACAATAACTTAAATTGGCTACACCAAAGGTTTAGTTTCATGGGTCGCTCACTTCATGCATTTGTTACATTTATATACACGTACACAATTTTCTTGACTGTAAAACAATAACAAATTTTGATTTTAATGTTCCAATACTTTTGAAACTACTATATACAGTATTGTTAAATATGTTTTAACTATCTTCCAAATATGTTGTATATTTGTAGATTGATGTTCATTCTTTAAATGATACACTATACCTAATATATGTGTTTGTTAAAAATTCACATTAAATATCATAGAGAAAAGATGTAGTACCTTGCCAATAATGTAACGTTTTTCTTAGTTCCAATGATAATGTTTATAAAAGGAACTTTTTCAAATAGATTTTTTTACATTCAGAACTGTAATGATCAGACAGAACACTGTTACTATATATGGGGTGCAGGTTGATTATCAGAAAAATGTGCAAAGGAAACATAGAGTACAAAGTTTCATGTAAATAATGCAGCCATATTGCAGACTCCTAAGTCAGTATGGATGGAATCACCCATGTCATCTGTTACTGCATTCTGTAGTAGATCTGAAACAGATTTGCACATCTCCAGTTCGGACATGTTTGTTGAGAGTAGTAGATGGACAGTAATTATCAAAACTTGCACAGATTTTCTGTTGAGTTAAATCCAAGAATTTGAGTTGGCCACTTGAGGACATTCCATGTGTTCTTTTCAGACCTGTTCAAGTATAACAACAACAACAACAACAACAACAACAACAACAACAACAACAACAACAATAATAATGATGATGATGATGATAACAACAACAATTGCTTACACTTATATAGCACTTTTCTAGACACTCCACTCAAAGAGCTTTACAGGTAATGGGGACTCCCCTCTACCACCACCAATGTGGAGCATCCACCCAGATGACTTTGGTTTTGTGCTTCAGGTCCTTCCTAAAATGGGAATTTTAATCCAAGTTTGAATTCATGGTTGATTAGAGCAGGCTTTCCTTTAGGCTTGAGCTATACTTTCCACGATATTTCCTCAGTCCTGGCATTCCCTCTGATCTCTGCTGATGAGAAGCATTCCCATAACATGATGCAACCACCATCATACATCATAAAATACATGACAGTTAGGAAGGTATTGACTCTGATGTTCTACGCTAGGCTTGAATAAGTTCTGGGAAATTGTTGTTATATGAACAGTGATTCCCATATCATATTTAGAGCTTTACAGATCTTTTAAAGCTACTGTAGACTTAACAGTGGCATCCCTAATCAGGTTCTTTGTTGTCCAGTTGCTCTGTTTTGAAGGGGGGCCTTATCTTGGTGGGTGGTATAATGTGATATTCCATTGCTTAATGATGGATTTCATTGCACTTAAATGGTTGAGTAACTCTCCCCTAGTCTGTGCCTTTATATCGCTTTGTCCTTGACTTGTTTTCAATAGCTTCTTGATCGTCATGGGTGAATTATCATATCACTGTCTGAGTTATGCCTTCATTTGTAATATCTATCTGGGGAAACCTAAGGACACTGATTTACTTACTCTAAAGTCAAGTTAAAACCACTTTGATAACATACAAAATATGTCATCAAGGTGGTTAAACTTGACTATACACTAATTTTCCATACCAAAGAGGTTGAATACTTATGCAATTACTGTATGATCAGTATATTTTCCTTTAAAATGTATTTTATTTGCATATCTATAACATAGCTTTATTGTTTTGGAGTATATTGTGCAGATTCTCAATTTAAAGCCCCCTCTTGAAGTGCCAACAAACAGATGGCAAGAAAATGTGGAAACTTTGTGGAGATAAATATTTATTCAAACCACTGTTTTTCTGAATGTGTACAATGTTTCACTATGAAGTTGTAAAGGTATTAACTTTTCACAACTCCATTAATCACAGGCCAATATTTCCACATGGAAGTAAAGTGACAACTTGGAAAAAAGGTGTGCTACACACCTAAAACCTGATAGCACTCAAAAAACAAACTGAAATACAGTAGTTTGAAGTACAATGATATGTGTATAATAATGACCACAAAATGATTCCTGTATGAGTGGGTAGAGATTAAAAGTGCAAGGTCTTATTCCCCGCACCTGCCCCTTGTTCCAGTCCCCTTCCTGTTTCCCTATAAAAGCAAGACGCAGTCGCCAATTGTGGCTCTGCATCTGATTTCCATACCGTGCGAACCCGGGTCCTGGTTGTGCCTGGCTCCGTTATGCTTTTAGCTTCCTGCTCCTGTTCCTGTTCCCCCCGCCGGTCCCGACCCGGCACCTGTTTTTAATCTCTTGTTTTGGATGGATCACCCAGCCGTGGACTTTTGCTTTCGTTTGGATTCTCCTTTGGACTTTTTCTAGGATTGTTTGCCTCGGCCACACCTCCCCGGATCACCAGCACTGCATGGACATGCCCCCCTGTTTTCATCCCCGTAGTCCTGCATGACTTTTTCCCCAGTGTTTCCTCACTTCTTTGGATTGTTTTGTCCTCATAGGGTCTGGAAAGAACTGTTCGTTACACATCTAAAAGCCTACAATATGATCTTAATACATAGGCAACTCCAAACTTCTGACGCTCACACCATCTGCTTACATCAACAACCCCAGAACAGTGAAGAATTTAATAAAGTAATATGATAGCCGACAAGCTGACCTCTCTTGATCATAACAATTCAGACATTTCTATCCACATACTTTCACAAGGATTCTAAGAAGTCTGAAGCCACAATTACTGTTAAACTTGGTTTGCGCTTGTCCCTGGCTCTCAATGATCAGTTGATTTCCTAATTTCTCCATTATTTACAGATTGCTGATAAATACACATTATCTTAAATTTCATATTCCATTTTCCAAAATTTAGCCTCATATTGTATACACCTACACCTATCCCTGTTCTTATGTTTTCTTTCACTTACCTTACCTATCTGACCCCTTTCCTCATATCTCTGCTTTGTCCCTCTTTCGTACATGCTGTATAGCTGAAGAAGGATCCACAGCTAAAATGATTTTTCTTTGGACCTTTCAGCATGAAACTAACCTCTACTTGCTCCTTTGCAGCTCACACACAGATGCAGCTCCCAACTCTAACCTCTCTGTTACTTGGATATTGATGAGCTTTCCAGGTAGTATCCAGCACACATTGATTGTATGTTTACCTTTTTGATGAAAGTCTTTTCATTTCCCTCGTTTTCCCTGAAAAAATATGCGTATCTGTCTAAGAAATTGCATGCCATAATATTTAACCTGTAACCTTACTTAGATATACTTTATTTAGATGCATGGAAACTATACAAGCTTCTTGTGACCTCTCAAATTTAACGTGGTCTTATATTGAGTCCTATATGTCAGGTTACCTTTATGTTAATTTAGTTTTGGAGCTTAAGTTCTTGATTGCATTTGTCTTTCTGTAATATAATTTACTTCAAAGGGCTTTGAAATGTAGCTCAGCATAAAAGAGTCATTAGACTGTAGACATAATTAAATGGTTCCCTTCCTTAAGTGTTAAAAAATAAATATGGATTAGACCTTTATCTATTATCCAAGCTGTATTTTGGAGCTTTATAGAACAAGAGGGTATAATAAATGAGAAACATTCATGGCAAAGAAACCAAAAGACATAATTAAATGGAGCTGGAGGTATAAGAATGCAACAGAGACATGTTTGGCAGTTTGAAATTATGGATGAAGTACCTACGGCATTGTAAGCTTCACATAGAAACAGAAAGAAAACTGCCCCCTTACAAAATTTTGTGCACATAGACATTCTTTATTGACTGTGGGCAAAGAACTCAATGTTTTCCAGGGAAACAAGACTAATTTAGAAATGTCAGGTGGAGAACATGTTTCATGAAGAGCGTGGCAAATTGATTCAAGAAATTGCAAATTAGTGATGTCGTGTACATCAACAAGCTGCATTTATGGAATGATTTCAGCCCTGTGAAGGAAGCTCTCTCAGGTCGGAATTTCAGTGATGACAATGAGGTGCAATTGGTGGGGCCGGGAGTAAAATGGAGACCGATCGACATTTTATTCCAAGGGCAGCTCTAGCCTTGCAAAGCTTTGACAGATGCACGTGCACAGGGGGACTGTGTTAAAAATAAGAGACTTCCCCACATGCAGGCTGCAATTGGTGGTATATTCTATAATTTAGAGATTCAATTTATTTATTGACTTGCCATTATAATTTATCACCAAAATAGTCTTACAATGGAATTCTTAAGCTAGAAATAATACATTATATAAAATACTACTGAAGTGAAAATGGTACCATGTTGCAAGGCATTCTGTGGTGGTTCTTAAAAACAGGATTAGAACATAAGCTAATTACTCACCAGAGGCACAAGAGGTGAAAAGGTAGGCTTAAGGCAAATCCTTCTGCAAAGAACAAAGGTGAAATAAAAAAGCTTAAGTGAGAGCCCATCCTGCTTAAGTGAGTTGTTATCAAAGAAATGTACAGAAAAAAATGTATACTACATTGTACTACATTATACACTTTTGTATCACAAAACATAGGCAGATAACATTGACTAAAAATTTAGTCAAGTCCTGTCTACAAGTATTTTAAACTGTATGTACTGATGGAAAAAAGAAATGCAATATTTTCTGGAATGAGAAATCTATAGTTATACAGTAGCTTATGTACTTTCACAAAAAAGTTTCAATTTGTTTTTTAGCCCTCTGACCAGCAATACAGTTTGTGCAGTGAGGCATTGCAACTTGACAATTACACAAAAGCTCATTAGGAGCACTTTTACCCAACGAGGTCCAGCTGAAACAATGCCTGATCAGGTCACCTTTAGAAAGGCCTTAATTCAAAGCTTAGGTAGCTGCAAGAAAAAGGCCACAGTTAGTCAGTTTTCTGTGCAGTCCATAATGCCTCCAATGTCACTAGAAGCAAGGGAGAGGGCCACTGGCATGCTGCAGGCAGGCATGTCATGTGCCAGCGTTGCCAGACACTATGGAGTGAGCCGCTCCACTGTGTCCCGACAGCAGAGAAGGTTTCAGCAGACCGGCAGGACAGATGACTGACTGTCCAAGATCTGGTTGCCCTCAAGTGACCACACCAAAGCAGGACTGACCCATCAGACTGGTCCACCTGGGGGATCATTTCAGATCTGCCACCCGTACTACTGCTGAAACTGCCAGCAGACACAATGCCTGCATCAGTGACAGGACAGTGAGGCTCCATGCTGCTGGCCTTAGAGCAAGGTGACCTGTCAGAGGCCCTCCGCTCACACCTTCTAGATGTCACACCCGACTGGCTTGAGCCAGACAGAGGCTGCTGTGGACTTGTCAGCAGTGGCATCAGGTCCTCCTCACAGATGAGTCACTCTTTAGTCTTCCATGCAGACGGGAGGGCCAGAGTGTGGAGGAGGAGGTGTTGCTTTTCTTTTTTCCATCAGTACATATTCTGACATAAGGTAAAAGTAATATACAGTAGTTCTTAGGGCTGGAGAACGACATCCTCAGGAGAAAAGTTGACACTTGTAGAGTATAAACCTATAGTATGGTGTTGCTGTGGCTCATCCTGTAGGATGCTGGAATGCGACCAATGAGGGTCTATGTTCAAATCCGCAGCTCTGCACAGACCACAAAGCACAAAGTATTTGCCAGCAGCCATTTCACCCTGCAACTCACAACTGATAACCCACTGAAGCCCAGCAGATGTGAGTCTGGCCAGTACCTGGGAGGGAGACCTCCTGAGAAAAATTAAGGTTGCTGTTGGAAGTGGTGTTAGTGGGGCCAGTAGTGGGCGCTCACTTTGCGGTCTGTGTAGGTCCTAATTCCCTAGGGACGGGGACACTATACTGTAAAAAAGGTGACGTCCTTTGGATAAGACATAAAACAGAAATCCTGACTCTCTGTGGTCATTAAAAATCGCTGGGCGTTTCTCGAAAAGAGTAGGGGTGTTATCCTGGAGTCTTGCCCAAATTTCCCAATGGCCTTTACCAATCATAGTCTCCTCATAATCCCCATCTCTGAACTGGCTTCATCACTCTGCTCTCCTCCCCACTGACAGCTGATGTGTGGTGAACAGATGGGCGCAATATGGCTGCTGTCATATTGTCCAGGTGGGGCTGCAAACTGGTGTAGGGGAGCCCCCATTACATATGAAGCTCATGAGTGGAGTGTCCAGAAAAGCACTATATAAGTTTAACAATTATTATTATAAATTATCTTTTGAAAATAAATCAATAATTGTGAAATATGCAACACATTATTTAATGTCTAAAAAACTAAAACACCTTTCCCAAAATAGTTTAATTTCTGTTTTTTTTCATGGAAAAGTAAATACAGTATCTATCCAAAACTAAGTTAAATGATTTTCAGCATTATTTTTCTTGTATTCTTTGTTTCCTTTATTTGACATGTAAAATATCACATTCCTTGGAGCCAATGCTTTGTTGAAAATCCCATGGTGCACCACAAAAAGATTGTCAGTACATTATTTTTATCTCTGTATTGCAACAGATCTAAATATATCTGAATATTCTGTCTTTCGTCACCCGGTTTCCTGTCTTCTAAAAGAGGAATTTACCCCCCTTTCCTTTTTATAGTGTGTACAAGGTTCACTGCAGCCAAACACATTCCACCCAGGTTTATATGAATGCAATAGTGGATGTTTCACTTGATGATATATGCATTGTGGTGGGTGGCCCTGTGGCTAAGTGTTACGACCCCAAGAAGCATGTACGTTTCAAGTCAAGTTAGCAAACAGGTAGCAACACTATCAGCTAGTAGCAGCAGCCGGATAGGCGGGCTTGGATTGGAACTCTAGGGTGGGCAACGTCAAATGCATGACTTTGAAGATGTAAAGCAAGACAAAAGATACAGTACCTTCACATTTTTCAGTCAAACATAATGCTAATTAGCACATCCAAAAAAGCTAAATTTTCAATTAATGTCACCATAAGTCATTGTTGCAGTCATCATTCAAATGCTTTTTGAGTTTGAGTTGCCTGTATTGCGCAACATCTGAGAAGCCTTCTTCCATGAAATACAGAATTGAATGCCAATGCAAAATTCAAACTGATGGTAGATGTTACGACCCCATGTGTCTAGGGGTAAAGGGGAGTAACATTTAGGATAATTCTTTTGGAAGCAGGTGGGTTCTGGTGAGGGACTAGGAAGCGTGATAACAAAGGTGGGTGCAAAAGTGATGATTTTAAGTTGAATAAGTGACTGGTAAGACACGATAACACACAGGGTAAGAAACTAGAGTGGTGCCAAAGAAAAGAAAATAACAAACAAAATGGATCTGTCTAGGAAAGTAAGGGAAAGCTAACCTGACTACAAAAGAAAACCCGAAACACACGGTCTTCGGCGTCTTCAACACCCTAGCTAACCTCCACTGACAACCCAAAACCATACAAGACAAACGGCACTCACCCATACTAGACTAGTGTTACTAATACAAAATCAACTAAGTGTATAGAATGTACCTAACAACCTAAACTAACCTTATACACAAAAATTCACACAAAAACTAAAACACAAAAAAGTAAACTAGGAATACAAATCTGGGAAAATGAGAGTTATCAACAGGAACAGGGTACAAAAGAACACAAATGTTGAACATGTAACACGTTAGGGCAAGGTAATGGCAAAACAAGGATAAACACAATCAAACAAAGTACAAAGAAACGAACAGAAACCAACAAAACAACAAAGCCGAAGCTATACGAAAATACAAACAACAAACCAACAAAACCGAAGCAAAAGCAAAATGAAGCGATAACCAAAGTGAAATGAAGCAAAGCAAAACCAAGCGGGACCGAAGTCAAACGAAAGGCCTCTCCTTCCTGAAAACCTCCATGTTCTATACTGAATAAGATGCAGTCTGATTGGTGTAATGGTGGGCCAATGGGGAAGGGAAAACAATCAAAGGTCAGCAGTGTGGAACATAACAAAAAAACACACACAGAGCACACACTGGGACATAACACTAAGGATATGTACCTGTGGCTGGAAGGTTGCTGGTTCGTATCCTGCGGCCAGCAGAGGAATCCTACTCTGTTGGGACCCTGTGCAAGGACCTTAACACCAGTTGCTCCAGGGGAGCCCATTAAATGGCTGACCCGGCGCTCTGACCCCAAGCTTCTCTACCTGTCCATGTGTCTCATGGAGAGCAAGTTGGGATATGTGAAAAGACAAATTCCCAATACAAGAAATTATATACGGCCAATAATGTGATCTTGTCTTATCTTATTTCAGTATAAAAGTGTCTGATAAAAAACATTTTATCGTTTTTGCTTCAGGTGATTGTAGAGATCAATCCAGCACAAAAAGGAATGTGTATACACAAAGTGGTCGAAGCATTTTAATGTTGGAAAATAAGCAGTCAACTACAGTAGAAGGGGGATACTGGCCTGTAACACTATCCTGTATAATAAGTTCTGATCAAAACTCCATTAATTTCACTCCACACCATCATAACTCCTCTTCCAAACTACAACACTGATATGTTTTTTTCACAAGTGCAGAAACATCCATTAAGCTTACAATATGTGATATTGTTGACAGAAGGGACCTGAGGGTCTACTGCATTTCCCTGAAGAGAACATTGTTGTGTATTTCTTTATTGTCTTTCACTATGGTATTGAAACTGTATTTTAATGTAGGGCATATGAAAATGAAAGGAGTAGAATACGTTTCAAATAGTGTCTCATAATAATTTGTTTTCCTGGATAATCTGAAGACCAGTTATAATAGTATTGTTTACAGGGACAGGATGTAGTGTCTTATGATCAGTGTCTTTGGTTGGTTACTGCCATGTTACTGCCTTGAAATTAGTGCCCAAATTTCACATTAACACCCAGATGGACAGCGTCTATAAAATCAGTGTTTACCATAGGTCTGCTTTAAAAAAAACACACAATGATGTATATAAGCAGGCGTATTGTACATACAATATTTGATGGAGTGCTACATTATGTTTTTCTGGACAATTTGTTTCCAATTATGTATTAATACAAAGTGGCTTTCATGCACTGCTTACATTCAATTTAGTTAATTTAAGGCTTCACCATTGTGTCTCTACAAGGTTATTTCCAAATAATAATAGGGAATGAACTATGCAGACCATATATCACATGCCAATAACATTTTCCATTGTATTAAAAACATACATTTATTAAGTTGACTTTATTATTTTAAGTATTTCCTTATGACCTACAATTTAGTTTAAATGCAACTTTTTTGATAGAAATTATGCACAATAACACATAGCATATGTCCATGAGTAGAACTTATATTGTACTTCTTTGTCATTTATTTCTTTTATAAATTGCCTTTTAGAGCTTAGCCAAACTTTATTAACCCAATAGGAACTAATGGTCTCCATAAGGTGGACATATTTGCTATGATAAGATGGATTAGTGTGAACCACATGAAGTCATGGAGATTTAATACAATTCTCAAAGCTGTAATAAGCACTTCTATTTGAGATCTTAAATCATTCCTACAAATTTATTGAAACATTGTAGTACAGTCTATTAAATGAAAGGGTCTATAAAAGAGGAAATGAGAAAATAAGTTAATAATTGAACGACAATCTATCTTTAAAGCCATATGTGACCAACAACAGAGTGTTGCCCTTTACTGTATTTTCATACAGTTAAGGTATTAAATTAAAAAAAATTGCAGAAATTTATTTTGTATTTACAGGTTGTATTTCTGTCAGAGAGCACATACTACAAATAAAATGCTTTTCTAACAATAATAATGAAACAAGTACAGTACATGCCAGTACAGGATAAACTTTCAGCCAGTCTAATATTTGGTCTTTTTTCCAAATGTAGCCTTGGTCATTTGCAGCCTGCAATTTATTAGATTCAATTTGATCATTCAATATTGAATTGGCGGATCTTAATACACTATGAAATACCAAAGAAGCAGTCACAGGAAAGCATTTTCACAGATGCTTTGTGTGTTTAAGTATATTTGTCCTCCATAATAATCACTGTATTTCTGAAGACAGTCTTCTGGGATTTCTCTGAGTTGCATTGTATACACAATTAAAAATCACAGCTCCTGTTCAGCGGTGTTCATAATGGATCACACTCGCAGATGTATACCAACATGTTATGAAAGGTGACAGATAAATTACTCAGTGTAAGTCATACACACCTTCAAAAGGAGAATGTTTTATGTAGAATTTTTGCATTCCAAGCTGTGAATTACACACATTTACTCTATGTGTGTCAAGCAGACAAGGAAGCAGTCTCATGCACCTTGTAATCCACGGATTCTTTTTGAATTGCTAAGTTTACGAAAGACAGAAGATGCACAAGTTATTATTAAAAATTAAATTAAGATACAGTACACAAAAAAGGCATCTTACACCAAAAAGGTCCCCCTATCCTTTCTTTCAAGGTTGAAAAAGAAGAAATGAAAGTAGGTCTTTTCTCTGCTCTTCCATATGTTGATTCAACCTTTTGTCCATTGCTTCAACTTATAGCACTTTAGTTTTGCTTCCTTCCATTGTTCAAGACCCCAGGTCTAGTCCCTGCAGGTCTGGATAGAAGAGATGAAGAACAATACACATTTGTAGGCTCAGTACACTCTTGGCACGAAACAAATGGAGGCAGAGGAAGACAGCAAGAAAACGAGAAAAGGTCGATGACCACTCATAGCCAGAACAATCCCTAAATACTGTGGCACCCCATTTACTGACTTGCTTGGCCAGTGTACTGTAACACCACCAAAACAAGGCAAGCAAAGACAGTTATTTCAACCTAGGGTTCTGTATTTTACATAGATGTCACAAAATCACATAACCAAATGTTTTGCTAGTTTTGTTGGACAGAAAGCTTTGCTATCCAATACTGGTAACTAGGGCTCCCAATTTGGGTGTATTACCTAATTAGACCCAATTTAAGTGCCTAAATGTTCTTCTGCATCTGTGGGAAAACCCAGTAAATACCCAGCTGGGCTTCAGACTGTATTTGAATAAATGTATTCACTGTTGTCTATGATGGGAAGCACCGGGGCACAGTGGTTAATATTGCTGCCCTGCACAGTGGCACTCTAGGTCCAACTCCTGTGTGTGTCTATGTGTGCGCTGCAATGGGCTGGTGTCCCATTCAGGGTGTATGCTGCCCTGGGTATATGTGCCCATTGCCTGCTGGGATACACTCTGGCTCTCCCTCTGTTGGACAAGAACATGGATGAATGTTGTCTGTGATTCAAATGGAAGTGTGATGCTAGTGACAGGAAAATAACCTACCTGTGTTAGAAATTGTGGATTCTTATACAAATATGTATTATTTTTTATCAGTATAATAGTAGAAAAGTATTAAGGCTCTTGCTTCTGTTCCAGTATTTCCTCCATGAGCTTTGTGTTTTACCCCAAAATATTCAGTTGTAGAATTAGTTTCCCTTTTTAAAATGGCATAGAGTGAAGAAGCTAGGTTCTGTTTTTCCAGAAAAAGCTAGTTTTAAGATGTAATCCACTGCAGTAATGGATTTTTCAATTAATAAGAAGTTGGGGGAAATTAATTTTAACAGATAATGTATTACTTTATATAATAACTGTACACACAAACTAAATAGATAACTGCAATATATGATTTAAAAAACATGTTATGCAAATAATTTCTAGAAATTTGTACAAAATAAAGCAGATTTGAACAGGCAAAAGATTCTGATAATTATTTTAATATTTAAAGCAGCCATTAGCATAACAAGAATGGTGGAGTGTGTAAAAGAGAGAAAATCCATCTGAAAGCATACCAGCAGGACTTCAAAGCAAAGGCATCTACTATTCATGAATGAAACCCGGCCTTCAAGGTAAAACAGAACTCAGAATTTCCATAGAAACTGTACACAAATGGCTTCATGAGGCTTATATGATGTCCAGAAGGGTTTTGAACTGGATATCTTTGATGTCTTAAAATATCCCGGCGTGTTAGAGGTAGAGAAAAAATCTGTCAACAATCTGGCTAACTTTTCATAAAGACATAAAAACGTTTACAAGAAAGAATGTTTACAGCCCATCTAGCTCGATTGATTATGAGCTCATATTTGATCTCATGCAGTCATGTCTTGAAAGAAGCAATGGTATCGGCTTTGACATCATGGCTGGTTAGGTTAAATACTAAATTATTTGACTCAGTTTTTATCCATAACAATTTCCATTAGTAACCTTTCATACTAATAGGCATTTTACTGACAGCAGAACACCAACTACAGTACAGTAGCTTTCGAATGTATAACCTCCCAGGTATGCTCGTAAATCCTAACCACTTTGGAGGAGGTTTTGTGTTTAAACGTTGAAGAATATGTTATGTTATGGATATGGCCTCTATTCAAGTTAAAGAGAATAATGAACATTCCTAAATCTAATTATGTAAAACGTATTGCTGCGTTTTTACAAATAACTGCACACAACCATGAAAAGCTGTGTATTGGGTTTTTGAGAAAATTATTGAAAATAAAAATGCGTTTTAAATTTGTCATTTGGTTATTGCTTCGTTACCACTATGTGACTGAGTAAGAAAGAAAACTGATTTCTTATGGCACTCAGCATTTCCTGACAACTGGAGGTGTACAATTGAGGAATACATATTTACAATTGTATGTTACTTTAACGAATTTATTGTTTTCTATTAATAACAAGTTGTTGCAAATACATGATTTTGATTGGTCTGATTTATACTTGTTTTGTAAGTTGAATTCCTCCTATATTTGTAACATTATCTTTGATATTAAAACAAAACTCTACATGACTTTCTTCAGGATAAAACCATATTAATACAATCTGCCAGCCATTGAAATAGAATCAAAATCATGTTTATAGAAAATCAAGACCCTAAAAAAAATATGCATTTATGTGTGTTATTGTTACATTTATTGCATTATGTTTATTTTAATATGAGCAATTCTGACTTTACAATGCTTTTTTAGATATTTCGAGACATTATCAGATTTTTCACACTGTTCAGTTTGTTTTGTAATGCTGTAAATGACAGCAGCAACATCCATGCCCTCATGGTGAGTGAGTTCCTATTGTATTTTTTCAACAGATAACCTGTGTTGTGCCACCTTAGGCACATTGTCATTTTTGTTTAGCTCCTAATCCTTGACATTTTCAAGATTATACAAGGCATAACAATATACCTGTCAGCACTGTGTTTGTGCTTAAGCTGAAAAGAACAAGTATAGTCAGACATTCTTGAATTCAATTTGACTTCCACTTTTTGTGTAGAATTGCCTCCTGTGTTCTTTAAAGTGGCAAATATTTGACGAGCAAAGATATCTAATGGTCAGTTTCTGGCTAGTGTACACAAATGAAAAATGTCCCCAATTAAAACCTTATCACTAGACAGTATCACAAGATAATGGCCTGCCTGATCTTGAGCCCATTCAGTGCTAAAGGCTCATGACCACTGTGGTTATGCAAGTTTAATTGGGGTAATATAGTATTGATTTTTCTGTGGTGTTTTTACAGCCTTTTCGCTTCAGGCATGCAACTGGCTAAACATTCAGTAAAACAAGTCATGGTTTACTGCATACTGTGTCATTTGTAATGACCTAATTACCTGGATGATAAACAACTGCTTCTGGTCATTTGTTACACTGTTCATAACCTGAGCAGATGCCATATGGATTTTAATACCAATTCCTTCTTCTGAACAATACCTTCTCAGTGACACCGAAATTTGGCTTTCATCAGCACTGGAATAATTAAAACAAATTAGATCAAGCAAAATGCTAAGGCCATTGAGGTTTTATTTAAAATCTCACTGCTAGTTCATTCAGTCTCCTCCTGCAGCAGTTACCTGTCCTGTGATTATTGTGTTGCCTGAAGCATCTTGACAGAAAAAAAAACCTTTTGGGATTCATTTGATCCTATGGTCGCTTTAAGGAGATTGAAAACAAATCTTCAGATTTGTGTTTACTTCATATTTCCTTTTCCATCCATCTGTTTTCCGTATCCAATGTAAGGTTGCGGGGGAGCAAAAGACTATCCCATTTCTTAGTAAGGCAGGATATACCCTCGACAGGACACCAGTCCATCACAAGGCACAGACAGACACAGACATGCACATCAAACACCAGGGCCAAATTTCCCAAAAGCCAATTAACCTTCCGCTATGTCTTTGGGCTGTGGAGGAAACTGGAGCACCCAGAGAACACCCACGAGAACATGGGGAGAATGTACAGATAGCACTACAGGTCCAAAACTGACCCTATGCCCTCAGCTCTGCAAGGCAACAATGTTAACTGCTGTGCCACAGTGCCACCCTATAGCCTTTTAAATAAAAAAAGCAGGCCAAATGCACTTGAATAAGTTTTGTTTTCTGGTTGTTTTTTCTTCTGTTGTGAGTTTTTTAAAAGCAGAATTAGCTCGTTTACCAGAGGGTGACCCTGTTCATAAAGCAGCTCTTTTTTGAACAGAATGCTGCAGTGTGACAAACAAAACTTTAATACCCTTTTCTGTGGAAAGAAAGTCATCTATCTAGTTAGATGTGCAGCTAAACTGCACGTTCTAGGTCAGTTTGCGGTTGACTAGGTAAATCCTACTTGGTTCAAGGATAGGAGTATTTCAAGGAAATGTTTCAGAACATTTAAATGTTGGATTTAAATCCATTTGTGTACATGTACAGAATATGCACAGAATAAACATGTATTTAATTTATGCTTCTAATAAAAAAAATGATTGCAGAAAGTAATTGACCTTCAAAATTAAATTAGGAGTGCACACTACACCTATTCATCAAATCCAGTGAACATGCTTAGGATCTATTTATAGTTGTGAATACTGTATGATTTTAATTTTTATGGAACAAATGATATTTTACAGAGCAAAAATATGGTCTGGTAAACAGAGACTGAAGAAGGTGGAAAAAGCTATGGTTTGCTGAGTATTAAAACAACAATATTTGGGGTATATAGGCATTTTGTTGAAACAAGACAGGCAAATCTCATAAATGTAAGATTGAGACTTGCATGGTTCAAAAATCAGAATGAAGAAAACAAAATACTGGGGGGAAGGCCACATTTAAGCCACAGTCCAAAGGATTTTGTATGATCTTTTCACTTATATACTGTATGCACTTGGCAAAAATGACAAATAAGACATTTTGTGCCTTCTCCCGTGCCTTCTTAAATAATGCCTGAATGTACTGCAACATGTGATGTGTATATAAATATATGTTTGTGGTAGCTTAATTAATTTTATCCTGTGATATTAAATCATGCACGTGAATAATATATTTTACAATATGTGAATTGTTTATGCTTTTATGGTAATGGAGCAACATATCCTGTCTCTAAGTATTTTCATCATGTTCTTTCTCTTTAAGATTATCACGGAGAATTGGTGGTGTTGAACTATTCTGTCTCTCAGAGAACACGATAACCAAGTTTTCCACTCTTGCTGCAGACCGTCCTGTGGGGGTCTTTCTCAAAGCTGAAAAATCAGGTCAGAACACATAGAGAAAAACTTTACATGTGTTTAGCACAGGAATAGGCATGATAAAAAATTAAGATCCTGTACATTTTCCATTCAGTAAAGATCTTTTATATAGAGAACTTGTGATACAAAATATTTTATTCACTGGATTCCTTAAAGACATAAATGCATTTTAGTAATGTTAGAATATAAGTGATGAATGTACAGATCTTTGAAATCTGAAATAAGCACGAACTTTCGAAAGTGCCTATTTCCAAGCAACATTGTTCTTGTAGTTTGATTTAGTATAGATTTAGATTACATACCAGATTGAGTCAAATACAAGCTAATTAAAGGTGTTGATGCTTAATGTATAATATTTCTAGTTGAATCCTTTCAGCCATTAATCAATCATGTAAGTAGCCATGAGATCATTGTCTAACATTTGATTAAAGGCATGCATTCTCAAGAGTCATCAGAATCATTTTACTGGGGCAGACTTTAATTAATAGAAAAAAATCATTCGTTTTTTAGAATAATAACACTTTGGTTTTTCAAAAGTTGCCATATCTCTTAATTATCTAACTGCACAATTTAAATAATGATTTTGCCTCAACTAAAGGTGGAGAGAAAAATACAAATACACTTGGAAATTAATCAAGTAAAATGCATCCTGAGTACAGCTAAGCAAAGCCCAGTGTAAATGAATTAAAAGAACAATAACATAATCTGTTTTATTGTAGATTAAGAAAAAGATAATCACATCTCAATTTGACATTTTTAGTTGTGAAAGATATCCCAGTGTTAGACTTTGGTATTCACCTTCTAATAAATTCAGTGTCTATCCATATAAACTATTCTCAAGAACTCTGTAATATTAATTCAATTCACACAACTTTTATGAAATATAACAGGTTAAGATTTATTCCACACTCAAAGGTAAATAACAGAGACACAATTTCAGCTGTGGAGTCTTATTCCGGTATGAGGGAGAGAGGGACACTGGCAGATAATAAAGCATTTTAGAACAAAAGACATTAAGGTAGTTAAGGCGTAGGAAGCAGGAGAGAAAGGGTATCAACCTTCAGGGAGAACAAGAGAAGAGGTGTATAGCCAAAACCCACAAATGAAAAGAGAGGATTTAAGAAACGAGCCTGTCTTTGAGGCAAGGGGGAAGGTGTGATCCTAGTTTCAGGATAATTTTGGTTTTGGATTTCTTTTTGCAATAGGAGTTCCAAAACCTGTCAGAGGACACTGATGGAAAGATCACTGTGATCATGGCCATTAGAGGTGAAATGGGAAACTATGGATCTGGAGAGATTTTTTGATCCTCACAGCCCTGACATATTCCCTGAAATGGTCTCGCAGTCTCCTTCCTGACTCACCAGTCTAAATAGTCGGGCGTTTTCTGCAAGAGATGCAATATATAGAGGTTGCTAAAAATACATACAGTAATGTCATCTGGATAATCCGGAATTGTCCAGGGGGACCTTGAATGTGCATGGTAATGGATATACTGTATACAGTATTTACAGGTGATGCAGCGAGCTTTGTTGCAGGGGAAAGTGCCTGGTGTAGATGAATGCTGTGGGCAGTTCAGGGAGCTCTGAACAAAAAGGTTTTGCAGATTTGGTGTTTGGCGATATGAGATGATGGGGCAGTCAGGAAAGCGGGTACCAGTTGAAGGGTCATCCTGTAAGATTGGAAAGTTGTCATTAATGGTCCTCGGAATGGAAAGGGTGATAGGGTGGTAGGGAAGCATTAATAGAAGGTGGTTAGGAGTCCAGAAGTTCCTAATTGGGTTGATGATCAAAGGCTATTTTTGTCTCAGGAGAGTGCCATGTCAATAATATGGACAGAGTATTTTCTATTTGGTTATTGTCAGAGGAACTGTGAAAAAAGAAAAGACACTTCAGTGTGTGTGAGGTGGAAGGAACTGTACAAGAGATAGCTGTGCGAATCAGTGGGCTTGTAATAAATGTAAGTAGGGAATAGAAGTAGACAGTGGTGGATGGTTAATGGAGAGGTCCAACAACAGAAGAGTTGTGAAAGATATATTACTTGTATACTTCAGGGATAGGTGGAAGTTGGTGAAATGATGCTGGAAATGCTTTAGTTGGATGTTAGAGCATGTGGTGGTACCGACACAGTCATCAATGTATTGCCTAAAATGGAATAGAGAAAGCAAAGAAGCATTCTTCTACCCAGCCAACAAAAATATTTGCATAGCTGGATACGATCCTGGTGCCCTTGGCAACTCCACTGACCTGCTGATAAAAAAGGTTGTTGAAGCACAAGACATTCAGTGTGAGGAACAGTTCTGCAAGACATACAAGAGTGTGGGTAGGTGGATCAAGCACTGTGCGCTTGTCCAGCATGTGCTTGAGGGCTGTAAGACCATAATTGTGGGGAAAGAAAGTGTATAAGGATGATGTCCATGGTAAAAATGAAACATTCTGGGACCTGAAAATCAAAATTGTCAAAAGGTTGAAGAGCATGGTTTACTGTTGTGTCTTTAATATGTGAAGGAAGCCCTTCAACCAGTGGTCTTATAAGGCTGTCAAGAAAGGCTGAGGTGTGAGTGACGGGACAGGTGCATGCTGAGACAAGGGGCCATCCAGGACTGTCTGGTTTGTGGTACATTATGATACATTGAGATCTCAAGAACCATACATCACTTAGCGATATCTCAACATAAGAAAAGTTAAGGGCGAAAACAATTGATAACATCAGTCATAGGTTTATAATCAAGCTGTCTTTGTCCACAGAACATGTCCTGATAATCCATCCCATGCATTAATAATTCATTGTGTACAGAAAATTACCTGGTTGTTCTACTGGGCACAGTGAGATAAACTGTAGTTTTCCTGCTCTGTAATTATTTTCTGTTGGGGACATTAAAGAGCTTGATTTTCTGAAAATCACCACACAGTCTTACTATCCTTAAAGATAAAATCGTACTTTACTACACTATACAGTATATGTTCTCAGGAAACAACCTGTATCAACTTTTAATAATCAATTTAGCAGCTTAATTAATAACACATGTACTGCGGCTCACAAAATTACTCAGACCCTTCCTAGTGTGTCCCTTTTTGTGAAATTATGCACTTACATTTTTTTAATCTCAATGTTTTATTCTAAACCTTAGTGCACAAACTACAGAATTTACAGGATTTCACGAGGAATGACAACGCCCAAGATCAAAGCGTAATGAACTACTGTGGAGCGGATATTTGGCTTAACCCGCTTGGCTGAGGGCCGACCTCCTGGCCACAGGACGAGGAGGCCAAGACCCCCCAGTAAGGTAACCAAGGGGCAGCTGCAGAGGTGGAGTTGGGCTGGAGGTGGGATGCAAAAGTCGCACGCGAGCGAGAGAGAGAGAGATCGCATTCGGTATTTATAGTGTTCGGCAGAGGAAGGACGAAGGGAGTGATTCCTAATTACTGATGTCTGGGAATGATTGAGCGTGGTTGTTGTCATCCCTCCTGAACTTTCATTTCAAATTATAGTAAATTATAGAAAATGTCAACAAAACTGTTGATAGCAGAATTATTCTGTTCCATGTATTTTGTGAAAACACCTTTGGCAGCATTAACAGCTTGATACAATTTTGCAATTTTTTGGTTGAATATTGTCTCTTCATTTTGGCAAATGTGCTCAAGCTCTCTCACATTTCTTGGGGTCATTACTACTGTATGAATAGTAGTTTTCAAGTAATTCAACAGATGTTGAAGATACAAGTAAGGACCTGACTGAGCCACTCAACACTTTCTTAATCATAAGCCATTCCAGTGTAGCATTGGTCTTGACCTTTTGACAATTGGCCTGCTGAAAGGTGAGTTTTTATCCCAGTCAAAAAAATCCAAATTGGTCTTGCCTGAACATGTGTTATTTTTTTTCTTCAGTTCAATTCAAGCCCACATTGAGAAATAAGAATATTGTTAAACCATGGACATTTTCTTCACTCTCAGCCATCAAATTCTGTAGTTCTTACAGGGTAGCTGTTGACCATCCCTTACCAGTTACCTCCTTGTCTGGCTGCTGTTTGGAGGAACAGCCTCCATATTATTGCACCTTACACTTCCTAATGATCTACAGTACTTCACGGTGATTCTGAAATGTTTTATACCCTTTTCCTGACCCCTGCTGTTCTACAACATTATCCTTGAATTGTTTTGAAAGGTCTTTAACCTTCATGGTTGAATCTTTGCTTAAAATTCACTACCTTAACGAGGGACCTTACAGAGATATGTGTATTAATTCAGAAATAATGTGAATATAGTATTATTGGACACAGACAGAGGCCACTCCACTACTTATATGGCATTATTAAGATAATTTTGAGTACTTAAATTGATTTAGGTTTGTTCCAGAAAAGGATTTGAATACTTATACAATAATAACTTCTCCATTGTTTCATATGAACTGGCTATATATGTCTTCCTTTTTTGCTGAAAATGTGTGGGATAGTTTGTATATACAGTATAGCAAACAGTGATTGCTACTTCAGAGTGTCAAAATGACTGCACTTTTTAAAAGCAACTATATATGAAAAGTGTGCAAGGATTTGAATACCTTTGGATGGCACTGTAGTTTCCAATTTCTTCTAATGAAACATTTAAAGATTTACTGTCAGTGCTTAAAGCCTCAATAGCAGATTATGCATCAATTTCAGATTATTAAGATTCAGTCTTACAATATGATCTATCAGTATAAATGACTACTTGAGCCTACAGAGGGTAGAAATGTAATTATAATGCATTTTTTTCAACAAGCAGCAAAACATTGATAATGAGGAAAGTGCCAATAACCTTGTGTTAAGTTAGGATACATTTCCAGAAAATAATTATCTTACAGTATGAATTTTTGCATTACTTTTACTAAGATGGTGGATTACCACATATAGTTCGTCCAAATAAATAAAATAAAGATTCTTTGAGTGTTTACAAATGCATGTCACTGTATTTCAAAGTAAAGCTAAAACCCAAAGTTATTCAGAAAATTTCCAAAGCTTTTCCAACCCACTGCACTTGGTAACAATTATTTTTTTATTTTTTTATATATTTCTTATAGACCTAATTAACATTCTGAAACCACATTAATTGCAAGTATCGCAATTAGAGATGTATAATGAAATTCTGTCTCTCTGTAAATTGTTGTTTGCCTTTAGAACTTAAACCTGGAAGGTGTTCTTCACAGGATTTCTATTAAAGTCCCCAAGTATCCACATTAAATTTATCATGGAACTACTGACATTTTTCCTATTTATAATTTCTTAAAGTAGGCAATGTCGCTAAGTTATGTACAATATATTGAGTTTTTATTTTGTCAGAATAGGAAACAGCATTATGAAGTTTTACATCCCCTTTCCTGGAAATCCACAAAAAAGGTGAGAGTTTACTTTCAATAAATTTGTCAAGATCTAATGCAGTTTTCACTATGGGCACTGAATATCATCAATATGATGTCCTTTTCACAGCCCACAGCTGTACACCTCCGAATCATTGAGCTGAGGTTACAGGCAACATAAAAGCTTTCAGAATTACAGTTATTGTGCTGTAGGATGTGAAAATCAATTGAAGTCATGTCTCAGGATACCAATATAAATCACTTTTTATTTTTAATACGTCTCTGTCTAGATCTTCTTACAGTTTATTGATACTTAATACAATAGCAATTACGTTTGTCCTACTTCTCACCCGGCTTTTTTAATTTCTAGTGGGGAAGATTTTACTTTACATATTTAAACATGTATTTTTTCAATATTGTTTTCCATATGAAAGTTATCAAAAGAATTGCATGTGTAGGAGCTCAACAGCACATATCAACCTCCAGCTACTTTCTCATTAAACTCTGATTAATCAAAGACAAAAAAATCTTAAAACTTATTTCTTAGAGTGGAATCCAGCTGTGCTTTAGGGAATGTATTTTACTGTTTCTGAGAAAAAAAGGATATCCAGTATAAACAAGAAAAATTGACTCTACTCAATTGACCATTTACTCATATATACTGTATACTGTACTTTATGTTTGTGTAATAACATGCACCTAACACTGTATTGTGTAAATTTCTCTGTATCTTATGTTTAGACAGATGTTAAGTCTGAGATGTTTTTGTATACAAACTGTATACTTAAGATGTTTTTTAAAGTTTTTTTTTATATGGTTTGAAAAAAAAACGACAGCATATTATTAAAACATGACATGATGTACATGTGTCATATATGACGACACAGGAACAGAAAAGAATAGAGGACAGAGTACTCAGATAAAAGAGGAGAGAGTTGTTAGAAAATAGAAATGGAAAAGGAAAATTCTTTATTTTTAAATCTACATTTTCAGTTCAACCCCAAAAAAGGATGCTTTATCTTCACCACAATCTCCTTTACCCAACACTTGTGTGGTGGTGGAGCAACATGTTTTAACTTCTTAAAAACTGCCACAGCATCTAATTAAGACTGTTTTTATAGAATGAATGCTGAAAGATATTCAGTATCGTCCTATTTAAGCATGTTTGTTTGTAGAAAAATAAAGCATACATCTTTTAGACACCGAATACATGTTTTAGATATCACATTGATTATTCATGATTGTGATACACTCAAACAGCTTTGAATGTTGAATATACTTAGCAAGAGAGTTGATTGGGATCATACAATAAGGTAATTTAACCAGTTCAATGTGAAATGGTGAAAATTGAGAAAGAAATGAACCGTACATAACATCAGTATGTTTGGGGTCACAAATGAATGCCTGGCAACTTGTTTCTAATTCACTTTTGGCAGGCTTATCCTAGAGTGACAAGATTTCAGCAAGACAAAACATGTTCTCTCACTGCTCATGTAACAACAGTTTATTTGCAAGATGAGAATGTAACAGTTATACAGTACTACGGATGCCCAGCTAACTAGACTTAAACCACACTGAACATTTTCGGGATAAGAAACAATGATGCATGCTATCATCTAGGGCTCAGAGACCAGTGACAAATCTCATACTTTTTCCAGACTCTGGAACACATCACAGATATACGGCATGTTTTGTTCAAAAAGTTGACATGCTGCTGGTCTTTGGCTTTTAGTCTCAACCCCCTGTTTATTTGCCAATGAAAAATGCCAAGTGATAACCAATATCAATATGCACTTGTTGCTTGCTGGGATTAAATCCAGTTCCCACACGACCCTGTACTGGACAAAGCAATGAAATAATGGAGGGATGGATGGATGTTTTTGATGGCCCATTATACCTGAAGGGGAACAATGAGGAAGTGTGGACATGATCTTTCACTTTTACCCATATACAGTACATCAAACTTGCAACATTTGGACAAAGAAATAACAGAATACAAAACAAAGATGCAGAGGAATAGTTAGAAGATATTTATTTAAAAAGGGATAGGTTGTTAAAAAAATTAAAAAACACTGAATTTGACACTCTTTGCTTGACATTTTGACAACTAAACATCCAGTTGGTTGGTGTTAATGAATATAGCACTTTTGGTTATAGACTTCTTGTCAGACCAGGTTAAAAGTTATCTTGTTTGTGTAAAGGTGGGGAGTTTCCCAATAAATCAGTGTGAATTATTAAAGCATGTAATCTTTTTACAAAGAGAAGGCTTGGAATAAGAGAGTTGCTGTTTGTCTTTAGAAAACAAAACAAAATTCCTTCTTGAAATTCCACAATTATCGTAAAGATTGCTGTCACCCGCAATTTGGAATTTGTCTTCCACATTTTCACTTACTGAGCCTTTCATTTCCCCCTGCTTATTGTCTTCCGTTTCTTTTGTCTTCCCAGGTTCTTTGCAGCTTCCCACTCAAAACTCCATCATTAATAAAGTTGTAAACCAGAGAAATCAAGGCTTTCAAGAAGAGATTTGAGTCAGGCTATGCCTTAAAGGTACAAACTGGTGATAAAAATGTAATTGCAGCCAAATGCATACTTGCATACTAGCAATATCTAAATGAGATCTCAGATATTGTATTCCCTCAACAGATAGTCAAAGAAGAGGATTGACGCTACAAAACAACATCTTTAGAAGACAGTATCAGTACCAAATACAAAATACTGAAATATGGCATCATGTTAAGGAAATGGAGGACAAACATAATTTCACAAAAATGTAAATACCAAGCAGGATAATCAGTAATTAAAATTAATAGTTATAACCCACAATTGCTAAATATACTGGGTGGTATAGTTAGAGGCACCTGAGTTCTTTGCTTTTTCTGCACAGGTTGGGTAAAAGACTTAAAAATGATAGGCAAAGTAAGACAAACAAATAATAAACAAATAATTTATCTTCCTTTTTACTGACTCAAAAGGAGTCCTCAAGGTTGACCGCTCCATCCTGAGCATGCTTGCACATGACATCAGTCTGCACTGGGTAATTCACAACCTTCCCGATATCTGCTGCCTGCACCTCAGTCACAGCCCAGGTGACAGGTTTCCTCTCCACTTAATCTTCCCTACAGTGGCGTCCAACTTGTGCAGTGTCAGCCCACAAGTCTTTCTCCCTCCCAAGCTTCCATCTACCTAGGTAACTGGTATTTCTTTTTTAGAGAATTCCACTTAGAATCTATCCTTATTCATTTAGGTCTAGCACAATTCCTTAAGTGATAAAATTCCTTAAGTTCCTATCCTACTTCCACATCAGCTAACTTCACCTTAGGCTACCTTTCTGGGTCTTCCACTGCATGCCACAGAGATCCAGGCTCCAGCTAGGGTTTTGTGGCTGTACTGCCATCTGTTCATTGACTTGTGTTCCATGCCCTGTATCAGACATGCTTGTGTTTCACTTCATTTTCAATCAAACAAAGTTCACACCTGCATCATATGCTCTTCTCATTCATTCCATGCTATGGCATATTCAATTGGACCCTGTAAAACTTTGTTTCAGAACAATCTTTCAATAGCTGGGCAGAGAACTGGAGAGGTGGCTCTGTGGCTAAAGATCTGCGCCTGTGACTGGAAGGTTGCAGGTTCAAATCCTGTGGCTGACAGAGGAATCCTACTCCGTTGGGCCCCTGAGCAAGACCCTTAACCCTAACTGCTCCAGGGGCACCGTACAATGGCAAACCCTGTGCTCTGACCCCAAGCTTCTCTCCCTGTCTCCCTGTCTCTGTGTCTGTGTCTCCATGGAGAAAAGCTGGGGGATGTGGAAAGACACATTCCTAATGCAAGAAATTGTATAGGGCTAATAAAGAAACATTACACACACATAGCTCTGTGTTTTTGGGCATCCTTTTGGACTTTGTGACAGCTATGGCCTTCAGCCAGGCTGAGGAAAATATATACCTTTATATTAATTGGCTCTTCTCATCAGAGAGTTTGACCAAACTGTATTCTTGCAATCCTACTCTCCTATGTATACATATTCTACAACTGTCCACACCTCTGCATATATCTTTTCTAATATTCCTTACAACTCAGCTGCACCCTTACAGCTGCCTCCCTGGTTCATTTTTTGTAAGTAAGGGGAGCTGTGACAGTTTTGACCTCAGTTAGGTAAATGAATGCCAAACACTAAAGTATTAAGTACGCAATCCATTTATATTCATTGGCTCCTTGGGACATCATTAGAATGGGCAAACTACTAAAATATTTTATACAGTTTGGAAGATAGTGGATTTTTATTGTTAATTCTGCATTTTTGTTATTTGCTGTATTTAACAAAGTGTATCTTAAAACAGAATATTATCTATCTGCATAACTGGCAGTGGTGAAATGATACGTTTTCTTAAAGGAAAACAAAATCATAGAAAAAAATGTAAATAAAAAGCAGAGTGAGTATTTATTGGTAGGGATCCTACCAATAATATGGATATCACAGAGCCACAACAAGTGGTGTGGAGGGTGTCTTCCTGTGTGTTTTTTTAACTTTTAAATTTGGTAGGGTCTCAGGAAACAGGGAGCCATGTTAGATGAGACGGCAAAGAGTCTAGCTCCTGATTGGAAGGTCCTGGGCTCAATCCCAGGTACGGGCAATTGATTTAGCTTGCTCTAATTCCTTCCAGATGGCTCCCAGGTCCACTCAGCCTGCTTTCCAAGTGAGTACTTGGGGTTAATCCTTCCGGGGATAATAGGCTGGCTGGAGTGTAATGCTGATCACATCACCTCCACCTCCAGTGTCTCATGGTCAAAGAACAATGGTGGCCCTTGCCCCCCATTCCCCATGGGCCTTTATGGCCTGAAAAGTGACTTAACTACCTCAGGAAACAGACATCTAGAGGCAAGAATAAGATAGAAATTCAGTGTCTTTCTACAAAAGGTTTTTTCTTCATTTTGCAGATTATCAGGGTTTTGGAGTAAATGTATCAAGAAATGTCTCTGACAGGACAGCATATGAAGCCCATCTCTGTTCAATCTTTTTAACAACAAACCACAATATTTATCATAGTCGTTACCTGTCTTCGACAACTTTAGATCCCCCCAAAATACACTTATCTGGCTTAAAGATTTGGTTTTTGCGACAGAGCGAGGATTATTTTGCTTTTTAATAGCAATAATATAATAGCCAATCAGAATCAAGTGTCAATACAGGAAATGTTTTGGCATCTTTTTTGGTGGATCAATTACCAGATGTACATTATCTGGGCATCTTTTTGTCTTGGTTATATTTAGTCACCTGAAGAACTGGAATTAATGGAATTGATCAGGTGAGATCACGTGGCAGATCATTCCTATAAATAACTCTAAATCATGCAGCCGGCAGAGAAATCCTTCTCCGTTGGGTCCCTGAGCAAGGCCCTTACAAATGTCTAATGCAAGAAATTGTATATAGCCAATAAAGTGATCTTATAGCAGGAGCCAGATCCCTCTTTTAAATAAATTAGTTTATTATTGATTAAAATTGTTAGAGAATTACCACACATCCCTCCTGTGGAATTCCAGACTATGACATATTGGCACAGTATACAACAGTATACCACAATCCATACAGGCCATATTGGCTGCAGATATTAGCCCAGTACCTTATTAATTGACTTTACTTCTGTATTTCCATTTTTTTTACAACTTCTTCTATGTGATATAGTTTTCTCAAGTAAACATAAAACTAGGGCCCTCACTTGGAACCATCTTCATTGAATTTATTGTATATAGTTTGTTTTCTTCCTGAAGTGCAGCACCCACATGGGTGACATGTGGCAGCCATTATGTGCCAGCAGCCCCACTACACACCAGATTGTTGGGAAGTGAGAGACCTCTACACCAGCTGAAAGAAAGGGGAGTTTTAAAAGGGCCAGATTGCATGAACCCAAAGAGAAATTCAGCCAGGACACCAGAGTTAGCACTTCTGCTCTTTTAAATACACTCATGGGCTCTTTAGTGGCAAAATAGTCAGGATCTCACTTTAATGCTTAATGTTGAGGTTGACACCTTCTACAACATATTGTGCACTGTTACCATGCTGGGGCTCTAGTTTTAGAAATTCTGGTCCAGATGGATGAGTGCCTCCTACTAGTCCACCAACATTATTTATAGACTGACCAAGCATTGCCCTAGGAGACACTAATTAAGGGAATATACAAGTATTGAACCCTTTCTCCTGGTATTTCTTTACTACCTGTAAACATTGTTTACACAAAATGCAACATAATCATTGAAAAAAATACAGATTTTAAAAAGTCTATTCTTCTTGTTTATTTTTCAGTGTTGTAAATGTGATATTATGTATGTTCTTCAACCTCACTTAAACACTATATTTTATATTCATCAAAACTATGACTCAACCAATAATAAACTACAGTACTGGGTTTCTAATCTGTAACTTGAGTAGAGTGAACCTTTTTATTTTATCTGGACAATTGCCATAATTCACACTCTTATTTCACCCAATCAAACGTAAACGTGATATGAATGACAATAACTCTGAAGTTTGCCACCTTAATTTGTTGTCTTTTTTTCTCTATTTACCACACTTAGTATCAATAATCAAGCATTTTTTCCCCACATTTTATTTATCGATCAAAAAAAAACTTAAACTGTCCTGTGAGGCACTGTGACAAGGCCTTTTTTGTGATATCTGAAACCATTTTGAAAACTAATAATGTTTCAAACACCTAGTGCAAGATCAAATCAAATCAGGTTTTTACAGCACAAATGCTCCTACAAAAGTTTTCATTGTACCATAAAAACAAAATGGAGATAACTGTTTGAAGTGCCCTTTGAAGATAAAGATAAGGCATTTAAGTATATTTTTCATGCTTTCCCTACATTTGTCTATGAAATTTTAAAGTGATTCAATCAAAGAGAAGTGTGAAATATAAATAACATCATCAGTACAATGAATGTTTAAAAGTTCACAAACTGATACAGTACATGAATATTTGTACAGTTGCAGTAAGGTATTCATTTTTTAG
Organism: Lepisosteus oculatus; assembly: GCF_040954835.1. Taxonomy (NCBI): domain Eukaryota; kingdom Metazoa; phylum Chordata; class Actinopteri; order Semionotiformes; family Lepisosteidae; genus Lepisosteus; species Lepisosteus oculatus. Next base: position 6,705,464 of record NC_090697.1, read on the forward strand.
TTGTCTGTATTGAGTTGTCTGTATCCATGTGACAGTATATTGATATAATTATTAACAATTGCAACCATGAATATTCTAGTTTATGAATGCAATAACATGAGTAAAAGAATAAAAAAGTTGGTAGAACTGTCAAATATTATTGTACACATAGCAATAACCCTTTGCTTACAGACCATTTTTCTGTAATCCAATATTATAATACTTTTTTGCATATTTTATATTGAAAGAGACTCTGATCTGACTCAATGTAGAAGGCTGGAGGTCAAAATTAATTAATACGGATAGGACTTTAATCCTAATACACATACAGGTCAATCAGAAAAAAAGCTTAATGCTATAGTTTATACAACTCAATGTCCACACGTATCAAATGACCTTTTCTGCAAGCTTGGAAAATAAACGCTTCATAACCACATAACTGTAATTCCAACCCATTATTATAGATCCTCCCTGTAGCAACAAACAAAGAGTTGAATAAAGAATCATACGCTGTTCCTTTCCTGGTGTTGTGCTAGTGCCCACCTGCGTCGCAAGAGGAGAAAACAAAGGAAATTATAATGGAATTAAACCCTTTATTGAACAACACACCACACACACAGGATAGGTATACATGTCTCCTTAGAAGGTAAGGAAAGACAGCAAATCACACAGAAAGAAGAATACAAAAGTGAAACGGGCGGGCACAACAGAGTAACATACACCTCACAAAGCCATATACAGTATGCAATATGCAGTATAAGACCTTTTATATAAGTATACTTATATATAAGTATAAGACCAGTAAATGGTGAGTACAATTACATTCAGTCTTAAACTCAAGTTTCCCATCACTCTACCAATGCTCCAGTCCTTGAGAAGACTACTGCATCACAGCGCTGCCGTGAGCGGCTGTACACAAGGCACAATTGCGGGTTTGGTTGGAAAGAATCCAAGAGCAAGGACCCGGAGAGTGGTGGAGATGCTAAAAGAGACCCAACCCAGCGGAGCTTAGATAGTCCTGGCTGGACAGCAGGGGAAAAACAAGAAGCATAGGGTGCAACAGTCCAAGGAGAGGCTGACTCACTGCACCTTGGGCAGAGAATGAAGGCTTGCCACCCTTAAGCGAATCCATCCACCAAAGTCTCCAGTCAAGGAGCTTGGGCCAACAGGGTGTTGCACTCATTTATCAGAGAGGGTTCCTTCACTTGGGATTCTGGGGAAATGAAAGCATCAACAACCTGGCAGACAGCCTGCTTTCCAGTAGTTACCCAGGGTGCAGGCGAGAGAACAGCAGACTGAAGCACATGAAAGGGAAAATAAAAGGGAAGAGCCACTCAGGTCCAAAACCGTGCCCTGACTAGAGAGCGGATTCATTACAGAACTCAATGGCCAGGCAGAAAAAACTCCTCTTGGGAACTCCAAACTCTTTACAGTGGAAACCGAAATCCCTGGCACCTGCTGGACTAGGCTGATGGAAACATCTGCTAAGGAAGGGTCCTCATTAAAAAGTCCGTCCTCTGGTCCTCTCTCTACTCCCAGAAGCCCCCAGAGAACACAGCCTTGGTCAGAGCTCCCAGACAGAGTCTGGGGAAAAGTATCCCTAAACAAGGAAGAATCTGATGGGGCCCTCAGAGGTGGCTCGGTAGAGAAAGGAAACAAAAAAATAAGATAATTATATGCTCAAGCCTATCAGCAAAGGAAAAAAAGGGCTAAGGTGCAACAGACCAAGGAGAAGCTGGCTAACCACACCTCAGGTGGACAGCTTGCTGGGACTGCCAAGGGTGCGGGCAGGCAGTGTAGCGGACTGATGAGCATGAGAGAAAATAAAAAGAAAGTGAGTCGCTTAGATAGCCCAGGGAAAAGACTGCAGCGAAGGGGAAACCCAAGGTGGTCTGGTTCGCCATGTCACACACAACTTTGCAATATCCTTTCACCGGTCTGACCTTACAGTTCAGGGAGGAATGTCGTGCTTCTTATTAATAGTGGCTCTGTGGCTCAGGATCTGAGCCTGTGGCTGGAAGGTTGCTGGTTCGTATCCCGCGGCCGGCAGAGGAATCCTACTCAATTGGGCCCCTGAGCAAGGCCCCAACTGCTCCAGGGGTGCTGTATAAATGGCTGACCCTGAGCTCTGACCCAAAGTTTCTCTCTCCCTGTCTGTGTGTCCGATGGAGAGCAAGGTGCGGTATGCAAAAAGACAAATTCCTAATACAAGAAATTGTATATGGCCAATAAAGTGATCTTATATTTCACAGCTCATTGTGACAGATCAAATAGGTCAACAAAGGCAAATTTGTGCTTTCTGCAGGTGTTCGCTGATGTATGACATACAAAATTACCTCTGACTGCCTACTTATTCTTGAATTTGTTAGCTCATATTTGACGATTGGAGTGCCGTCCTGCTCACCCCTTTGGCCACTGCAGTGGTTTCATTTCTATGCTGTTTTCTGCCTGCCTGTTTCTCTGTATATTTCTGTTGGACTGGAAATCCCAGCTATGCTTTCAGACTTCAAGGGAGCTGCTGCCTGACACGAGGTGCATGAGAGAGCTTAACAGGTGGTCTGAGCTTCCCCTGTGTCCTTCATTCATTAATAGAGTACAGAATGGTTCCACACAGTGATGAAGCCAATTCAGAGATGGGGATTATTAGGAGGTCATGATTGGTAAAGGCCAATAGGAACTTTTGCCAGGATCCTGGGGTTACACTCCTCCCCTTTTCGAGAAACACTCAGGGATTGTTTATGATCAAGTTACGACTTTGGTTTTACATCTCACCCAAAGGACGATGCCTTTTTCCATTATAGTGTCCCTGTCACTATACTTAGACTTTAGGAGCCACACAGACCACAGGGTGAGCACCCCCCAGTTGCCCCACTTACACCTCTTCCAGCAGCAGCCTTAGTTTTTCCCAGGAGGTCACACCTGCTGAGCTTCAGTGTGTTGCCAGTTGTGAGCTACAGGGTGATATGGTTGCTTTAAAGTTGATAATGAAAATGAAAGCATTACTATTGCTCATCTTCCCTTTGAAGACATTTTTTTTGTCTAGCCTAAGGTTTGTTAGGAGATATTATAACTAACATATTGTCAATTCTTAGCAGTAGAAATCTAAAAAGGAAGTCTTAATCTTACAGATTAAGAAAAATATATTTTACAAACATGTCCTTTTGAGAGATTTATTCCACATCATGTAGGATATATTTGTTATGATCCTGTAATTTCACATTCTAAAAATGTTGTCTGGACCTTCTTGTAAACATTAAATTACATATTCTGTATTCTGACACTACCTTTCCTTACAATTACCTTCATAT